>NW_028274814.1:57152884-57464134 GCF_037043125.1 Eumetopias jubatus | reverse complement strand
TCTTGTGACTGTTGAAATCCGTTCTATTTCTGATTCCCTCCTCATCAAGTTCCCAATGCACTCTTCAACATCTTTGAGTATTAAATCCATCATATAACTATGATAAGTAGCTGGAACTGATAAGATATGCAGAAATATATTCCTTTTCTCAAACTCCTGAGCCAGCTTTTCACAACACCTGGCTATAGCTTTTGCTTCTCCTGACAGAGTACAGGAGCTAGAACTGTTAAAGGCTAAAACGCACACCTTTATGGAAAGAAAGACAGGCGCCTTTGAGATCTCCTCTGCGGCAATGCTTCAACCACCATTTTCCCTCCAACCACCTCTGCCTGTAACCTGCTCTGGCAGTGGATCACCTTCACAGCATTTTCAAGGGAAATGACCCCTGCACAGTGGATGGCAGCAACTTCTCCCACAGAGGAATCCAATATGGCATTAAGCACAGTGCCCCAGTATTTCAGGAGAGTTGTCAAAGCTACTTGGAGCATACAAAGGAGAGGTTGGGTTATTTCAGGATTTGAAAAATTCAAGGAGCCTTGTGGGATCCTCCTGGAGAAACAACCTGGCAATTTCCCAGGATTTTTCTCTGAACACTGCTTCACATTTGAGCAGGATCTTTCCCATTCATTGGTAATAGAGTCCATTTCCACAGAACACGAATATCAGCTGAGGGGGAACGCAGGTTTGAACTGTTCCCTCCTTGGCTGCTGATTGTAGATGTTGCCTTAGATGCTATGAGGAAGGGATTACAAATGCTTTCCTGTACAGGTAGCTTGTGTGGCTCCTTCTGCAAGATGCTGTGTAGGCCAGATTTTGCAGTAATACTTAAATACTTTGACCCATATAGTAAGCCATGTCTTCCTTTGGGAGCTGAAGGGACTTCCTGGAACCTGCAGACTGTAAAAATGTTTCATTTAGCCTCCTAAGATTCTGGGATTACTGCTTCAACTGTCTGATGACAACATGAACGTTGGTTCCCCCCAAATCCAAAACTGCTAACCCTAGCTCCCCTGATAAATTCTTAGGATTCTTCCCAAGCCTCCAGGCTTGCTGGAATGGACAGATTCAAAACCTCTTAGTGTTTATGCTGTTTACACTGTCTACATAGCACAAAGATGGAAGGATCTTCACATGGTACATCATTAGAAGCAACTTAATGAGGCCTATTATTCCCACTGCAGATTCAGTGTGGCCACCATTTCTGCCTTTCACTGACCAACCTTCAGAACAGGAGTCCCCTGTTGCTTGTTTCTCCCGGTGGTGTTTGCCAAGGTCTCCACTTTAGTGGGACCTCCAGCAGACATTCCCATGCTGTGAGCCTAGTTGTAGTGTACTCTTAATGGGTCAACATGAGTCAAATAGATGCTCCTCTGTAGGACCCTCTCCTGCTCCTCTGAGATGGTCTGGCGATGAGAGTAGCTGACTTTGTTTGACAGCAATGGCATTGATGACTCCCCAGACTGTGGTATGGCTTTCTAGTGCTTGATAAAGGAAATAATAAAAATATTTCAGCTTTTATTTCCAAAATTAATTATAAGGCTAAGAGTGATGATAAGTAAATAATGTAAGTTTTTAATGACTGTCAATATAAGGAATTATGCTAACTGAGGATCAATAAAACATTGTTCTGACTTCTCCCTCTTTTACTATCTAGCACAATGCTTCACAAATTTTGGAGTGAATGTTAAGATCTGGGGAATTTGGGAATGACATCACCAAAATAGCAATGTAGGAAGACCTCCATCCCTTCACAAAGATCAACAATCAGACAGCTATCCATGAACAAAAATGGCTCTGGGAGAGCTCAGGAGTCCTCTTAAGAAACTTTAGCCACAAACACAGTGGAACAAACAACCTGAGAATAACTGCATAAGAGAAGAAGAACACTTCATTTTTGCCTGCATCATCTCACCTCTCAAGTGGGCACTGCTCAGTGCCAGAAGGGAAATCCCCAGCCAGAAAGAGTTCCACTTACCAGAAAAGGAAAAGCAGAGTGAGTGACCAGCTTCCCCAGCCTTCAGGGTACCACACAAAGGTCCCACTTCACTTTTACCCCATCCAGAGACCAACAAAAGTGAGATGTACAGAGATGGCTAGGAACAAGAAGAAACACAGGAGCTACTAATAGCAGCCATGCAGCAGGACCCCCTGCAGAGAAACCCAGCAGCTTTTGCCACTGAAGAAATCGATAGCCAACTTAGCCTCCATGGAACCCCTGCAGTTTTCACCAGCTTTGACCCCACAGGTACTGGAATTTGCTGACACCAGTTGTCTGAGTCTCTTCCCACTACTTCCCCTCTCTGGCTCCCTAAAGAGCCTGGAAACTGCACCAGCAGTCAGCCCAGGCCTCTGTAGTTGCACAATTGTAAGATGCCAGCCTAGGCCTGACACTGACCCCACCACCATGTGTGTACTTGGGGCTAGCCCATCCATCTGTGCACTTGCACACTGCAAGCCTGACAACTTTCACTGGCCTCCACTGAAATGTGCATGCCTGGAGTAAGACTGTGGCGGCATAGGGGAGTACACCATCAGCCAGGACTTCTGTAATTGCTTGTGGGCCTGGATTAGGCCCTGTATCCTATCACTGGCCGGTGCCACAGCTAGCCCCTCCAGCTGTGCACCCACACACCCTAGGTGTGACTCCTGTCAACAGTCTACACTGCTGTGCACCCATGGCAATACCCAGCAGCCACAGTAGTGCATGCCAGTGAGCCTGTAGTGGGGCTTGTACTTGGCTGCCTGCCCTGACCCCACCACTACATTATGTGCCCAACTGGCACATGACACTACACAGGCACCTGCAGCTAGACCCTGCAGCCAAGTATGTCACCACAAGCTCTGACCACCACCACTACTGCCTGGTCCCTAGCCATCGTACTTGGAAGTGCCACTGAGGACTTCAACGGCCCTTGAAGCCACTACGGACCCGTTGAATGCTCACCAACGACCACAGGGGTATCAATCCTGTGGACCGCAGTGGCCTGAGCCAAAGAGGCCCATCGCCACCCACACCCCACACTTGGTGTCCTGCATCAGCATGCCCCCACTCTGAGGTAAAAGTCTTTTATTACCAAAGTCAGGACATAAAGTTCAGGAGAGGTGACTACTTCAAAACAGACTGTTATACATATAAATGTTTCACATAAGCCTCATGGGTAACCAGAAAGCAGAAACCTACAATAGATTCACAAAAGATAAATAGAAGAGAGTCAAAGCATACCACTACAGAAAATCGTCAATTCAGAAAGGAAGTCAGCAAAAGAGGAAGACTGGTATAAGGGAACTATAAAACAGCTAGGAAAAATAAGATGGTGTAAGTAAGTCTTTACCTATCAATAATTACTCGAAACGAAAATGCACTGATTTCTCCCATGAAAAGACATAGAGTGGCTGAATGGATAAAATAGATAAGCCCCAAATATATGCTTCCTACAAGAGACTCATTTCAGCTTTAATATACATAGGCTAAAAGTGAATGGATGGAAAAATATATTCCATGCAAATGGAAACCAAAAGAGAGAAGGAGTAACTATTCTTACATTAGACAAAATAGACTTTAAGCCAAAAATAGTAACAAAAGACAAAGAAGGTCATTATATAATGATACAAGAGTCAATTGATCAAGAAGATACAGCAATCATAAATATACATATGCATCCAACATGAGAGCACCTACTTCAAATACTACTAGATCTGAAGAGAGGGGTGGGGTGCCAGGGTGGCACAGTTGGTAAAGCAGCCAGATCTTGGCTTTGGCTTAGGTCATGATCAGGGTCATGAGACGGAGCCCCACGTCAAGCTTTACACTCAATACAGAGTCTGCTTAAGACTCTCTCTCCCTCTGCCTTTGCCCCTACCCACTGCACACACTCTCCTTCTAAAATAAATAAATAAATCTTAAAAAAAAAGGTCTGACGAGAGAAACAGACAATACTATAAGAGTGGAAGACTACAATACCCTACTTCCAACAGTAGATAAACCATCCAGACAGAAAATCAACAAGTAAATAAATGTTGGGGGGGAAAAGGGCAATAATAAATATCAGAGCAGAAATAAATAAGAGACCAGAAAAATCATAGAAAAGATCAAGAAAACTAAACAAAATTTTGACTACACTAAGAAGAAGAAAACAAAAATTTGGCTACACAAATAAAATCAGAAATGATTTTTCTATTTCTTCCTGATTCAGTTTTGGAAGATTATATGTTCCTAGGATTTTATCCATTTCTTCTAGGTTGTCCAATTTGTTGGCATATAATTTTTCACAGGATTCTCTTATAATACTTTGTATTTCTGTGGTATCAGTTGTTACTTCTCCTCTTCCATTTCTGATTTTATTTCTTTGGGTCCTTTCTCTTTTTTTCTTGGTCACAAAATACCTCATATAGACAAAGAAACCTTGAGAAAAAAAAAAAACAAAGCTGGAGGTATCACAATTCCAGATTTCAAGATATACAACAAAGCTGTAGTAATCAAAACATTATGGTACTGGCACAAAAATAGACACATAGAGCAGTGGAACAGAAAAGAGCTCAGAAACAACCCTATACTCATGAGGTCAATTATTCTATGACAAAGGAGGCAAGAATACAAAATGGGGAAAAGACAATCTCTTCAATAAATGGTATTGGGAAAACAGGACAGCTATATAAAAGAATAAAACTGGGCCACTTTCTGAAACCATACACAGGGGCGCCTGGGTGGCCCAGTTGGTTGGGCGTCTGCCTTCGGCTCGGGTCATAATCCCGGAGTCCTGGGATCGAGCCCCGTGTCGGGCTCCCTGCTCAGCGGGTGCTTCTCCTTCTCCCTCTCCTCTCACATAATATGGAGGTTTCTCAAAAAAATTAAAAGTAGAAATACCATATGACCCAGTAATTGCACTACTATTTACCCAAGAAAATGAAAACACTAATTTGAAAAGACATATACATCCCTCTATTTATTGCAGCACTATTGACAATAGCCAAGATATGAAAGCAACCTACATGTCCATCAATAGACAAATGGATAAGGAAGAAATACAAAATGGAATTTTATGCAGTCTTAAAAAGGATGAGATCGTGACATATGCAACAAAATGGACGGACATGGAGGGTATTATGCTAAGTGAATTAAGTCATACTGAGAAAGACAAATGTGGAATCTAGAAAACCCAAATGAATAAACGGACAAAATGCAGAATCAGACCTATAAATACAGAGAATAAACTGATGGTTCCCAGTGGAGTAGGGGTGAAGGCATGGGCGAAAATGTTTGAAGGGGAGTGGAAGATACAGACTTCTAGCTATGCAATAGATAAGCCATGGAAATAAAAGGCAAAGCATAGGGAATATAGTCAATGTTATTGTGATCGTTTGTATCGTGAAACATGGTAGCTATAGGGGCAGTTAGCATCTGCCTTCAGCTCAGGTCATGATCTCAGGGTTCTGGGATCAAGTCCTGCATCGGGCTCCCTGCCCAGCAGGGAGTCTGCTTCCCCCTCTTCCTCTGCCCCTCCTCCCTGGCTTGTGCTCTCTCTTTCAAATAAATAAATAAAAGGTTTCTTTTTTTAGTGGTTTAAAAAACAACATGGTAGCTACATTTGTGGTGAGCATAGCATAAGGTATAGAGAAACTGAATGACTATGTTGTACACCTGAAACTAATGTAACACTGTGTTAACTACACACAAATAGAAAAATCTTTTAACTAAATAAAATCAGAAATGAAAGAGGAGACATTATAACTGACGCCACAAGTATACAAGTATCATAAAAGATGACTGTGAACAATTATATGGTAACAACTGGAAACCTAAAAGAAACATATAAATTCAGAAAAACATATAACCTATAAAGACGGAATCATGAAGAAATAGAAAATACAAACAGACCAATAATGAGTAAACGACATTGACTCAGTAATCAAAAACCTCTCAACAACAAAAAGACCAGGACCAGATGGTTACATGGATTGAATTCTACCAAACATTAAAGAAGCATTAACAGCAATCCTTATCAAATTCTTCCAAACAATTGAAGAGGAAGGAACACTCCCAAATTCATTTTACATGGCCAGCATCGTTCTGTCACCAAAGCCAGATAAGAACACTACAAGAAAAAAACAAAACAAAACCAAACCACCCCAAAACCACAGACCAATATCCCCTCTGAACGTAGATGCAAAAATTCTCAATAAATATTAGCAAAACAAACTCAACATCACAGTAAAAGTATCATACATTATGATCAAGCAGGATTCATCCTTGTGATGCAGGGATGGTTCAATATATGCAAATCAATAAAAACAATAATAAGAATAGATAATAAATACATCTTTAGTAGAATAAAAGATAAAAATCATATGATAATCTCAGTAGATGCATAAAAAGCAACTGACAGAATTCAACATCCATTCATGATAAGAACCCTCAACAAATTAGGTATAGAAAGAAACATACCTCAACATAATAAGAGCCACATACAGGACAAGCCCACATATATCACACTCAATGATGAAAGCTTGAAAGCTTTTCATCAAGATCAGGAACAAGGCAAGGATGCCCATTCTCACCACACCTACTCAGTGCAATCAGCAAGGAAAAAAATTAAAAGTCTTCTAAATCAGAAAGGAAAAAGTAAGTTGTATCTATTTGCAAATGACATGATTTTATATATAGAAAATCCTAAACATCACACCAAAGCCATTCTGATCTTTTAAATTGGACCTACCCAGTAAAGGGTTAGAATCTCAAATCTATCAAGAACTTATAAAACTAACACACAAAATGAATAATCCAATTTAAAAATGTGCAGAAGACACAGACATTTTTCCAGAGAAGACATACAGATGGCCAACACACACATTTGAAAACATGCTCATTATCATGTATCATCAGGGAAATGCAAATCAAAACTACAATGAGATATCACTGCACACCTGTCAGAATGGCTAAAATGAAAAACACAAGAAGTAACAGGTGTTGGTGAGGAGGTGGAGCAAAAGGAACCCTCTTGCAATGTTGGTGGTGCAAATGCAAACTAGTATAGCCACTGTGGAAAACAGTATGGATGTTCCTCAAAAAGTTAAAAAAAGAACTAACTACGCTACTGGGTTTTTTGTTTTTGGGGTTTTGTTGTTGTTGTTGTTCGTTTTTGTTTTTGTTTTTTGCACTACTGGGTTTTTAACCAAAGATTACAGAAACACAAATTCAAAGGGATACGTACACTCCTATATTTATTGCAGAATTACTTACAATAGCCAAGATATGGAAGCAACCCAAGTGTCCATTGATAGATTAATGGATAAAGAAGATGTGGTATATATAAATGGAATATTTTTCAGCCATAAAGAAAAAACAAAATCTTGCCATTTGCAGCAACATGGATAAAACTAGAGAATATAATGCTAAGTGAAATAAGTCAGTCAGAGAAAGACAAATACCATATGATTTTACTCATATTTGGAACCTAAGAAACAAAACAAATGAGCAAAGAGGAAAAAAACAGAGAAGACAAACCAAAAACCAGCCTCTTAACTATAGAAAACAAACTGATGGTAACCAGAGGGGAGGTGGGTGGGGAGATGGGTGAAATAGGTGATGGGAATTAAAGAGGGCACTTGCGATGAGCACTGAGTAATTAACATAAAAAAATTTTAAAGGCAAACTATGAAATGGGGAGAAAATATTTCCAAACCATAACCAGTAAGGGGTTAATATTTAAATATACAAGGAACTCATGTATTTCAATAGAGAGCTAGATAACCCAATTGAAATATGGTCAAAAGACCTGAATAGACATTATTCCAAGACATAAAAATGTCCGACCCATACATGAAAACGTGTTCAACATCACTAATCACCAGAGAAATTCAAATCAAAACTACAACGAGAAATACCTTTATACTTGTTACAATGTCTATTATCAAAAAAACAAGAGGTACCAAATGCTGCTGAGAATGTGGAGGAAAGGGAACACTCATACATTGTTGGTGGGAATGTAAACTGGTACAGCTGCCACTGAACACAGTATGGAGGTTCCTCAAGAAATTACAAATAGAACTACCATATGATCCATGAGTCCCACTTCTGGGTATATTTATCCAAATGAAATTAAATTATCTCAAAAAGACATCTATACTCTTATGTTCACAGCAGTATTCACAACAGCCAAGGTATGGGAAAAATCCTGTTTCCATTGATGGATGAGTGGATAAAGTAAATGTGATGGATGATAGATGATAGATGATAGATAGATAGATAGATAGATAGATAGATAGATAGATAGATAGGAATATTATCCTTTAAAATAAGAAAATCCTATCATTTGCAAAAACATGAATAGACCCAGAAGCATTATGCTAAGTAAGAAAGAGAAAGATAAATACTGCATGATACCATGTATATGTGGAATCTAAAAAAACTGTTTTTGAACTTGAACTCATATAAACACAGTAGAATGGTGGTTGCAGGGGCTGGATGGTGGGGAAAATGTGTAGAGGTTGGTAGTTGCACACAAGCTTTTAGTTATAACATGAATAAGGTTTGAAGATCTAATGTATAATGTGGTGGCTATAGTTGATAATTCTGTGTTGTATAATTGAAATTTACTAAGAAACTAAAACAAGTGTTCTCACCAATAAATAAATAAATAAATAAATAAAGTAGGGGGCAGAATGCATTAATTAACTAGATTGTGAGAATCCTTTCACAATGTATACATATATCAACTCATCACATTACACATTTTTAAAGATCTTTATTTAAATTCTAGTTAACATACCGTGCAATATTGGTTTCAGGAGTAGAATCCAGTGATTCATCACTTACATACAACACCCAGTGTTCATCATAACAAGTGCCCTCTTTAATACTCATCATCCATCTAGCCCATCCCCCACCCACCTCCCTCCATCACCACTGAGTTTGTTCTCTATAGTTAAGAGTCTCTTATGGTTTGGTTCCCTCTTTTTTTTCACCTCCCATATGCTCATTTGTTTTGTTTCCTAAGTTCGACATATGAGTGAAATCATATGGTATTTGTCTTTCTCTGACTGACTTATTTTGCTTAGTGTAATACACTGTAGTTCTATCCACACTGGTGCAAATGGTAAGATTTTATTCTTTTTGGTGGCTGAATAATATTCCTATATATGTATAGGAATATTGCATATATATATATATGCACCCCATCTTCTCTATCCATTCATCAGTCAATGGACATTTGGGTTCTTTCTCCAGTTTGGCTATTGTTGATAATGCTGTTATAAACATCAGGGGAACTATACCCCTTTGAATCTGTAGTTTTGTATCCTTTGGGTAAATACCAAGTAGTACAATTGCTGGATCATAGGGTAGTTCTATTTTTAAATTTTTGAGGAAACTCCATACTGTTTTCCAGAGTACCTGCACCGGTTTGCATTCCCACCAGGAGTGCAAGGGGGTTCCCCTTTCTCTGCATCCTCACCAACACATGTTGTTTCTTGTGTTGTTAATTTTAGCCATTCTGACAGGTGTGAGGTGGTATCTCATCGTGGCTTTGATTTGCATTTCCTTGACGAGGAGTGATGTTGAGCACCTTTTCATGTGTCTGTTAGCCACCTGGATGTCTTCTATGTAAAACTGTCTATTCATATTTTCCTCCCATTTCTTAACTGGATTATTTGTTTTCTGGGTGTTGATTTTGGTAAGTTCTTTATAAATTTTGGATACTAACCATTTATCAGATATGCCATTTGCAAATATCTTTCTCCCATTCCATAGGCTGCCTTTTAGTTTTGTTTCCTTCGCTGCGCACAAGCTTTTTATATTGATGAAGTCCCAATAGTTCATTTTTGCTCTTGTTTCCCTTGCCTCTGGTGATGTGTCTAGTAAGAAGCTGCCCCAGCCAAGGTCAGAGAGGTTGCTGCCAATGTTCTCCTCCAGGATTTTGATGGTTTCCTGTCTCACACTTCAGTCCTTCAACCATTTTGAATTTACTTTTATGTATGGTGTAAGAAGGTGGTACAGTTTCATTCTTCTGCATGTTGCTGTCCAGTTTTCTCAACCCATTTGTTGAATATCCATTGGATATTCTTTCCTGTATTATTGAAGATTGGTTGACTGTGTAGTTGTGGATCCACTTCTGGGTTTTCTATTCTGTTCCATTGATCTATGTGTTTTTGTGCCAGCAGTATAGTGCCTTGATGACTACAGTTTTGTAATAGAACTTGAAATCCAGAATCACGATGCCTCCAGCTTTGTTTTTCCTTGTTCAGGATTGCTTTGGCTATTCAGAATCTTTCGTGGTTTCATATGAATTTTAGGATTGTTTGTTCGAGTTCTGTGAAAAATGCTGGTGGGATTTTGATAGGGATTGTGTTAAATATGTAGATTACTTTGGGTAGCAGAGACATTTTAACAATGCTTGTTCCAATCTATGAGCATGGAATGTTTTTCCATTTCTTTGTGTCCTCTTCAAGTATTCTCTTTAAGTATTTAATTTTTTATGCAATTGCAAATGGTATCAATTCCTCGATTTCTTTTTCTGCTACTTCATTATTGGTGTATAGAAATGCAACAGATTTTTATGTTAATTTTATGTCCTGTGACTTTGCTGAATTCATGCATTAGTTCTAGCAATTTTTTGGTGGAGTCTTTCAGGTTTTCTACATAGAGTATCGTGTTGTCTGCAAATAGTGAAAGTTTGACTTCTTCCTTGCAGACTTGGATGCCTTTTATTTCTTTTTGTTGTCTGATTGCTGAGGTTAAGACTGCCAGTACTGTTGAATAGTAATGGTGAGAGTGGATATCCCTGTCTTGTTCCTGACCGTAGGGAAAAAGCTCTCAGTTTTTCCCCATTGAGGATGATGTTACCTGTGGGTCTTTCCTATATGGCCTTTATGATATTGAGGTAGGTTCCATCTATCCCTACTTTGTAGAGGGTTTTCATCAAGAACGGATGATGTTTCTTGTCAAGTGCTTTTTCTGTATCCATTTAGAGGATCATATGGTTCTTATCCTTTTATTAATGTGGTGTATCACATTGATTTGTAAATATTGAACCACTCCTGCAACACAGGAATAAATCCCACTTGATTAGGGTGAATAATTCTTTTAATGTATTGTTCACTTTGATTTGCTAGTCATGTTCATCAGAGATACTGGCCTGTAGTTCTCCTTTTTAGTGGGGTGTTTGGTTTTCACATTGTACATTTTAAATTAAAAAATAAAAAAGAACAAAAGTGTAGTCATTCCCATTTTCTGATAGTTGTCCCTACCCTTAACCTTTATTTCTTGTTAAAAGTAGATCTTCAGGGTTGTTTTTGTTTGTTTGTTTTTTAGTTTAGTTTAGTTGTTTAGTTTATTATGTTATGTTAGTCACCATAGAATACATCATTTGTTTTTGATGTAGTGATCCACGAGTCATTGTTTTCATATAACACCCAGTGCTCCATGCAGTACGTGCCCTCCTTAATACCCATCACCAGGCTAACCCATCCCCAACCCCCCTCCCCTCTAAAACCCTCAGTCTGTTTCTCGGAGTCCATAGTCTCTCATGGATCATCTCCCCTCCGATTTCCCCCCCTTCATTTTTCCCTTCCTTCTCCTAATGTCCTCCCTGCTATTCCTTGTGTTCCACAAATAAGTGAAACCGTATGATAATTGACTTTCTCTGCTTGACTTATTTCACTTAGCATAATCTCCTCCAGTCCCAACCATGTGGATGTAAAAGTTGGGTATTCATCCCTTCTGATGGCTGAGCAGTATTTCATTGTATATATGGACCACATCTTTACCCATCCATCTGTTGAAAGGCATCTCAGCTCTTTCCACAGCTTGGCTATTGTGGACATTGCTGCTACGAACACTGGGGTGCATATGGCCCTTCTTTTCACTACATCTGTGTCTTTGGGGTAAATACCCAGTAGTGCAATTGCTGGGTCATAGGGTAGTTCTATGTTTAATTTTTTGAGGAACCTCTACACTGTTTTCCAAAATGGCTCTACCAACTTGCATTCCCACCAACAGTGTAAGAGGGTTCCCCATTCTCCAAAACCTCTCCAACATTTGTTTCTTGCCTTGTCAATTTTTGCCATTCTAACTGGCATAAGGTGGTATCTCAGTGTGGTTTTGATTTTAATTTCCCTGATGGCTAATGATGATGAACATTTTTTCATGTGTCTGTTAGCCATTTGTATGTCTTCTTTTGAAAAGTGTTCATGTCTCCTGCCTATTTTTTGACTTGATTATTTGTTTTTTGGGTGTTGAGTTTGAGAAGTTCTTTATAAATCTTGGATATCAGTCCTTTGTCTGTAGTGCCATTTGTAAATATCTTCTCCCATTCTGTGGGTTGCCTCTTTGTTTTTTGACGGTTTCCTTTGCTGTGCAGAATCTTTTTATCTTGATGAAGTCCCAAAAGCTCATTTTTGCTTTTGTTTCACTTGCCTTTGGAGATGTTATCTTGAAAGAAGTTGCTGTGGCCGATGTCAAAGAGGTTACTCCCTATGTTCTCCTCTAGGATTTTGATGGATTCCTGTCTCACATTGAGATTTTTCATCCATTTTGAGTTTATCTTTCTGTATAGTGTTAGAGAATGGTTGAGTTTTATTCTTCTGTATAGAGCTGTCCAATTTTGCCAGCACCATCTATTGACGAGACTGTCCTTTTTCCATTGCATAATTTTTCCTGCTTTGTCGAAGATATTTGACCATAGAGTTGAGGGTCCATATCTGGGCTCTCTATTCTGTTCCATTGGTCTATATGTCTGTTTTGGGGCCAGTACCATGCTCTCTGGGTGATCACTGCTTTGTAATATAGCTTGAAATCAGGCAACGTGATGCCCCCAGCTTTGTTTTTCTTTTTCAACATTTCCTTGGCGATTCGGGGTCTCTTCTGATTCCATACAAATTTTAGGATTGTTCCAACACTTTGAAAAATGTCATGGGAATTTTGATCGGGATGGCGTTGAAGGTATAGATTGCTCTGGGTAGCATAGACATTTTAACAATGTTTATTCTCCTCTTATTAATGTGTTCTATGACATTGATTGACTTGCGAATGTTGAACCACCCTTGCATCCCGGGGATAAATCCCACTTGGTCGTGGTGGATGATCCTTTTAATGTACTGTTGGACCCTATTTGCTAGGATTTTATTGAGAATTTTGGAATCCATATTCATCAGGGATATCGATTGGAAATTCTCTTTTTTGATGGGGTCCTTGCCTGGATTGGGGGTTAAGGTAATGCTGGCCTCATAGAATGAGTCTGGAAGCTTTCCTTCTGTTTCTATTTCTTGAAACAGCTTCAGGAGAATAGGGATTATTTCTTCTTTGAATGTTTGGTAGAATTCCCCAGGGAATCCATCAGGCCTTGGACTCTTGTTTTTTGGGAGGTTTTTGCTCACTGCTTCAATCCCTTTACTGGTTATTGGCCTATTCAGGTTGTCAATTTCTTCCTGTTTCAGTCTAGGCAGTTTATAGGTTTCCAGGAAGGCATCCCTTTCTTCCAGGTTGCTCAATTTATTGGCATATAGTTGTTGATAATAATTTCTAATAATTGATTCTGTTTCCTTGCTATTAGTCAATTTTATTAATTTGGGTCCTTTCTCTTTTCTTTTGGATAAGTCTGGCCAGTGGCTTTTGATCTTATTAATTCTTTCAAAGGACCAGCTTCTGGTTTCGTTGATCTGATCCACTGTGTTTCTGGTTTCTAACTGATTGATCAATGCTCTAATCTTAATTATTTCTCTTCTAATGCATAGCTTAGGAATCGTTTGTTGCTTTTTCTCTAGTTCTTTAAGCTGTAAAGTTAGTTGGTGAATTCGGGGTTTTTCTATTTTTTGAGTGAGGCTTGGATGGCTATGTATTTCCCCCTTAGGACCGCCTTTGCTGTATCCCATAGGTTTTGGACCGATGTGTTTTCGTTCTCATTGGTTTCCATGAATTGTGTAAGTTCTTCTTTGATTTCCTGGTTGACCCAAACATTCTTGAGCAGAGTGGTCTTTAGCTTCCAAGTGTTTGAATTTCTTCCAAACTTTTTCTTGTGGTTGAGTTCCAGTTTTAAAGCATTATGGTCTGAGAAGATTCAGGGAATAATCTCAGTCTTTTGGTGTCGGTTGAGACCTGATTTGTGGTGCAGTATGTGGTCTATTCTGGAGAAAGTTCCATGTGCACTCGAGAAGAATGAGTATTCTGTTGTTTTAGGGTGGAATGTTCTGTATATAGCTATGAGGTCCATCTGGTCCAGTGTGTCATGCAAAGCTCTTGTTTCTTTGTTGATATTCTGCTTAGATGATCTGTCTGTTGCTGAGAGTGGAGTATTGAGGTCTCCTACAATTAACATATTGTTATCAATATGACTCTCTTTTGGTTAACAGTTGGCCTATGTAGATGGCTCCTCCCATGTTGGGGGTGTAGATATTTACAATTGTTAGATCTTCTTGTTGGATATATCCTTTAAGAATGATATAGTGTCCTTCTGTGTCTCTAATTAGTCTTTAGCTTAAAATCTAATTTGTCTGATATAAAAATTGCTACCCCAGCTTACTTTTGAGGTCCGTTGGCATGGAAGATGGATATCCATCCCATCGCTTTCAGTCTGGATGTATCTTTAGGTTGAAAACGAGTCTCTTGTAGACAGCATATGGATGGGTCCTGTCTTTTTATCCAATCTGCAATCCTGTGCCGTTTTATGGGAGCATTTAGGCCGTTCAAGTTGAGAGTGACTATTGAGAGATATGAATTTATTGTCATCATGTTGCCTGTGAAGACCTTGTCTTTATAGATTGCCTCTGTAAATTTCAGTTCTATATCACTCTTGGGGTCTTTCTCCTTTTATAGAACCCCCCTTAATATTTCTTGCATGGCTGGCTTAATGGTCACATATTCTTTCAGTTTCTGCTGCTCTTGGAAGCTCTGCATCTCTCCATCCATTCTAAATGACAGCCTCGCCGCATAAAGTATTCTTGGCTGCATGTGTCTGAATAGGTCTTGCCAGCCCTTTCTGACTTGCCAGGTCTCTGTGGATAGGTCTGACATTATTCTGATGTTCCTCCCTCTGTATGTAAGCAATCTCTTCCCCCTAACTGCCCTTAAGACGGTTTCCTTGGTTCTAAGATTTGCGAGTTTTACTATTACATACCGGGGCATTGGCCTGTTTTCCTTGATCTTGGGAGGGGTCCTCTCTGCTTCTAGGACACAAATATTTGTTTCATTCCCCAGATTAGGGAAGTTCTCAGCTAGATTTGCTCAAATATATCTTCTAGTCCTCTCTCGCCACCCCCTCACAGATCCCAGTAATTCTGACATTGGAACGTTTCATGGTGTCACTTATTTCTCTGATTCTCTTTTCATGGATTCTGAGTTGTTTTTCCCTGGCCTCCTCTTTTTCCTTCTTGTCTATTAATTGGTCTTCTAGATCACTAAGTCATTCTTCTGCCTTGCTTACCCTAGCTGTTAGATTATCTAGATTAGATTGGATCTCACTGATAGCATTTTTAAGTTCTGCCAGTTCAGCTTTCATTTCTGCCCTTAGAGACTCTACATTGCCATTAATCAATTTCTCCATCCTAGCTACTGTCTTGACAATTGCTACCCTGAATTCCATCTCTGACATCTTGGTTATATCTGTATGCATTTATGAATCTGTGGCAGAAGTCACAGTCTCTTGAGTCTTTCCTATTTTGGGGGTTCCTTCTCTGAGTCATTCTGTTGAGGGGTGGTTGAGGGAATGTACAGAGTCCAAATTATTGACCACGACCCAAGCAAGATGCACCTTTTTATAGGAACTTTAGGGTTGCTGGACTCTTGTTCTCCAGGCTGTCTTCTGGGGGAGGGGCCTGCCGTGCTGTTACTCAGGCAACCTTGTTTGGGCAGTTGCCCTACCCCCTGTGGCAGGGGCTGGGCTCAGTGAAAACCCGTTTTGGGGGGCTTTTGTTCTCTAGCGGCTTTCCTTGGCGGCTTTCTGTGTCTCTTCTGAGAGCCAGCGCAGAAGAGATCGTTTCCAACCCTCTCTGCCTCAGAGCAGAAATATCGCAGTCTGTTCTTCGGTGAGCTCTCCAGGCCACACTATCTCCGTTTCTGTGTGTGCTGCTATGAACTGCAGCATCCTGGGTTGTGAGCCCCTCAGCAGCACTCCCAGTCCTCGCCTCCTGGTCGGGGCATGTCTCTGCCCTTTGTGTCTCTAAAACCGACAGCCTCCCCCAGTTCCCATGCACCCCACTGCTCCACGTTTCAGTCTGGGGACTGCCCTAAAGTCCCTTCCCTGCCGCTACCGGTGTGCGAGTCTGTGCCCCGTCCCCAGCGCGGGAGGCTATCGCTCACTAGCGGTGTAGGATCCTGACGGCCATGCTCCCTCCTGCTGCCGTTTATCCTCCGATAGCTGCCCGCGGAATCACGGCTCCCCGCTTCATACCTCCAAATCAACCGCCTGTGATATTCTGTTTGTAGAGATCCAGATATATCTTCTTATATCTCAGGGTGATTTCCTGGGTGTTCAAAGTGGTCTGGTAGATATCCAGCCCAATTCAGGGACCGGTTGGTAAAGGGTCCCCTACTCCTCCACCATCTTTTCCTCCCCTGAAGTAGATCCTCAGTTAATGAATAAAAAAACAAAACATATTCTTCAAATAATGAAAAACTATATTATTTAAATAGATTTTTTTAAAGACCCGAAGAAAACTTATTTTAAAAATGCCTTAACCCCAACTGAAATTTCTATGGATAGGTAAGACAGCAGACTGGATACAGCAGAGGTGAAAATTAACTAGGAAAATAGAAGAAATAATTGAGGATATAAGGGAAGAGACCAAAAGACAACCATGGAGACATGAAAGAGAGGTTAAGAAATATGGGGCCTAGATAAGAAAGTCTAAATATGTTTAATCTGAGACACCAAATCAGATTCAAAAGGCCAAATGAATTTTGATTATGTTCAGTTAGCCAGCATACAGTACATCATAAGTTTTTGTTGTAGTGTTCAACAATTCATTAGTTGCCTATAACACCCAGTGCTCACCCCAACACGTGCCCTCCTTAATACCCATCGGCCGGTTACCCCATCCCCCTACCCCTCCCTTCTGTAACCCTCAGTTTGTTTCCTGGAGTCCAGAGTCTCTCATGGTTTGTCTCCCTCTCTGATTTCTTCCCATTCAGTTTTCCCTCCCTTCCCCTGTGGTCCTCCGCTCTATTCCTTATGTTCCACATAGGAGCTTGACTTATTTCACTTGGCATAATCCCCTCCACTTCCATCCATGTCAAGGCAAATGGTGAGTATTCATCCCTTCTGATGGCTGAGTAATATTCCATTGTATATATGTACCACATCTGTAACCATTCATCTGTTGAAGGGCCTCTCAGTTCCTTCCACAGTTTGGCTATTGTGGACATTGCTGCTATGAACTATGGGGTGCATGTGCCCCTTATTTTTACTACATACATATCTTCAGGGTAAATGCCTAGTAGTGCAATAGCTGGGTCATAGGGTAGCTGTATTTTTAATCTCTTGAGGAACCTCCATACTGTTTTCCAGAGTGGCTGTACAAGCTTGCATTCCCACCAACAGTGTAAGAGGGTTCCCTTTTCTCCACACCTTTTCCTGTCTCGTTCATTTTGGCCATTCTAACTGGTGTAAGGTGGTATCTCATTGTGGTTTTGATTTGTATTTCCCTGATGGCTAGCGATGTTGAACATTTTTTTTAATGTGTCTGTTAGCCATTTGGATGTCTTCTTCAGAGAAGTGTCTTTTCATATCTTCTGCCCATTTCTTGACTGGTTTGTTTTTGGGGTGTTGAGTTTGAGAAGTTCTTTATAGATCTTGGATATCAGCCCCTTATCTGAAATGTCATTTGCACACATCTTCTCCCATCCTTTGGATTGCCTCTTAGTTTTGTTGACTGCTTCCTTTGCTGTGCAAAAGCTTTTTATCTTGATGAAGTCCCAAATGTTCATTTCTGCTTTTGTTTCTGCTGCTTTTAGAGACGTGACTTGAAAAAGTTCTTGTGGCCAATGTCAAAGAGGTTATTGCCTATGTTCTCCTCTAGGATTTAATGGATTCTTGTCTCACATAGAGGTCTTTCACCCATTTTTATCTTTGTGTATGGTGTAAGAGGATGTCTCGTTTTATTCTTCTGCATGTGGTTGTCGAGTTTTCCCAGCACCATTTATTGAAGAGACTGTCTTTTTTTTCCCATTCGATGTTCTTTCCTGCTTTGTCAAAGATTAGTTGACCATAGAGTTGAGAGTCCATTTCTGGGGTCTCTACTCTGTTCCACTGACCTATGTGTCTGTTTTTGTGCCAATACCATACTGTCTTGACTACAGCTTTGTAATATAGCTTGAAGTCAGGCACTGTGGTACCTCCAGCTTTGGTTTTCTTTTTGAACATTCCCCTGGCAATTCAGGGTCTTTTCTGTTCCATAGCAATTTTAGCATTATTTGTTCCAGCTCTGTGAAAAATGTCAATGGTATTTTGAAAGAGATTGCATTGAAAGGGTAAATTGCTCTGGGAAGCATAGACATTTTAACGATATTTATCCTTCCAATCCATGAGCATGGGATGTTTTTCCATCTCTTTGTGTCTTCCTCAATTTCTTTCATAAGTGTTCTGTAGCTTCTAGAATACAGATCCTTTACCTGCTAGGTTACGTTTATTCCTAGGTATATTTTGGTTTTTGGAGCTGCTGTAAATGGAATTCTAATTATGGAACATTATTAAGATAAATAGCAAGACACCAAATCTAGACCCATAATAGCGTACCTGCAGTAAACACAAAAAGAAAAAGAATTCCTCCCCCACCCCGCCCGCAAGAGTAAAATCTTTAGAGCAACCAAAAATTGTGGGGAAAAGGAGCAGAGTGGGGAACAGATTATGTTCAAAGGAGAAACAGGCAGACAGCTAATTTCTAAAGAGCAATTATGAGAGACAAAGGGCAGTGGAATGACATTTTCTGTATGATCAAAGAAAGTAACTACTCACCTAGGATTCTCTATGCTGTGAAAATGTGTATCAAGAGTAAGAGGAAATAAAGGCATTTTTATTCTTTTTTCAAGATTTTATTTATTTGGAAGAGAGTGAGAGAGAAGGAGCGAGAGAAGAAAAAGTGAGGGGAGGGGCAGAGAGAGAGGGAGAGTCAGACTCCACACTGAGCAGTGAGCCTGAAGTGGGGCTCAATCCCAGGACCCTGGGATCATGACCTGAGCCAAAGGCAGACACTTAATCAACTGAGCCACCCAGGCGCCCAATAAAGACATCTTAAACAGAGATTCATTACCTGGCAGCTCTCGCTCATGGAAATTTTAAAGAATGCACACAAACAAACAGAAGAAAAATAATCCCAAGTAGAAATTCTGAGATGCAAGAGGAGAGGGGAAAAAAATAATTAAATATGTCCTTCAATTTAAATGAACACTGACAGTATCATATAAAAGTTATAAAAATGTTGAGTATTTTTTAAAGATACAAGAGAGAATTAAAACACAAAGCAACAATACACATAAGTTTGGAGCCATGTAAATTGAGTTAAAAGCATTCAAAACTCCTTGCATTATCATTATCCATGAACAGAGAGGACAAAATCCTCACCAAAATTTCATCATATCAAGAGTAGCAATGTATGAAACAGACGAATGAAATCACAACTAAATTCAGTTTACCTAAGAAATGCAAGGTTGGTTTGACATGAGCACTTAATGTAATTCACGACATTGACAAATTTTTTAAAAATTATCTCAATATATGCAAAACAAACATCTATTATCTTTCAACATTCATGATAAAACTTAGAAAACGAGTAGTAGAAGGGAACTTTGTTAATAGAATCATAACAGAAAGACCCTAGGTGACCCCATAATAAATGCCCTTTGGTGTTCTCACCTTTTATAATCCTTTGCCCTTAAGTGTAGCCAAGCTCTGTGACTTGACTCTAGCCATTAGAAAATGGCAAATGTAATGGAATTTTGCAGATACAATGGTTAATTTTGAGTTGATCAAAAGGGGATTATTCTATGTAAGCCTGATTTAAGCAGGTGAAACCCTTAAAAGAGGACTGAGCCCTCTCTGCAGTGAAATTCTCCTTGTTGGCCTCATGAGGTAAGCAGCCATATTGGGGAAGCCTACCTGGCCAAGAACAAGGAACAACCTTGCTATAGACTATTTGTTCCCCCCACTCCCAAATTCATGTATTAAATCTTAATGTTCCATGTAATAGTATTTGGAGGTGGGGGCTTTGGGAAGTGATGAAGTCATGAAGGTGGAGCCCTCATGAATGGGATTAGTGCCCTTATAAATAAAGGATACCTGAGAGAGCTCCCTTGGCCCTGTGCCTTATGAGGAAACAGGAGGAAGACCAGCATCCATGAACCAGGAAGCCGGCCCTCACTGGACACTGAATCTGCCAGTGCCTTGATTTTGGACTTCCTAGCCTCCAGAACTGGGAGAAACAATATAATAAGACAGTTTAGCAAGATAGGTGAATCTAAGCTCAATATACAGAATACTGTTATTTCTATAAGCTAGCAACAAACAGGAAATGAAATTGATTTTTGAAAATAATATCTATAATGGGGTCAAAAGTATTCAATTACTGGGAATAAATCTAAAAAACATCGGCAGGACCTTTATAGGAAATTTTTTAACATTGAGAGTTAATCAACTGAAATACTGTTAGGAAAACTCAGTATTATGTCTTTTCCCTATAAAGTATTTATAGATTCAATGCAATTCCAATCAGAATCTTTGCTTTGTAAAGCTTGACAAGTTGATTATAAAAGACCTATGGAGCCTTTTCCCCCCTCTCTTCTTTCTATTCCCAAATTTTCAGTTCAAAAGCATAGAAACAGGGAGCTGTGGTGGCCCAGAGTGTGGTGTTGGAGCCTGGCTAGAATGGGGAAGGCATAAAAGTGGGAGAGCCACCCTGCAGTGTTGGAACACACCTGAAAGGTCAACAACAGAGAATGTGGTATCACGGACTGAAGGCAAAGAACAGTCCAGCATGGGGTTTTCAGAGCCTGTGGGGGCAGTAAATCATCTGCAGAAGACGTGGCCTGGCACAGGGTGTCTGAGAAAGGAGATATTTACATGTCTCAAAGTACTTCCCCTAAAATACTAATGAGTTATAAAGTGGAAAGTTAACATTCCAGAGGAGAAACCTGGCAGATATTACCTCCAGGATCAATGCTCACATCACCAACAATGGGACAAACCAAATTGTAGGTCACATGATAGGATGCAATGAGAAGAGTAGAGGACCACGTCAGTCATACTCTTGCTAAAAATGTATGATCTGAATTTTTTTTAAGTTTTTTTTTTTTTTTTTTAATTTGTCAGCGAGAGAGAAAACACAAGCAGGGGGGAGTGGCAGGCAGAGGGAGAAGCAGGCTCCCCACTGAGCAGGGAGCCCGATGCAGGACTTGATCCCAAGACACCAGGATCATGACCTGAGCTGAAGGCAGTTGCTTAACCAACTGAGCCACCCAGGCATCCCTGATCTGAATTTTATCATCAGGAAACATAAGAAAAACCCACATTGAAAGACATTCTCCATTACTGGAATTAACTCTTTAATAAAAGATTAAAAGTCATGAAAATTAAGGAAAGACTAAGGAACTATTCTAAACTGAAAGAACTAAGAGACACAACATCTGAATTAAATACATGGCTCTGAACAGGACCTTCCGTGCGTATAGGATATTACAGACAAGTGACAAAACTTAAAAATTTGATGATTAAATGACAGAATGTACAGGGTGCCTGGGTGGCTCAGTTGGTTAAGCATCTGCCTTCGGCTCAGCTCATGATTCTGGGGTCCTGGGATCGAGCCCCATGTCGGGCTCTCTGCTCAGTGGGGAGCCTGCTTCTCCCTCTCCCTCTGCTTGCCTCTCTGCCTACTTGTGCTCTCACTGTCAAATAAATAAATACAATCTTTTAAAAAAATGATAGAATGTATAGTTGACATGGTTTGAATGGGTGCACTTATAGGCAGATGTTTTCAATAAATACATGATAGTACTCTAAATGTATTTTCTTTTATGATTTCAATAACATTTTTTCTGTAGCTTACTTTATTCTAAGAATATAATATGGAATACATATAACATACAAAACATAGGTTAATTGACTGTTCTGGTACCAGTAAGTTTTCTGGTCAACAGCAGATTATTAGTAAAGTCAAAAGTTGGGGAGTCAAAAGTTATTCACATATTTCTGACTGCAAAGGGTCAGTGCCCCTAACCCCGACATTATTCAAGTGTTAATTGTATGAGAGCTAATTGTCTGATTGTCAGGGTTGTACAGTAGTTATGTGGAATGTACTGACTTGTAGGATATAAATGCTAGGGGAATCAGGCATAATTTAACAATTTACCTGCAAATCGTTCTGGGGTGGAAAAGTTCTTTTTTCTCCAATTTTTCTTTTCTCTAATTTTAAGACTGTTTTCAAAAAGTAAATCAAAAATAAACAGAAAAGGTGAAAAGCCTTAGGCAAATCTTATTTCACCATGAGGAAAGAGCTACGAATCAGTACTTGAAATTAAAATTAAAATTATACATAGGTTTTATGGCACTATAAAAATTGTAATATATACAAACACTGACAATAGCCTTAGCAGCAATATATCAAAATGATGTCTGTGTAAACCTCTAGGTCCATATGTAGTAATAAAAACTGGAAAATACAAAAAGGCTATCAATTAACACCACTGAAGTACTAACGACAATTTGGTTGGTTGGGTGCTGTTTAAAAAGCTGGTAGTTGGGCAGCCTGAAGCATGTAAAACTCAACAGTGCTGGTTTCCACATATAAAACCTGCTTAAAAGTTAATTAGGTGCCAAGAAACATAGCTTAAAATATTATATAAACTTTCATTACACATATGATCCAAACCCGTTTCCTTTAATAAAGATTTTCACACATCATACGTTTAGTAGGACACAATTAAGATGTTATACAAACATCCAGTAAATGAATTATTATTGATCTTTCAGAGCATGTACTTTTTCTTCAAAATCTGTAAAAATTCTTTTGACGATTTCTCTAGTAGATCGTACTTTACATGTGGTTCACAAGTAGATTCTAAAGAGGAGGTCTTATACAATGAGTCTGATTCAAATTCAGCAGCAGCTGAAAAGAAAAAATTACATTCTTTATCTAAAATTTTAACTTTGTAGTTAACTACAAGTTAGTAAAAAACAAAGTTGAAGCCTTATGAGTGTTAAGAAGAATGAAAAATATCTGCATAGAACTACAAAATACAAGATGACTTTTAAATATATTTTGCTCATGGTTGCCCACCAAGTTAATTGCTATTGTGGATAAATATCAGAGCTTCTAGTTTCTCATTACGAGACGAAATTACATGATGATGACAGAGCCCACCCCTGAACAACCATATACTATAAACTGAAAAAGCAAACAGGCAATTTTAGAGTTGAATATACCATGACAGGTATAAAACAAGACACTATAAGAACACACAAAAGGGACATCCTACTTTTCTATCAATATTGTCTGCTTTTTGGTGGAGGTGATATGTAAACTGATACCTGAAGTACAAGGAAAAAGTGTGCCAGGTGGAGGGAAGACACATATACAAAGAACATATACAAAGAGTGAGGAAGAACACTTGTGGAATTGCAAGTAGTCTACGCTGAAGAGGTGCTAGAGCAAAGCAACAGAGTAGGGTAAGTAGCGACAGAGAAGGCTGAATAATCTGGCAAGAACCAAATTGATTTGGGTGTTTTTATTCCATATAAGGAACTTGGAATTTTACTCAATGGCAAAAGGTAAACCAATGACAAAATCAATGACTGGAGATTTAAATACCATCTGTCAAGTGACAGCTATATGGACTATAATTGCTTAACTATTACTAAGACAAGTCTGGTTTTTTTGGTCTTATACCACTAGCAGAAACAAGAATTTGAGAAATCCCACTTATTCAGGTTGACGGTTCCATAGGAGAGGCAGAAGTGAAGAAAGATTATAGCCAGAAATAATAACAGATACGTAGACGTTTGGAGATTTTTTAAAAAAGTCTGAACAAACACGATGATTAAATGAGGAATAAGTATGTTCTTCATTATGTTTATGTTTTACATTTTTATTAGATAGATATAAAAAAATTTATGTAGTACCTATTATCCAAACAAGGGAAAGGGATGCCATTTACTATTCATAGTTTATTTCCAAAATCAATGATCATCTTAATTCATAAATTTGGCAACATACCTTCTAGTTCTCTAGTTATATTCCTTTCCATCTCCCACTGCATCTGAAATAAGTCAAATATTATTTATAATGTTCAAGTTAAAGAGACATTACTGTAGGAATTATATATAGCTTATGAAATGCGGTCTTTAAATAACACTTTTAGAGACTAAAACTAAGTTAGGGATTGCTTCAATAGAAAGATAATCACATAAATAAAATAAATCCCTACTTATTTTAATCTTAGGTAACTGAGAAGAAACATATGTAATGCTATTTAGATGAATCTGATAAAAAGTACAATTAATATAGGTCTATTGAATATAGACTTTCTGGAAGAAGAGGAAGATGGCGGAGGAGTAGAGGACCATAGTTTTGTTGGTCCCTAGAATTTAGCTGGGTAGCTTTCCCCAAATCATTCTGAAGACCTGTGAACTCAACCTGAGATCTAAGAAAAGAACTGTTGCAATTCTACAAATAGAAAAGCAACCACTTTCTGCAAGGTAGGAGGTGTGGAGAAGCGAATCTGAGGTGGTGTATGGGAAGATAAACCGTGGGGGCGAGGGAGCCTACATAAGCCGGCTATCAGAAAGTGATAAAGCAGTGGTGCGCAAACCGGAACTTTTAGAAGTCCGCTCCGGCGAGGGACATCCCTGCTTGAAAGGCACTCAGGTGGAGAAGCAGGGTGGAACCCTAGGTGGAACAGCCTTATCTCAGGATCCCCAAGGTCACAGAAAGAATGGGGGTGCCTGAGTATGGGAGAGTTCCCAGGCATTTGAGCAGTGAAGCCGGCTGCAGTCAGAGAGTTGAGGAGGGGGGCGTTCAGCTCAGTGTTGCCATAAACCACAAACCGCAGCCAGTTGGGCGACCGCTCTCAGAGCAGGGGCCATACAAGTGGCAGAACCAGGGCAAGACCTCCCTCCCTCTCCCAGGAGGAGCAGCATGAATGCATGCCACAGGAGACTGCAAAGTTTGGAAACTCCAAAGGGAGTTGGTGTGGCTGAGATAAAAATGTTCAGTCACAGGCTGGGTGTACACAGAAGGCAGACAGAAACCAGGGAGATAAGAGTGATTGACAGCTTCTCCGTGAGGGCACACTGAAGAGCGGAGGGTGCCAGCTTTCAGCTCCAGGGCTGGACGCTGGGAGGCTGACATTTTCATTCTCATCCTATAAAGTGGTGCGGAAAGCCTTCAGGGAACAAAAGCCACATAGAGCAATCCCGAGGCCCTGACTTAGGCTGGCCCCTGGCAAGGGCAGTGCAATACTGCCGGAGCAAAGGCCCCTGGGAATCAGCACAACAGGCCTCTCCTCCAGAAAATCAGCAAGAACATCCGGCTAAGACCAAGTTTACCGATCACACAGAACTGCAAAACTCCAGCACTAGACGAAAATACTATATAGAAGTCAAGGCTTTTTCTCATGATTCCTTAATCTCTCAATTGTAATTTTTCTTCCTTTACAACCAATTTCTTATTTTATCAACTCGTTTTTTAAAAATGTTTTTAACGTTCATTTTTATAATTACATTCTATACTTTCATTGTATTTAATTTTATTTTTGCATATATATAAGTTTTTCTTTCTTTACAATTTTGGGATGTAGTTTCTTCTAACAAACAGACCAAAATACACCCAGAATCTAGTGTATTGCTCTGTTCTCATCAGCTGTCCGATTATATTCTCTTTCGACTTTAATTCTTAGTTTACTTATTTTTGTGGCTTCAGGTCTCCTCTGATTTGTTAAGAGTAGATTTCTCTGGGGGCGTTGTTGCTCTTTTAGTATTTTGTTCTCTCATTCATCTATTCTTCTCTGGACAGAATGACTAGATGGAAAAACTCACCTCAAATAAGAGAACAAGAGGCAGTACTGACTGACAGGGACCTCATCAGTATGGATAAAAGTAAGATGCTGGAATTAGAGCTTGGAATAACAATCCTAAAGATACTAGCTGGGCTTGAAAAAGCATAGAAGACACTACAGAATGCCTTTCTGGAGAAATAAAAGAACTAAAATCTTAACAAATCGAAATCAAAAGGCTATTAATAAGCTGCACTAAAAAATGGAGGCTCTCCCTCTGGAAAACAGTATGGAGGTTCCTCAAGAAGTTAAAAATAGAGCTACCCGATGACCCAGTAATTGTACTACAAGGTATTGACCCCAAAGATGCAAATGTAGTGATCAGAAGGGGCACCTGGACACCAATTTTTATAGCAGGAATATCCACAATAGCCAAACTGTGGAAACAGCCCAAATGTCCATCAACAGATGAATGGATAAAGAAGATGCGGTATATATAAATACAATGGAATATTACTACGCCATCAGAAGGATGAAATCTTACAATTTACATTGACGTGGATGGAAATGGAAGGTATTATGCTGAGAGAAAAGTCAATCGGGGAAAGACAGTTAGCATATGGTTTCATACACATGTGAAATATAAGAAACAGTGCAGAGAATCATAGGGGAAGGGAGAGAAAACTAAAATGGGAAGAAACCAGAGAGGGAAACAAACCATGAGAGACTCTTAACTATAGGAAACCAACTTGAGGTTTGCTGGAGGGGAGGTGGGTGGGGGGATGGGGTAAGTGGGTGATGGGCATGAAGGAGGGCACGTGATGTGTAGAGCCCTGGCTGTTATATACAACTGATGATTCACTGAACACTACATCTGAAACTAATGATATAACATATGTCAGCTAACTGAAGAGAAATTTTAGGGGTGCCTGGGTGGCTCACTTGGTTAAGCGGCTGTGTTCAGCTCAGGTCATAATCCCAGGGTCTTGGGATCGAACCCATGTTGGGCTCCTTGCTCAGCGGGGAGTCTGCTTCTCCCTCTCTGTGCTCTCTCACTATCTCTCTGTGTCAAATAAATAAATAAAATCCTTAAAATAAAAAGAAATTTTAAAGAATTTATCACATACATATGGGTAAGGGTGAAATAAAACATTATTTACTTATCTTTTCCAGACTTACTAAGCTATACTTAATAAAAATTATGTATTTAAAATAAAAAAAATTTGGAGGCTCTGCTAGGATAAATGAGGCAGAAAGGAGAAGTAGTGATACAGAAGACAAAATAAAATGTGGCACCTGGGTGGCTCCGTCGTTAAGCATCTGCCTTTGGCTCAGGTCATGATCCCAGGGTCCTGGGATCGAGCCCCGCATCAGGCTCTCTGTTCAGCAGAAAGCCTGCTTCTTCCTCACCCATGACCCCTGCTTATGTTCCCTCTCTTGCTGTGTCTACTCTGTCAATAAAATAAATGAAATCTTTAAAAAAATTTTTAAAAATTAAGAAATGATGGAGAATAAGAAAGCTGAGAAAAAAGAGAGATAAACAACCACTGGATCATGAGGCGAGAATTCAAGAGATAAGTGATACCGTAAAGCGAAACAATATTAGAATAATTGGGATCCCAGAAGAAGAGGAAGGGGGGTTGGCAGAAGGTATATTTGAGAAATGATAGCGGAGAACCTCCCTAATCTGGGGAAGGAAACAGGCATTCAGATCCAGGAGGCACAGAGAACCCAACCCCCTTCAACATCAATAAAAACAGGTCAACACCTCGACATATAGTAGTGAAGCCTGCACATTTCAGAGACAAAGAGAAAATCCTGAAAGCAGCTCGGCACAAGAGGTCCTTAACCGACAAGGGTAGAAACGTTAGACTGGCAGCAGACCTAACCACAGAGACCTGGCGGGCCAGTAAGGACTGGCAGGATATATTCAGGGTGCTAAAGGAGAAAAATATGCAGCCAAGAATACTTTATTTCTCCAGCAAGGCTGTCATTCAAAATTGAAGGAGACATAAAAGAGTTTCCAGGACAAAGAGAAACTAAAACATTTCTGATCACTAAACCAGCCCTGCAAGAAATATTAAAGGAGATCCTTTACGCAAAGAGAGAACCCCAAAGTAACACAGACTAGAAAGGAACGGAGACAATATACAGAAACAGGGACGTTACAGGTAATACAAAGGCACTAAATTCATAGCTTTCAATAGTTACCCTGAATGTGAATGGGCCAAATGCCCCAATCAAAAGACGCAGGGTATCAGACTGGATAAAAAAGCAAGACCCATCGATATGCTGTCTGCAAGAGACTCATTTTAGACCCAAGGACACCTCCAGATTCAAAGTGAGGGAGTGGAAAACCACTTATCATGCTAATGGACATCAAAAGAAAGCTGGGGTAGCAATCCTTAGACCAGACAAATTGGATTTTAAACCAAAGACTGTAATAAGAGATGAGGAAGGACAGTATCATAATGAAAGGGGTCTATCCAACAAGAAGATCTAACAATTGTAAATATCTGTGCCCCTAACATGGGAGCAGCCGATTACATAAACCAATTAATAACAAAATTAAAGAAACACATTGATGATGATACATTAACAAGAGTGAATGACACACTGGACTGTGGGAACAGAACGCCACAACCACCACCGGTGCAGGTTCGTTCGGCCTCCGAGATCTCTGAGAAAACTTGAGATTGCAGGGTTAAAAATGACCTGAAAGGATCAGAGTGAAATGCCCTTGGGACGTGTGTGGTCTGTTCTAAAATAGGCAGCAGCAGATGTTTTGCAGATAGGAAGCCACCTGTAAACAGCACGCTGTGCACTCCCCTCTTTGTTCCCTTGCCCTGTAAATAGCACGCTGTGCACTCCCCTCTTCGTTCCCTTGTCCTGCTTTAAAGATTCTTATCATACACGCTGGACTAATCCTATGTACATGGAAGAATGTGCCTTACTAAGCCCCTGCTGTAAACCATTCTAGATCTATATTGCTGTACGATTACGGAAAATAAACCTCGGGACCTCGGGCTGATTGCTCGGGGTCCCCTGTGCCTCGCTCTACCGTCGTCTCTTTTCCTCAGTTCCTTCGCCGCCCCAGGTCCACGACTCTCCAAGGTCGACACTGGACCAGATGGACTTCACAGATATATTCAGAGCATTCCAACCTAAAGCTACAGAATACACATTCTTCTCGAACGCACGTGGAACTTTCTCCAGAAGAGATCACATACTGGGTCGCAAATCAGGTCTCAACCGGTACCAAAAGTATGGGATCATTCCCTGCATATTTTCACACCACAACGCCTTGAAACTTGGACTCAATCACAAGAGGAAATTTGCAAAGAACTCAAACACATGGAAGTTAAAGTTAATGAATGGGTCAACCAGGAAACTAAAGAAGAATTAAAAGAATTCATGGAAACAAAGGAAAATGAAAACACAACTGTTCAAAACCTTCACGATGCAGCAAAGGCAGTCCTGGGGGCGGGGGGAAGTATAGAGCAGTAACAGCCTAAGAAAGGTCCTAAATACACAACCTAACCTTAAACTTAAAGGAGCTGGAGAAAGAACAGCAAATAAAGCCTAAACCCAGCAGGAGACGAGAATTAATGACGACCAGAGCAGAAATCAATGAAATAGAAACCAAAAGAACAGTAGAACACAGCCATGAAACTAGGAGCTGATTCTTTGATCTTTGAATGAATTAATAGGATCGATAAACCCCTCGCCAGATTTGGCAAAAAGAAAAGAGAAAGGATCCAAATCAATAAAATCATGAATGAAAGAGGAGAGATCACAACCAACACTAGGGAAGTACAAACAATTTTAAGAACATATTATGAAAGACTATATGCCAACAAATCAGGCAATCTGGAAGAAATGGATGCATTCCCAGAGACGTGCAACCTACCAAAACTGAAACAGGAAAAAACAAAAAAACCCGAACAGACCCACAACCAGCAAGGAAATTGAAGCAGTAATCAAAAATCTCCCAACAAACAAAACTCCAGGGCCGGATGGCTTCCCTGGGGAGTTCTAACAAACACTTAAGGAGGAATTAATGCCTATTCTTCTGAAGCGGTTTCAAAAAATAGAAATGGAAGGAAAACTTCCAAACTCTTTCTATAGCAGGCATTGGTGGTATAGTGGTGAGCATAGCTGCCTTCCAAACTCTTTCTAGGAGGCCAGCATTACCTTGATCCCCAAACCAGACAAAGACCCCACCAAAAAGGAGAATTACAGGCCAGTATCCCTGATGAACACGGATGCAAAAGTTCTCATCAAGATACTCGCCAATAGGAGCCAACAGTACATTAAGAGGATTATTCACCACGACCAAGTGGGACTTATTCCTGGGCTGCAAAGGTGGTTCAACATCCGCAAATCAATCAATGTGATATGCTACATTAATAAAAGGAAGGACAAGAACCATATGATCCGCTCAATAGATGCAGAAAAAGCATCTGACAAAGTACAGCATGCTTTCTTGATTAAAACTCTTCACGGTGCAGGGATAGAGGGCACATACCTCAATACCATAAAAGCCATCTATGACACGGTGCAGGGATAGAGGGCACATACCTCAATACCATAAAAGCCATCTATGAAAAGCCCACGGTGAATATCATTCTCAATGGGGAAAAACTGCGAGCTTCTCCCCTAAGGTCAGGAACACGGCAGGGATGTCCACTCTCACCACTGTTGTCCAACATGACACTAGCAGTCCTAGCCTCAGCAATCAGACAACGAAAAGAAATAAAAGGCATCGGAATCGGCAAAGGAGTCAAACGCTCACTCTTCGCAGATGACGAAATACTCTATGTGGAAAACCCAAAAGACTCCACCCCAAAATTGCTAGAACTCATACAGGAATTCAGCAAAGTGGCAGGATATAAAATCAATGCACAGAAATCAGTTGCATTTCTATACACTAACAACGAGACAGAAGAAAGAGAAATTAAGGAATCGAACCCATTTACAATTGCACCCAAAACCATAAGATACCTAGGAATAAACCTAACCAAAGAGGCAAAGGATGTGTACTCTGAAAACTATAGAACACTCACGAGAGAAACTGAGGAAGACACAAAGAAATGGAAAAACACCCCATGTTCATGGACTGGAAGAACAAATTTGTTAAAATCTCTATGCTACCGCGACCCAGAGCAATCTGTGCATTCAAGGCAATCTCTATCAAAATACCATCAACTTGTTTCACAGAGCTGGAACAAATGACCCTAAAATGTGTACGGAACCAGAAAAGACCCCGAAGAGCCAAAGGAATGTTGAGAAAGAAAACCAAAGCTGGTGGCATCACAATTCCGGTCCTCAAGCTCTATGACAAAGCTGTCATCATCAAGACAGTATGGTACTGGCACAAAAACAGACACATCGGCCAATGAAACAGAACAGCGAACCCAGAAATGGACCCTCAACTCTATGGTCACCTAATCTTCGGCAGAGTGGGAAAGAATAGCCAATGGAAAAAAGACAGTCTCTTCACCAAATGGTGTTGGGAAAATTGGACAGCCACACGCAGAAGAATGAAACTGGACCGTTTTCTTACACCATACACAAAAATAGACTCAAAATGGATGTAAGACCTAAATGTGAGACAGGAACTCATCAAAATCCTAGAGGAGAACACAGGCAGCAACTTCTGTGACCTGGGTCGCAGCAACTTCTTGCTAGACACGTCTCCAAAGGCAAGGGAAACAAAGACTTCATCAAGATAAAAAGCTTTTGCACAGCAAAGGAAGCAGTCGACAAAACCAAAAGACGACTGACAGAATGGGAGAAGATATTTGCAAATGACCTATCAGATAAAGGGCTAGTATGCAAAATCTATATATAAAGAACTTATCAAACTCAACCCCCAAAGAACAAATAATCCAGTCAAGAAATGGGAGGAAGGGGCGCCTGGGTGGCTCAGCCGGTTAAACGACTGCCTTCGGCTCCGGTCATGATCCCGGAGTCCCAGGATCCCGCATCCGGCTCCCTGCTCAGCAGGGAGTCTGCTTCTCCCTCTGAGTCTGCTCTCCCTCCTATGAGAGGGGGGAGCCCTCTCATGTGCTCTCTCTCTCAAATAAATACAATCTTTAAAAAAATAAAAAAGAAAATGGGTGGAAGATGTGACCAGACATTTCTCCAAAGAAGACATTCAAATGGTCAACAGATACATGAAAAAATGCCCAATATCACTCGGCATCAGGGAAATAAAGACAAATCAAAACCACAATGAGGTATCACCTCACACCTGTTGGAACGGCTAAAATGCACAAGTCGGGAAGCAGATGCGGGTGGGGATGCAGAGAATGGGGAACCCTCCCTCCCACTCTGTTGCTGAGAATGCAAGCTGGTGTAGCCACTCTGGAAAACAGTACGGAGGTTCCTCCAAAAAGTGAATATAGAGCTACCCAACGACCCAGCAACTGCAATACTAGGGATTTACCCCAAAGATAGAAATGCAGTGATCCGAAGGGGCAACTATATCCCAATGTTTATAGCAATTTTATGTATTTGAGAAAGAGAGATAGAGACAGTGCACGAGTGGGGGGAGGGGCCGACGGAGAGGAAACAGCAGACTCCCACTGAGCAGAGAGCCTGAAGCGGGGCTTTATCCCAGAACCCTGGAATCATGACCTGAGCTGAAGACAGACACTTAACTGACTGAACCACCAAGGCACCCCTCAGTACCCTACTTTAGACCCCATTTTGGGCATTCAATGAAAGGATACCTTTTACAAGAAAGGTCTAAGAACATTCTAGATGGGAATACTTGTAATATACAGTTGATCCTTGACCAACATGTGTTTGAATGGTACAGGTCTACTCTACTTACACATGGACTTTTTTTGATACTGCATCGTAGTGTATTTTCTCTTATGTTTTTCTCAATAACATTTTCTTCGCTAGCTTATTTTATTGTGAGAATACAGTACATAATACATGTAATGTACAAAACATGTGTTAATGGATTATTTAATGTTATGGGTAAGGCTTCCAGAAGAAAGAGAAATCAAGTCGAACTAGGCTATTAGTAGTTTAGTTTTTTAGATCCCATGCATAAGTGAAATCATACGGGTATTTGCCTTTCTCTGAGTTATTTTACTTAGCAAAACACTGGGTCTACCAGTGTTGTCACAAATGGCAAGATCCCATTCTTTTTTATAGCTGAGTAATATTTCATTGTATACATATAACATATCTTCTTTATCCATTCGTCTGTTGATGGACCCTGAGGTTGCTTCCATACTCTCGTTATTGTAAGTAACGTTTCAAAAAACACAGGGGTGCATACAACTTTTCGAATTAGTGTTTTCATTTTCTTTGGGTAAATCTCAGGAGTGGAATTACTGAATTGTATCGTATTTCTATTTTTAATTTTTTGAGGAACCATAACACTTTTTGACAGTAACATTATATTCAGGATTTAGACAACGAATAATCTGACAACATTGCTAGGCAGGCCTTGTAAAATTAATGACTCAATACCACTTGATGGGAGAAACTTTTATTGAAGCAATTTTATAATACCATTAATAAATACTATGTAAAATATAAACCACTTTTTCATATGACGTGACTTAAGGAACTACCAACGTAATGTTATTATCTTTTCCCCAAAGCTCGTTTCCTAAATATTTACTTCTGTGACCTTTGTTTATTTCCAGGTGAGAATTGTGCTTAGATAGCAGAAATAGCTTTAAGTCCATTAATAAATAGAACACATTTGCAATTTTATTTATACTTTTCCACTTATCAAAGATACAGGAGGGTAAGAAAATTATACACAGAAAAACAATGTACAATGTATCAGCAAATTTTAATTTGAAGAATTATTAACTACAAGGATTTTCTCATAACTGTTCGTTTTCAAACTATGCCCACAGAAATCTAAGGTTCCACTGGGGACACAGCAGGATTGAGGGAAAAGGAAGTCTACAGGTGTAGTCCCATCTCTCCTTTAGCTGAACAGCTCTACCTGCCTCTGTTTTATATAATACAGTTTAATGCAAAAAAAATTTTTTTCCAAAGGTATAAAAGTCACTAACTTCGTCAAAGTCCCTAATCTTACATACGAGACAAAAAGGCCCCAGAGAGATTGTAGTTTGCCTGAGGTCAAAAAACCACCTAGTTGCCAGCCGGGAATGTGGTGTAGGTCTTACTGAGCCTAGAGTTTTATGCCAGTTACTTCCTCATATTCAGGAACAACGCATGCATTTTCAACTATAACTCAGAGAATATGAATACATAAAACTTTGTCATGTGGCTCTATAATAATGTTCAGGCATTAGGCACAAAATAGCTTTCTAACTAAATTATAAATTTTAAAGTCATGAACAAAAATAGAGGAACAGAAGTTATCTTAACTCCTATTAGTAACAGTCAACATACGCAGGATTTACAAGCACAAAATTTTTTAACCAAAGGACAAGGAGCTTGAAGGAGAACATCTTTAGTTGAACCAAAGAACCTGAACCTGAGGAAATTCTTCCTTGAAAGAATTATCCATTTCCTTCAAATAAAACTTGGTTTGTCAAAATCAATCAACAAATGAGTTACCTATGTTGTGGGTTATTTATAACAAAATTTAAAACACAAAACAGATTTCTCTTTACCATCTAGCATGCTCTGACCAACCTCTCATCATTAGTTGGTATGTACAAAAGACATGATTAACTTTAATTATAATTTAAATCAAGTCAGAAATTATAGGTAAACCTTCATTTCCATGCGAGGACTTTTCTCTACTTCCTCACGACAGGAAGGGAGATTTACCTAAAGGGTGAATTTGGGAGAAGGCACTAAGCAATGCCTACGTGGTTCCAAATCTCTTCTTTGAAAAGATGTGCCTGCCACAGTAACATGAATTCAAGTCTGCTCTCATCTTTGTGGGATGGGCATCAAACATTTGTTCCTTCCATTACAACTGTGTGTGGAAGCGTCTAATTTGGGATAAAGTACTGGGAAGCTCGCTGTAGCTACATACCTAAACCATATCCTCCTATTTGTTTGTATGTATTAGTAATAAAGTTACTAAGCTTATCTCCATCTGCCTGACTCCTGTGTTCTCAACTCAGAAAGAGAAGAGCAATGTCATCTGCCACCTACTCCACCACAGTTCCAACAAGAAAAATGACCAGACAACACTTAAAATGTTTTCTCCTTCCTTGACTTTATAACTAACATTCATTGTTCAAAGCAACATACTTGGAAGAGGGAAAAAGCTGGAAAAGAACAATTTCAGAAATAAACATACAAAGTCAGACAAAATGAGGAGACAGAGGAGTATGTTCCAAATGAAAGAACAATACAACACTGCAGAAAAATAACTAAATGAAACCGAGATAAGTAATCTACCTGATAAAGAGTTCAAAGTAATGGACATAAGGATGCTCAGCAAACTTGGGAGAAGAATGGATGGATTCAGTGAGAACTTCAACAAAGAGAAAATATAAAGAAGAACCCATCAGAGCTAAAGAATACAATAACTGAAATGAAAAATACACCAGAGGGAATCGACAGCAGATTAAAAGCTGCAGAACAGATCCGTGATCTGCAAGACAGGGTACTAGAAATCCCCCAAGCCAAAAGGAAAAAAAAGAATTTTAAAAATGAGGACAGGCTAAGGGACCTCCTAGGATTGAGCCCCACATCAGGCGCCCTGATCAGGGAGCTTCCTTCTTCTCCCTTTCCCTCGGGCCTTCCCCTCCCACTGGTGTTCTCGCTCGCTTGCTCTGCTCTCTCTCTCTCTCATAAATAAATTAAAATTAAAAAAAAAAAAGGAGGGGTGCCTGGGTGGCTCAGTCGTTAAGCGTCCGCCTTCGGCTCAGGTCATGATCCCAGGGTCCTGGGATCGAGCCCCACATCGGGCTCCCTGATCAGGAGGAAGCCTGCTTCTCTCTCTCCCACTTACCCTGCTTGTGCTCTCTCTCTGGCTGTCTCTGTCAAATGAATAAATAAAATCTTAAAAAAAAAAAAAAAAAAGGAAAGGCCATAACTAGAAGTAAAAAAATTATGAAAGAAAGTTTTATTGGTAAAAGCAAACATACAGTAAAGGTAATAGATCAATCACATTTATAAGGCCAGTACGAAGGTTAAGACAAAAGTAGTAATATCAATTATATCTACAGTAATTAGTTAAGGGATACACAAAATAAAAAGATGTAAACTAAGCCATCAAATAAATAAAACAAGGTGGGGTGTAAAAATGTAGTGTTTTTAAAATGTGTTTGAACTTAAGTAACCATCAACTTAAAATAAACTGCTATATACATAGGATGTTACATATGAACTTCATGGTGATCACAAACCAAAAATCGAAAGGCATCCAAGCATAACACTAAAGAAAGTCCTCAAATTAGAAGGGAAGAGAGCAAGACAATAACGATGCCGAATGAAAGAACAAGACTGAGGCCTCATTTACCCTGAGCCTATGCTCCTTTTGTCTACGTTAATAAGACCATGAATATACCATCAAAACCATTAAACCTATGTGCATTCATTGAAATGGATATTTTAATAACAATGATACACAATGGAAACTAGCTGCTATTTAAAGACTCCCTATCATTCCCATATTAGTCATCAATCATTCAAGTGATGACAAGGTAGATATACGTGAACTTTTTTTAAAAAATTCAAATTGTGGGGCGTCTGGGTGGCTCAGTCAGTTAAGTGTCTGATCTTGATTTTGGCTCAGGTCATGATCTCAGGGTTGTGAGACTGAGCTCTACATGGGGCTCCGCACTGAGCATGGAGCCTGCTTACCCTCTGCTCCTCACCCCCTGCCTGTACTCCCTCTCTGAAAAAAAAAAAAAAATCAAATATTTGCTTGATTTAACTACATAGAAAATGCTCTACAACTGCTCAACAAGACATTTTGTAAAACGTGAAACAGAAGTGTTATAAGTAAAAAAAAAAAAAAATGCTATAAGTAAGAAAGCAATTAAGAATGTACTCTCATGTAAGAAAACAGGTCATGAGACTGGGCCCTACATAGGGTTCACGCTCAGTGGGGAGTCTGCTTGAAAGTCTCATGCTCTCTCTCCCTCTTGTGCACTCTCTCTCTCTAAAATAATAAAATCTGGGGCGCCTGGGTGGCTCAGTCGGTTAAGCCACTGCCTTCAGCTCAAGTCATGATCCTGGAGTCCCAGGATCGAGTCCCGCATCGGACTCCCTGTTTGGCAGGGAGTCTGCTTCTCCCTCTGACCCTCCTCCCTCTCATGCTCTCTCTCTTGCTCTCAAATAAATAAATAAAATCTTTAAAATGATAAAATCTTTAGGGGCGCCTGGGTGGCTCAGTCGTTGAGCATCTGCCTTTGGCTCAGGTCATGACACCAGGGTCCTGGGAGCGAGCCCCGCATCGGACTCCCTGCTTGGAGGGAAGCCTGCTTCTCCCTCTCCCACTGCCCCTGTTTGTGTTCCCTCTCTCGCTGTGTCTCTCTCTGTCAAATAAATAAATAAAATCTTCAAAAAATAAAATTAAATAAATAAATCTTTAAAAAAAAATATGTCAGTTTAGTTATATTTATTAAATAAAGCTAATAATAGGTATCTCTTGAAAGTAAGAGCTCCAGGAACTAAAAAAATATCATAAAATTTCTGTCTCATTTCTTTATTAGCACATATAATTATGACTTTCACTTAGTGTGCATTAGTCAGTTAAACAACTCAGAATTTCACCAAATTAACAAACTATAGAAATGATCCCTGAAAGTACAGTCTTAGAATTTCACCAAATTAACAAACTATAGAAATGATCCCTGAAAGTAGTCTCAGAATTTCACCAAATTAAAAACAAAAATTCTATCAGAAATCTGAAACCCAAGAAAAAAAGATAACATAACTAACCTTGGTCAAGAAAGTCTCAATGCCATTATTTGTAGGCCGTGAGCGTGGGGTAAGAATCACTAGGTTTTCTCTTGGAGCAACATTTCTATTGAGCAGTGAACTATTATTAATATTTCTAACAGAAGGCAAGTCTAGGACACGCCTCATAGTAATAGTATTAATCAAAGACTGTTTTTGCTGTTTCTCCACCGGAAGTCTGGTACTGCTCTCTGCCAGCTTCTCATTAGTCCTGTTAAGACTACAAAACACAGCGCTTAGTATTTCATTTCTCCCCACATCATTCCTAAATGACTTGCATTTTTTGAAAGTTTCCATAATAGTAAACAGAATGTGCCATTAAACGGTGTTTTAACACTGAAAATGTGACAGAGCAGACCTACAATATATAATGATAGGTTTAAAATTGTTCTAAAGAAGTACATATATTTCTAGAGATTCCTAACTAACAAGTAATTCAAATTAAGGAGGGAGAGAAACGGCTATTAGTGATGCACAATGCTTAACAGGTAATACATGCTGCCTTCTGGAATGGCTGTACTTACAAGGTTCTTGAGGATGCCACGACACATACTTATATTTAGTAAAGCAGCATGCCATTACATATACTTATATTTAGTAAACCAGTTTAGAGATACAAAAATATAAAACCATCCCGGGGGGCTGGGTGCTCGGTCAGTGAACCATCTGCCTTCCGCTCAGGTCATGACCCCAGAGTCCTGGAATCGAGCCCCTGCTTTTCCCTCAACCTCGTCCTGCCGCTCCCCCTGCTTGAGCTCACTTGCTTGCTCTCTGTCAAATAAATACATAAAATCTTTGAAATAAAAATAAAAATAAACCATCCCTCAAAGACATTTTCAAGTATTGGCTTTCACCACTCTTGTACATTTCACTCATTATCTCAGAGAAATTGAGCATTTGACACTGAGGAATAATTTAGACCAACAACTGCTAGATGGCAGAGTTGTGATCAGAAAGACAGAAAACAGCTCCGGAGGCAATTAGGTTATAACACAGTTACCAGGGTACTGGAGGTGGAATCTACCCTTTCTGTCTTTCACCCAGCCCCTCCTCATGTCCACCATGGTGCTATTTTTAGCCACTTTGGGAATTATGCTGCCTTTCACCCCTAGGTGAATCTTGTTGTATTTCACATGTATACCTTTATGTAAGGTAGAAAAACTATATAAAGAACAGTTTGTTTCAAAGCACCCTCTATTTGGTAATAATAACAAAAATCACAATCAAAAAAGTAAATTTACCAAGCTGCCAGGATGTGCAGTTTGGGTTAAAGATGTACTCTTCCAAAAATAAACTCACTAATATTAAGAAACTCATTGCTATTCAGGGCAATTCTGACAAACAATTTTATAATAACATGCTGTCTAAATTATAAAGCTTCTAACAATTAGCTTAAAGACTAGGAGATCAGATTAACTGAAAATATTAAGGGGAAAAAAATAAAATCATGTAAAACCGAAAAAAGGAGGAGAGAGGCAAACTGTCTTGGACTAACATTTCAAAGGTAAGTTCTTTTACAAACATCGTTTTCCAAAATTAAACTATCTTACTCATCTCATGAACTTGGCTCCATAAAAATTATGCTTTAGAGGCAAATTAACAAGCTAAATCTATTTTCTATGATTCTGTTTTAACTTACTTGCTCAGTTCATTTGTCAATGACGTTTGAACTTTTAATTCTTCTACGTAGAGTTGCTTGTGTTTTTCCAATTCTGTTTTATAAAAATCTCGAGAACTTTTCATTCTGGATAGTTCAAATTCCAATTCTTTAATTCGGAGTTCCATTTGACTTCTTATTGAAGCATTATTAGTTTCTCTTAACTGTCCTAACCTTTCTTGAGATGCTACTTGTGTCTAAAGCAAATTAAAAGCATAGTTTTAAAACTGGGTAAATACAGTATATTTCTTTCCTTTAGTTTTGAGTCAATGATTCAGAGAGCAATTGTAAATGTGAAAAAAAAGCTGAAGTGTAAAATATTTCTCATCAATGTCAACTGAATTAAATCTGAATGATAAAGTTCAATCATTCTTATATTAGAACTCATGCAATCTGATAATTCAGAGAATAAGAGAATCCTTTAAAAACTTTAAAAAGTGAACAATACAACTTAAGAATAATCCAAAAACAGGGGGTGCCTGGCTGGCTTAGTCGGTTGAGCGCCAGACTCTGGGTTTCTGCTCAATCGTGATCTCAGGGTCCTGAGATTAAAGCCCTGTGTCGTACTCAGCATGGAGTCTGCCTGGGATTCTCTCTCTCCCTCTGTGCATCCTCTCACCCGTGCTTTCCAGATAAATAAATAAATAAATAAATATCTTTAAAAAAAATAATCCAAGTATGGTACCATCTTTTTTTTCCCAGCAGGCTCCATGCTGGGCTTGATTTCACGAGCCTGAGCTGCTCAACCAACTGAGCCACCCAGGCACCCCATGGTTAAAATTTTTAAAAGACCATTTTTTCTTTTCCTGTCAATAGTCTTGTTTTATACCAACTGGTCTTAAAAAATAAAATGATTCTCTACTGTGAATCATTCTGAAAAATCAATTTAGTGAGAATAATGATGAAAAGTGAAATTTTTAAAGAGAAGGAACAAATGTTCCTTCAAATTTACCAAATGGCTATCAAGGAAGTAGAGGAAAATTATACAATGCATATAACCAAAATGTAACTTGCAGTGAAATGATTAAAGCATACTACAGATCAGTAAATTAACCTGTAAAAACAGACTGGCTTCTTTTAATTTTTCTGTTACGTCTTCAAGCTCCCATTTATATTGTTCTATTTTACTGTATTCTACCATACTGAGTTCTAAATGACTTCTGAGGTGTACTACTTGTTGTTTCAACTTCTTTTTATTCTTCTCTAGTTTTTCATATTTCTTCTGCATTTCCTTCATAGATGATAAGTCCTGGGTAAGAAGCTGGTTTTTTGCATCCAGGTATAGACATTTTGAAGATGCACTTTCCAGTTTTGCTGTAAGATCACCAACCTGCATGAATAAAATAATACCGTTTGGAAGTAGAGTGAAAATAGTCTAATGCAAAACTATGACCAAATTTTTTTTTTAAAGATTTTATTTTTAAGTCTCTACACCCAACACGGGGCTTGAACTCACAACCCCCAAGATCAAGAGCCACATGCTCTACTGACAGAGCCAGCCAGGTGCCCAAATTTTAAAATAAATTCATTTTCAACAAAATGTTATCTATACTCGAAGTAGAGTCTTGGAATGTGGAACCTCAAATAACTCAGAAAATCAAGAACAAAATTAAAACCACTAGTAGTTATTAAAACAGATCTCTGCTATTGTTCTCTTGGCCACACATTTATACTTTTATTTTTCTAGGATTGTTTCAGATCTTTCCTCCATAAAATAACTGTTAGTCATCTCATAGTAGAACGTCTCTTAACCCTTCCCTCATCTTAACACTGTCCCTGTTCATCATCAGACTTTGAAGAAAATGTTTAAAGAAAATTATATTTAAAAATCTAGATACTCATTCTTCTATCATAAAATATTATTTCTCATGAATTCATGAGGAATAACGTGTTTAGAAAGGCTCATAAACTACATTTTATAAATTTTATAAATTTATAATTTTAAATTTATATAATGTAGTTTAAAATTTATAATTTTAAGTTTTATATAATGCAGTTTTATAAGCCTGATGCCAATAAATACAAATTTCAAATATAAGGACCTTTCCTAAAAACAGCTTCAACTGATTTTACCTTTTCATCATTATTTTTTCTAGAATTTAAATGGCCAAAATTTACTTGTTAAATACAGAGGTTCTTACCCATATTAATACTAAGGGTTAATGAAAATTTTTAAAAAGTGGTTATATTTACATTTTAGTTTCTAAAGATGCCCTAGAAACATTTTCATCCATAGCTTAAGATACCCTGGGTTTTGTGAGATCATACCTTTTTAAGATCATCTCCGAAAAATTCCTATGCAGGCCCCATTACAGTTTTGGTGATCGTCTGACTTTAGAATGAGATACCCTCATTCTCTGCAAGCATTTCAAGCATCTCTGCAAGGTTTCAATTTCTTCTTTTCTATTAACTACGTTTCTCTTTAAACAAAGTTTAAGTCTTCTCGATATTACATAAAAACTTTTGCTTAGCTCTGGCAGCTTTTTCTATCATCCTGCTCCTCCCCTTTCACGGGACTTGAACATTCTTTAATGTGTCATCTCATCCACAGATTCATCTTTCCAACACTTATTGTCTTCTTTTACACTAAAATCTGAGTTTCAATCCTGGAATTCCACTAAAAAATTTTGAGGGTCATCAAGGATCTTTTTTTTAAAGTCTTTATCCTGCTGTACTTCTCAGCAACAGCTGAAAACAATGACCATACCCTCCCTCTGCTCTTCTAATCCCATTTTATTTCTAAATGACAGCAGCCGCTGTTAGTCCCTGACCCTTGCTATTCCTCATATCAAATCCTCTCACAGTTGGTTCAGTCTCAAGGCTTCAAAACCAGATTCTCTAATCTACATTTCCAGCCTTGGCCCCTTTACTGAGGTCATCTCTACTTTCCGATCTTCCTTCTAGTTCGTCACAGACAATATTCTCAACCACACACTCAAAAACCATTACCTGATGTGGATTACCTTTATAGACAGCTAAATTTTTTTAAGTTTTTAAAATTTTTTTCTTTCAAGTAGAGAGTGCTGAATAGGGGAAGGAGCAGAGGGAGAGGGAGAAGCGGACTCCCAGCTGAGCAGGGCTCCATCTCAGGACCCTGAGATCATGGTCTGAGCCGAAAGCAGACACTTAACTGACTGAGCCACCCAGGTACCCCTAGACAGCTAATCTTGTACCTTTTCTGTTGACTCTTTTTGGTATTACTTTGAGTGTACTGTTATTTTATAATCGCAGGGGGCACCCTGACCCTTAGGATGCTGACCACCATACTCTGTCTTGCTTTTCTTTTCTGATGCAAATGTCTCTCACAAGGGTCAGGCTATCAATGGTTTGCCTTTGTTTTCTTCTGAATAATTTCCTATTCCATAGAGATTTGATCTTATGGAAGTCTTCTTCTGAAGTTCTTTTCAGACACATACTTGACGATATTGTTTGGAAGCTTAAGTCAGCCTAGAGCTATCTCTTCTTCCCAATCCAGATTCTTCACCTCAAAACTATGTCCATCCAATATCTTAACCCAGGTAGTCTCTGCCTTAGGGATTCATGAGATAAAATCCTTCTAGAGATGTGAGGACTATGGACTGAGTTGGTTGAAAGCTAAGTTTTTGTTTCACAGAGTAGACTTTAAAGTGGCTAATAATTTTATGTCATAACCCTAATTCATTTCCATTGGCATCTACAGAATATCTATGGATATTCTTACAAACTTTACAAGATTTGATACCTTCCTTAATAGATTTCTATATGACACCGTAGGGGGACAACTCCTGGCATTCTCATTCACATATTGTCACGTTACTCGCTCAATGAAAAGTACAGTAATACAATGTGACTAATTTATATGACATCTAGAAAAAAAATAATTTTCGATGTTTCTTTGGCCACAAAAAGGACCAGTCAACAGAATGTGCTCGTTCCCCTGATAGGTAGAGCTGTATAATGAAATTTGCAAGTATGCAGCTTTTGTGACTAAAAGAAACTAGTGGTAGGTGCATCTACCTCATTGTTCCAACTTAGGACTCACAATGCAGTCTTCTCATCTTAAATCATTGGTAGCCTCTCCTATGAAGGAGGGTATAAATGGCATGATAATCCGGTGCTGCTTGGTAAATAGTTATATAGTTTTCACTACATATCAATAAGTTGGAATCCTGGATTGCACATTAATTTTTTCTGAATTGGATTGTTAAATCTCTGAAAGGCTGATTAACTCAAATGAATGAGAAAAAAAATTAGTTCCTGAACTTGCAGTGAATGCTAGGAGCACTATGTTACTATGTAAGGCCCTGATTGATCAGTCGTTTCCACTTTTTCACTGGCATCTCTTTTCCTTTTCAAAATCCAACAAAGAGAAAAATATATTCCTTTGAGAAAAATGTTTGCATAATGACCTAGTAGTCATTCTTGATGAAGACAACAAATTACAAATTTATAATTATAAATCACAACAAACTGTCATTAAAGTAATCCATTCTCAAATCTCACTGAAGGGTTTAGATGACAAGAGAAAGTCAGAATTCAACATCAAATTATTACTCAAAGTTTGGGAATTTTTAAACATACTGAAAAATATTAGTAGGGACTCAGACGTTTATATACCAATATTCACAGCAGCATTACTAAACAATAGCCAAAAGGTGGAAAAACTCAATTGTCCACTGACAGATAAATAAAATGTGGTATGTATAAAATATTGCTTATCTTAGACTACCACAATCTTTTTTATTACAGTCTTACTATAAAAAGTATTACTTTATGAATTCAGTCAACTTCATCTATGAAGAGGAATGATACTACCAGTAGCAAGGAGCAATATGAATATAATAAACATTTTTATCAGTGAGAATTTTCATATTATACAAAATAGTCTTATATACTACTATAGAGAAATAGAAAGTCCTTTTCAGTAGGACAGAAATTAAGAGACTGACTTACCGAACTTGTACTTAACAGGTTTTCCTGAAGTTGTTCAATTTTGCCCTGTTTTTTGACTGTAACTTTTAACTTGTCATTTTCAACTCCAAGCCTAAAATGAATATTTTTAAAATTACTCTCACACGCAAATTTTAAAAGTACCGTATAATTTCTAAACAAACATCTGAAGGTCTTACATAAATTCTTAAAAATTTAAAAAGTAGAAGATTTGGCAATTGTGCCATTTTTCTGGTTGTGTTTTGTAGTTAATGTGCAAAATTTAAAGATAATATGCAAAATTTATGGATTTCAAAATAGCACAAAGCTGAAACTTTTATCCAGCTTCACAATGATGTACTTATTATCGTAACTGATATCTTTCTCATACTACACTGCTTATCTGCTTTAGAAATACTCAAGTTATTTTCTGTGCTGCTTTAAATTGTACTTTTGCACGTGATCTTTCAACGTTTCAATACATCTTACAGCCTCTGCATGTCGATCTTGTGCTTCTTGCAACTAAGAAAGAAAAAAAAGAAATAATTTTAACTACTGGGAATCTAGTATAAAACCATCATCAGCTGTCTTTGTAAATAAAATTTTATTGGGTACAGCTACACTCTTCTCTCCATACTGATTTATGGCTACAGCAGAGTTGAACTGCTGCAACAGAGACCTAATAGGGCCTACGAAGCCTAAAACATTTACAGGGAATCTGTTTCTCTCTCTCTCAAATAAATAAAATCTTAAAATATTTACAATCCCCTTACAAAAAAGTTTGCTGATTTCTCCAGTTACTAAAATGTAACATGTTTAATGTTTTTAAATTATATTTTATCAGCTAAACCTACAAATTTATATATTGGTCAAAGGGGGAAAGATAGGAAATTACCTTATGGGAAACATTTCCATTTTTGTATTCTAAGCACCACATCAATTATAATTTTAAATATTCCCATATGTGAATGACCATGGCTATTCCAGGGATTATAAAAGTTAACATGTTGCTTTCAGTGACAACTAGATATTTCATGGAATAGTATGAGAGGCATTATCTTCGTAGGAACCACAATGCCTGGGGTCTGAATCCCAACTCACTGGGTATTAGCTGTGTGACCTGGAACAAATTACTTAAAATTTCTGTGTCTCAGTTTCTTCTCTGTAAAATGAAGATAATAAAAGTATCTACCACACTGGGATGTGGGGAAGTTAATTTAGGATATATACATGACCTACTTTTTTTTATTTTTATTTTTTAAAGATTCTATTTATTTGACAGAGAGAGAGAGAGAGACAGCGAGAGAGGGAACACTAGCAGGGAGAGTGGGAGAGGGAGAAGCAGGCTTCCCGCAGAGCAGAGAGCCCGATGCAGGACTTACTTGATCCCGGGACCCTGGGATCATGACCTGAGCCGAAGGCAGACACTTAACAACTGAACCACCCAGGCGCCCCTGTAAATGAACTATTTAGAAGGGTATGTGGCAGGGCGCCTGGGTGGCTCAGTTGGTTAAGCGACTGCCTTCGGCTCAGGTCATGATCCTGGAGTCCCGGGATCGAGTCCCACATCGGGCTCCCTGCTCAGCGGGGAGTCTGCTTCTCCCTCTGACCCTCTTCCCTCTCGTGCTCTCTATCTCTCATTCTCTCTCAAAAAAATAAATAAAATCTTTAAAAAAATAAAAGAAGGTAAGTGGCACACACCAAATTTTGTCTGCAATTAGCATTATTATAGTTGCTGTATGTCATGTTCTAAAAATATTTGATATTTTAGGCAGATGGCAGGCCATTGAAAGTGGTCTCTTATACAAGTTATATTGAAATTGTTCTTCCTACCACTGAAAGGGGCAGCAAATGAGGAGCATGAGGCCCAGAATAAGAATACATCCTCAGTACTTCAAAAAACTTTTACCAATTCCACTAGCTAACAGTACTTTTTCCACTTATAATTTTAACTTACTTCCTCTCTATACTACTCAGTGGACAATCTCATGGACTACAGTGCAAAACAGTACCTCCTAGACTGAGTAATAAATATTTACAGGACCATCAGAGGCAAGGTAAAGCCACTGACGTGGAAATAATGGACTCTTGCTAAATCAACATTCCCAAATCATTTCACGTTTACATTATCTTAGCAACTGTTTGTGTTACACCACTTTAGCAAGTACTCTGATGAATACATTAAGGCTACGTGGTATGGCATATCAGAAAAAACTGTCCCCAGGGGCGCCTGGCTGGCTCAGTGGGAAGAACATGCGACTCTTGACCTTGGGGTCATGAGTTCAAGCCCCACAATGGGTGTAGTAATTACATAAATAAATAAATTCACAAACAAACTTTAAAAAAGAGGTAAAAACAAAAAGAAAAAAGAAAAAAGAAAAGCTGTCCTCAAGCTTTATAGTTGGTAAAGTAATCTCAGTACTGGCTGCAAAATGAAGAAAGGCAAATTTAGACTGTTTTTCCACAGTGAGGGGGAAAAAACAAGCATTTGATTGAACACCTCTCCTCTGTCAGATTAAATGCTCTCAATTTTCCATTTAATTGCTTCAAATACATTTAGAATAAAAGCTTTGTTATGTCAGTGTTTTCAATCAGAAATTACTGACATGCTATAAAGTACTTAATTTTATCCTAAAAACTGTTAAGTTAAAATATTCTCAATTTATACAAGGATAGGTACCATGCATATCCCATACCTTCCCCCTTAGATAAACGTGGACGTAGAAAGACAAAATTCTCTCTCATGAAAAAAATAAAACCAACGTAAAATAAAGGACCAAACCGTTCTGCACAGACTAGATGAGACGAGTGTGAAGACAGTAAAGGCCGTGGGAATTAGAATAGTCAGAGAGAGCTTCATGGAGAATGAGAGACTAGGAGCCAGGTCTGAACAGTGTAGGACTAGGCAAGAGGAAGGGAAATTAAAAGGACAGAAAGGACACCACGAGGAAAAGGCTGAGAGAGGGTGAAATCAACCCAATCCACTCCGAGGATGAAATCTGACGGCAGGGAAATCAAAACAGATGCCCAGACAATAATTAAATGAACGTTCAGAGCAGCATTAATGGCCATAAAGTGGGAAACAACCCAAAGGTGCATGAAATGATGAACGAACAAGGGTTTTGGCCCACAATGGAGTACTGTTTGACAATAAAAAAACAATGAAGCACTGATAGACGCTGTAACACAGATGAACCCTGAAAAGAGGAAGTGAAAGAAGCTAGTCACAAAGGACCACACACCGTGTGACTCCCTGTAGATGAAATATTCAGAATAGGCAACTCGATAGAGGCGGGAAGTAGACTGGTGGTTGCCTGAGGCTGGGGGCTCAAGGGCGAAGGGTTTCTTTTCAGGGTGATGAAAATGTTCTACTTGATGGCAGTGATAGTTGCACAACTCTATGAATACCATCAGAAACATTGAACTATACATGTTAAATGGGCGAATTGTATGGTATGTGCATTATATCTCAATAAAGTTTTTAAAAAATCCACTGGGGGCGCCGGGGTGGCTCGGTCATTAAGAGGTTGCCTTCGGCTCAGGTCATGGGGGCAGGGTCCTGGGATCCAGCCCCACATCAGGCTCCCTGCTCGGCGGGAAGCCTGCTTCTCCCTCTCCCACTCCCCCTGCTTGTGTTCCCTGTCTCACTGTGTCTCTTTCAGACAAATAAAATCTTAAAAAAAAAAAAAAAAATCCAATGGCAGGACCTAGATAATTTTCTTAATTCTTAATTTCTTAATTCTATCTTTTGGGTGTATATACTACATATGATCTGAACATTTCTATGCATTTACAATATATCTAAAAGGAAAAGAAAATGAAGGAAATGCCTAAGTTCAACTGGTTTGTAAAATGACTTTTCTGTACAAGTTATCCTAAAATCAGTACAGATTCTATATCCATTCATAAAAGTGAACATGAGAAATAAGACAATTTTCTGAAACATTCCATTAAACATTATCTTCTGATTTTATATGGCTCACTCATCATGGTAACAGAGATACCATTAAAAAACATTGCAACTGAGTGGCTCAGTTGCTTAAGCATCCAACTCATGATTTCAGCTCAGGATCATGGAATCGAGCTGGCGTGGGGCTCTGTGCTGGGCAAGGAGTCTGCTCGAGATTCTCTCCCTCTCCCTCTGCCTCTCCCCGCACTCACGCATGTGCATGTGCACGTGCTCTCGCTCTCTCTCAAATAATACATAAATCTTTAAAAAAATTGTTTAGTAGGAAAAAACAAGTCCCTCAATTTCTGTGACGGATGCACAAGTCTCAACTTTCCTAAGGGTAAATACTGTAAGAAAAAAAAATGTATAACACAAATAGAAGAATGAAAGTCAAAGTTTAAGAAATAAGTGCATTGTGAAGATACTAAAATTGCACTAAACTATAATGAAAATACAAAAGAAAGTGGTCCATGGAAATTAGCATCCTAAAACACTTTATATTAACCTGCTACAGATTAACTGTTGACACATGCTACATTCAAAACATACCTGATGTCTGATTTGACCTAATTTCTTCCTCAAATCCTGTGTCTCATCTTCTAAATTAATACGGCAACGTGATGTAACCTCCAGTGAAGCCTCTGACATAGACTGTTTTTTTAGGGCATCAGCCAGTTCTAGCTGAAGGTGTCTCACGGCTACCTAATAAGACGTTTCTGTTACTGATTTTATAAATTATCTTACTATTAAGTTATGTTAATAATACGTAACTCGAACATATGTACTTTGAAAAATATCACCACATACAGGTGTGATCCTCCTGCCTGGTCAGTATTAGGTTACTTAGATAATTAATTCAGCCCCACTATCCATTCCTTGTTGATGAATCTGCAAAGCTTCCCAGCCTACTGAAGTCTCAAAAAGAAATGGGTATATAGGTGAGCCTAGCAGTGGTAAATTCAACATTATGAAATGTTTTCCCTCTTTTTTATTAGAGGCTTAAATTAATGTCAAAGTTCCTCACATATTCCATCCTCTGCTCAAATCCTTCCAAGAGATTACTATCTCAGAACAAAAGTGAAGTCATTCTAATGGGCTTCGAGGCCCTAGATAACCTGGCTTTCACCTCCCTCCCTGACCTCCATTCCTGCTACACAAGAATCCTGCCGCCCCCCATTAATCTGAAAATGGAGATCCAATGCCAAATTAATATATTACAGATACAATTCTCTTTGTATTGGACAAACTCATGCCCAAATGATAGTAATTGAGCTTTGAAAGAAGCAAATTATTTGTAAAATTGCCTTAAAAAATTATAAATAGCAGTGGGAAGATTAAATCAAACAGTTTTGCTAAAGCTCACCACAGTTGTCCCAAATTATAATTTAATGAAAAGTGCCTGCAAAGAGTTAAAAGGTCATAAGATACATGATTTCAGACTAAAAATTCAAATTTATATAAATAAAAATAAAATTATTCCAACCTAAGATGTATAAAAAGCTACCAAAGGAAAAGTACTGACATAGAGCATCTACACTTCAGTTCATGTGGGAAATCTGGAATAAACCGTCAAGTCCATCCACTTAATTGAATCTCAATTTCAAAATGCTCATTTCAGGTATGAACATTTCCATTTATCTATTCATCATGGTATTAAAATGTGGTGACAAAGATTAAAGTTATTATTTTAGTAGTATAAGACTAAATTATTAATATCAGCCTAGTATCTATTAACAATTGATAACTTAACCTCTTAAACTTTCATAGACGACACAACAATTTTATTCAAATTAAAGCACCTCTCAAATCTTAATTTTTATTTACTGGATACAAGTTATGCTGAATTAGAGTCTCTATATTTTTTATATTCAACTAGATTCAAAATTCAGCCATAATCATTCAGGTCATGATCTCGGGGTCATGAGGTGGAGTTCTCTGATGTGGAGCCCTCTTGGGATTCTCTCTCCCTCTCCCTCTGCCCCACTCCCATTCATGTGCAGGTGCACTCTTTCTCTCTAAAAATAATAATAATCAAATATTACTTGGAATTTTCTCTTAGAAAGCTTGAAAAATATTTATCTTTCTGGATACTTACTTCTCTTTCTGCTTTCTCCTTTTCATACTGATACATTCTTTCTTTTAAAAGATTACATTCATTGATTAACTCTTTATTTCTTTCTTCCAGCCAAAGACCTTGTTTTTCACTTTCAGCTTGAAGTTTTTTTATGATATCCTGAAACTGGTCTTGGATATTAATTACGACATTTTCTTTACTGGCAGCTTTGTTGTGAGCATCGTCTAGTTGCTGTTGAAGCAACATATTTTCACTTTGTAGTTGAGATAATCTCTCCTCTAAGGATTCCTGCTTTCCGTGTTCATTTTGATACATGTGTTTCATTTCCTTTTTCTGACACTGTGTTTGACTTAGGTCTCTTTGTACACATTCTAAAGCCAAAGTCTTTTCCCTGAGAGCATCTCTTGTGTGATGGAGCTCAATTTCTAGAGTATTGAATTTACTTTCAGCTTTAGAAAGGTTTTGAGAAAGAAGCTCATTGTTTTCTTTTAGGTTAGACACATCAAACTTCAGTTTGTCCTGCAGACGAAACCATTCATCTTCTGCTCTCTGGAAAGCAAGTTCTAGGTCTCTTTTTGATGCCTGACTTTGATCATAATCCTCTATAGCAGTAGCTAGTCTAGCTCGGTAAGATTCAACTTTTCTGTCCAGTCTGTCTTTGTTTTGCTTTTCATTCTCCAGTTTAGACTTTAGCATTGTATTCTCAGTGGTCAGAGCATTAATCTGTCCACTATATTCTAATATTGTTTTTGTTAATGTTTCCACCTTCAGTTTTATGATCTCTTGAAGACTGACATTCTTTTCTTTTATAATTTCAATGCCTTCACAATATTTCTTTTCCATGTCCTGGTTCTTATTGTTTATTGTGTCTCGATCCAGTCTTAGCATGGCAATTTCATCCTGCCACATGTGGGTTTTAGGCAACAGATCTTCTTCTTTTTCATGACTATTAGAAATCTAAGTAAAACAAAAGAGACTTTTAGCTGGAATTCAATAAAATGACATTATCATGATTTTCTCTGAAATTAAAGAATAACCTATGTTTATACAATGAATAGGTTGCAGTTGGTGGATATCCCAACTGGAAAAAAATAAAGTTGGGTCCAAACCTCAAACTTTAGACCAGCATAAATTCCCACAGGTTCAAAAATTTAATTGAAGACAGTGAATGCATGAAAGGAAAAAAGAAACCAAGACAAAATTTTTAAGAATCTCAGAACTGGAAAGGTCTTTCTCTGATTTACAACAAACCCAGAAAGCCTGAAATAAAAGATTAATAAATCTGATTACACTAAAAACTGAATTTACAGTCTGATATCTAACACAGCTCCCCCACAATAAAATCCCTAGCTCTGCATTTATTTTGACAGATTAAATTTCCTAAAATTCTTTTTTCCTGACAATATTCCATAGAAATTCTACTTTTCTAACGTTTCTATAGTCAGTTATAAGAATTACACCTACTGATAACTGACAAATCTAAGCACTATACTATAAACACTTCTACATACATCAGTGAACTTTTTGGTGATCACAATTCTAGAATGGAGAGCTTAAAAACATTAAGTGAGCTGCAGGACTCTCCCCGGGTCTTCTTACTTCACTACTAGTGCTCTTACACCAAACCGCAGCTCTTCTCTAGTGTAAATCATAAATACAAAAGAAGCCTTATGTTTCAAAATACTGATGGTAAATAAGGTAAAATTTATACAGCTCTTAGAAAAATCATGCGATTATTTGCTGCTGCAATAAATTTTATTTCCTCTTCATGATGTTTAAAATGTTTAAAATAGGGGAAAATACACTGAGCTATTTTAGGAGGAATACAACCCTCATCAATACGTTATCATTAGCATAGGATTGTTTCAAAAGCGCTTTGGATACTACTTGGAGCAAATGGCTACTTTTCTCAAAAGTAGAGACTAAATCCAAAATAAAGTCTCTGAACAGGCTACACTCTTCCTCCTGTTCATCACTGGCAGTGTTAAGCTAACTTCTCTTTCAATACAGAGGTGATGAAGTAACTGCCAAAAATTGAAACATATGTTGTTAGTAGCAATAGTTTTGAGCATATGGAAAGCTCATCAATTCTTATGGAAAATAATAAAAGCCTCTCCTTTGGATGAGGACATTATGAACGTCACTATTTGACTCTTGCAGACAAACGCATTTAAATTAAGGATATTACTTTATCCACTGGACCAAAAATGTCACCACCCCCTTGGTCCCCCCAAATACATACACACACACACATATGCTTTAAAAATCCTCTATGCTTTCCATGATCTACGGTGTTGGTTTTTAAAATATATATATGCATACATGGAGAAAAAATAATTTTAGAAAATAAAATGTATATATATACAAATACATACACATATGTACTTAAAAATAACTAAAGAAAATACCCCAGAATTCATTCTGTTATTAGCCACTTCCATCTCTGTTTGTTTGCAAAGGTGATTCTTTAGGATTCCATCTTGTAATATTCTGGCATTCTGTTCTTGAGAAAGTTGTAACTTAGCATCATTTCGCTCTTCTACAACCTAGAGACATGTTTTCATTAGGATTTTGGATCACACCATTAAAAAAAAGTCAAAAGCTTAAGAGAACTTAAAAAAAATGTTCAAAAGTAGTAGCCTTTTTAAATACAAGGATTTTTATCCTGCCTGAATAACTCAAATTTTAATTTGAATGACAGCTAAATTTGTCATAAAGTAAAAGTACAAGAAGATATAGAATGTGAAATAAAATTTCTTTACAAAACATTGAACTAGTTCCATCATAGTCTCAAGGCGATTTAGCCTGTATTTTAACATTAAAAATCCAAAACCGGGGTGCCTGGGTGGCTCAGTTGGTTAAGTGTCCTACCTTTGCTTTTGGCTCAGGTCATGGTCTCAGGGTTGTAAGATCCAACCCAGAGTCGGGCTCTTCATTCAGCGCACAGTCTGCTTGAGCTTCTTATTCTTTTCCCTCCCTCTCCCTCCCCCTTTACTCCTTCCCTTGCTCATGCTCTCTCTCTAAAAATAAATAAAATCTTAAAAAAGAAAAGCCAACATTCACATTTATCTCAATTTACCTTCTATCCCTTCATTCAGGAAATATATAGAGAGCATATAGGAGAAGCCAAGCATCCCAATAAGTTAATAATTTTAGCTAAAAATATTATAGTTCCTATTAGGATAAAATTAAAGTTTTTATCTATTTTATACCTAAATAATATACATTAAATCAAGGGGATATTATAAATAATATTGATCGAAATAGGCAATTTTTATCAAAGATTTACCTGATCCAAATTATTTCTTACAGTCCTCAATTCCACATCTAGTGTTCCAAGAGAAAGTTCAAGTTGTTTCATTTCGATTTCTTTATTATACTGCTCTTCTTTTTCTCTGAATTGCTCCCTCATTTTTTCATATAATATATCAGCATTTCTTCTTTTTTCTTTTTCACGTTTTAAGGTAAATCTGCAAATAAATGTGCTTATTTTAAAATGTTTTGTAAGCGATAAAAAGTTCATTTTATGATCTGGTTCCACATACGTTGGCTTATTAGCCAAATGAAATTTCTATGTTCTCAATTTTTTTCCTTTCTCGGGCTCATGTTTAATTTCTCACTTCAATCTCTTCCAAAAGATATATATAGTTGAAAAGAAGCAATGAGAAAGCATTACGCAGCTTAGTAATAAGTTTTAGTACTAACTCTGGTAGATATTGTAGAGAAAGGAATTTTGAAATTATTCAAGAAAGTGAGAATTAAAAATTATCATTTTTCCCATATAGTCATAATTACTCCTCCTCCATTAGAACAGATAATTGAGTTACTAATTAAAAAGAGAAGTTGCTCTTTATAAAAAAGTTTATAAATTCACTAGAAGTACATTTCTATTTCCCAAAACATCACAGGTACCTCCAAAAATAATTTGCAGTATAAGACAGCATCTGCAGATGTCATTTACACAACATACACCTGCAGATTACTGTGATCCAGGACTAGGCTGGGGAGTCGAATATCTGTTGCCCTATACATTTTATGTTTCTTCTGCAATACTCTCAATTTACCTTGTTGATTATTATTCATTTTTTTTAAGATTTTATTTATTTATTTGACAGAGAGAGAGAGCACAAGCAGAGGGAGCAGCAGGCAGAGGGAGAAGTAGGCTCCCTGCCGAGCAGAGATCTGGAGATGGGGCTCGATCCCAGGACCCTGGGATCATGACCTGAGCCGAAGGCAGACCCTTAACCAACAGAGCCACCCAGGCGCCCCTATTATCCATTTTATAAATCATTTGAAAACCCCTTTTAGAACAACACAGGATCCACATTAAGTAAACAATAAAGAGTCGTACGTGCTTACAGCATAGACTTTTGGATTAATTTTATAAGAGAGAGATTGAAAAAACTGAGCAGTAATCATTTTCCATCTTACTTTTTAATCGCTGCGTATGTTTAAAACTGAATAAATTTTAAAAAGTTTTCCTGTCTTGAGAAAAATGGCCATTTCATACTCTGTTGATGGGCATAGAAATTAATATAAACTTCCCTGAGAACAGTTTAAAAATAGGATCAAAGACCTTCTTTAAAAATTTTTATACTTTAAGCAAACAATACTATATTGAAGAATTTATTCCAAGTAACCAGAATTGTAGAAACAGATTTATATAAAAGATATTCCTTACAGCATTAATTAAAGTATAGAAAAATGGAAAATAACCAAAATTCAATTTGTTAAACAAGGAGGATTCCATATGGTGGACTTCTATATGGTCATTAAAATTATGATATGGAATATACATTAAATTATCAGTAGAAGTATTCACTGTCAAGAACTTGCTGAATTATTTTGAAGAATCTCATACTTCACACTACTAAAGAAGTTGTCTTCCCTAGAAAAATTCCATAGGGTAAGGTAGCAATTATAACACTTCTCCTACACATCTGTATTACAAAAGTAAGTAGTTCCAGGGGCACCTGGCTGGCTCACTTGGTAGAGCATGCAACTCTTGACCTCGTAGCTGTGAGTTCAAGCCCCACACTGGGTGTGGAGCCTATTAAAAAAAAAAAAAAGGTAAATAGTTCAAATATTTCCTTGAAACCAAGATGTCATACCTCAAACGGCCAAGTTCTTGTTCCCACTTCACTTTTTGATGCTCCAACTGCGATTTCAATTCTTTTGTTTCTGATAGCTCCTTTTGTAGTCCATTAACCTTATTTTCCATTTTTTTATTTTTTCTTTTAAGTTGTTCTACTAATCTTTTATACGAAAGAATCACATCCTGGATTTTTAGTAAAGTAGCAGAATCTACATCAGAGAAAAAAACAAGAACAAATAAAACATATAGGGCGCCTAGGTGGCTCAGTTGGTTAAGCATCCAACTCTTGGTTTCGGCACCGGTCATAATCTCAGAGTCCTGGGATCGAGCCCCGCATCAGGCTCCACACTCAGCATGGGGTCTGCTTGAGATTCTTTCCCCCCTTCCCCTCTGTTCTTCTCTCCCACCCCCCCGCTCATACTCTCTCTCTCTCTCTCTCTCTCAAATAAATTAAATCTTTAAAAAAAAAGAAATAAAATATATGAGTATTTTTTGCATATGAAGGACTATGTGTTTTCCCATTCACTCACTCACGCATTAAACAAATATATATTGAATGACTTCAATATAAAAGATATTTTAGAGGTGCCTGGGTGGCTCAGTCAGTTAAGTGTCTGCCTTCAGCTCAAGTCATGATCTCAGGGTCCTGGGATCAAGCCCCGTGTCAGACTCCCTGCTTACTGGGGAGTCTGCTTCTCCCTCTGCCCTGCCCCTTCCCCCGCTCGTGCCCTCTCACTCTCCTTCTCTCAAATAAATGAATACAATCTTTAAAAAAGGAAAGAAAAAATGACCAAAACCTTTCTAAATAATGAAAACTATCATCCCACAGATCCAGAAGGATCTGGCTAGGAGAGAAGAAATGGAAGTAAGCTATTATACTTTTCTTAAACTACTACGATGTGGTATAACATTACTCAAAGGTGGACTGTGATGCTTAAGTCATATACTTTAAACCCTAATCACTAAAATAGCACAACTAAAGAGTTATAGCTAGAGTAAGCAAAATACACACATACGCATACTCACATAAATAAAACTAAATCATAAAAATTACTTGATTAATCTAAAAGAAAGCAGAAAAAGGAGAGAATAGGAGCAAAAAGCAGAAAGGACAGATGGAAGTCAAACGATATGATGACAGATTCAAATCCACCACATCAATAATCACATTAAATGAAAATGGTCCAAAAGCCTCAAGGAAAAGGCAGACTGTCAAAATGGATGAAAAAGGAAGACCCAACTATATGCCACCCATTAAAAAAATACACCTTAAGTGTAAAGACACAAATTTTTTAAAAGGCCAGAAATATGACAGACCACACTAACAACTTGACAAAAGAAGGCTGAGCCTGAGTGGCTATACTAATACCAGACAAAATAGATTTCATGGCAAAACACATTAGCAGCAATAAATAAGGTCATTTTATAATGATAGAAGGGTCAATTAAAAGAAGCATAACAAACCTAAATGTTTATGCATCTATTAATAGGTTCAAAATACATAAAGCAAAAATCGATAGCATTATAGAGAAACAGGCAAATTCACAATTATAGTCTGAGATTTCAATAGGCAGAAAATCAGCAAGGATATAGTAGACTGGAACACCACCATGCTTCTCAGCTATCCATGGAACACTTACCAAAGGAGACTATATTTTGGGTCATAAAATAAATTGTAATAAAAGGAGCAAGTCAAAAGGACTGAAGTCATGAAAGTGTGCTCTGTGACCACAAACTAATTAACACACATCTAAATAACCCCTAGGTCAGGGCACCTGGGTGGCTCAATTGATTAAGCATCTGCCTTCAGCTCAGGTCATGATCTCAGGGTCCTGGGATCAAGCCCTACATTTGGCTCCCTGCTCAGAGGGGAGGCTGCTTCCCCTCCAGCTCATGCTCTCTCTCTCTCTTTCTCTCTCTCTCTCACACACACACATAAATAAAATCTTTAAATAACCCCGGGTCAAAGAAGTAATGACAAAAGAAATTAGAAAGTATTCTGAATTGAATACACATATTAGAATTTCTGAAATCCTGCTATAGTAGCACTCATATGAACATTTACAGCACTGAATGTATATATTAAAAAAGAAGAAAAGTCTCAAATTGATGACCTTTGCCTCCACCTTAAGAAATCAGTAAATTAGTAGTTAAAGTTTGATAACCTTTGGTTATGTAGAAAATCTGACAGAATTTTTTAAAAAGCTACTAGAACTAATAAATGAACTCATCAAGTTTGGAGGATACAGAATCATTATACAAAAATCAACTGTATTTCTACATATTAGCAATAGACAAAAATTAAAATTTAAGAATTAAAAATTAATTTTAATTATTAATTAAAAAATTGAAACTGTATTGAAAAATAAAAAATAACCACAGGTAATAACATAAAAGATAGAAAGACTTATACACTAAAAACTACAAAAGATTACGAGTCGTTTTTTTTTTTTGAGAAAATGACAAACTGATTCTAAAATTCATGTGGAAAAAATAAATAAATAAATACAATTCATGTTCTGGAAACACAAAGGATCTAGAATAGAATACCAAAGAACCCTGAAAAAGAACAAAACTGGAGGACTAACACTAACCACCTGAATTCAAAAATCATCATACACTGGTAGTAATTAAAACAGCATGATATTGACATAAAGAAGGCCCAAGAGATCAATGGGACAGTCCATAAATAAACCCACACACATATGGTCAAGTGGTCCTGACAAAGACACAATGGCAGGAAGTGGAGAAAACATAGCCTTTTCAACAAATGGTGCTGGAAAAACTGGATATTCATATGCAAAAAGAATGAACCTGGATCCATACTATGCATCATAAATAAAAAAAAGAATAGAGAATGGGGGCGCCTGGGTGTCTCAGTTGGCTGAGTGTCTGCCTTGGCTCAGGTCATGCTCCCAGGGTCCTGGGATCGAGCCCCATGTCCAGCTCTCTGCTCAGCGGGGACCCTGCTTTTCTTTCTCCCTCAGGCTGCCATTCCCCCTGCTCATGTTCTCTGTCAAATAAATAAATAAAATATTAAAAAAGAATACAAAATGATGACACGGATCACATGGATCACAGATCTACATGTAAGACCTAAAACTATAAAACTTTGTTTTTAAACTACGAAACTTCTAAAAGAAAGCATGAGAGAAAACCTCTGACTTTGTGCTAGGCAAAGATTTCTTAGATAGGAACACCGAAAGCAAAAATCCATAGAACAAATGGATAAACCGGATTTCATCAAAAAGAAAAACTGCTCTTCAAAAGACACTGTGGAAAGAATGAAAAGTCACAGATTGGGAGAAAATAGAGGTGAGGGGCACCTGGGTGGCTCAGTCATTAAGCATCTGCCTTCGGCTCAGGTCATTATCCCGGGGTCCTGGGATCGAGCCCCGCATCGGGCTTCCTGCTCAGTGGAGAGTCTGCTTCTCCCTCTCCCACTCCCCCTGCTTGTGTTCCCTCTCTAGCTGTCTCTCTCTCTGTCAAATTAATAAATAAAATCTTAAAAAAATATATAGGTGATAAAGGAACTATATCTAGAATATACAAAGAATTCTCAAAACTCAACAAATAAGAAAACAACCTAATTTTTAAAATGACAAAGGATTTGGATAGTTCAAAGCAGATATACAGATGGCAAATAAGCACATGAAAATATGCTCAACATTACCAGTTATTAGGGAAATGTACATTAAAACCATAATGATATATATATTACATACCCATCAGAATGGCTGAGATTTAAAAAACTGACAATACTAAGTGTTCATGAATATACAGGGAGAAATTAGAACTCTCATACACTGCTGGTGGGAATGGAAAATGGTACAACTACTTTAGAAAACAATTTGGCAGTTTCATGATAAGGGAATATAAAGAGACATGAGACTTACGGGTGATAGATATGTCAACTGCCTGAATTACGGTTATGTTTTCATAGGCATATACATATGTCAAAACTATCAAAGTATACACTTCCTATATGTGCAGTTTACCTAACTAAAGCTGTTGGGGGAAAAAAAAGCTCTATTATAGGAAAAAACATCGAAAACAGTGGCTGAGACACAGATGGAAAGAAGGATCTGAAACAGGGGTGCCTGGGTGGCTCAGTTGTTAAGCGTCTGCCTTCGGCTCAGGTCATGATCCCAGAGTCCTGGGATCGAGGCCCGCATCCGGCTCCCTGCTCCGCGGGGAGCCTGCTTCTCCCTCTCCCACTCCCCCTGCTTGTGTTTCCTCTCTCGCTGTGTCTCTCTCTGTCAAATAAATAAAATCTTTAAAAAAAAATTAAAAAAAAAAAAGAAGGATATGAAACAATACAAGATGAAGCTAGAGTACTGCGGTCTTTCACCTTAGAGCAATGAGAAGTAATAGCTAAGCTTTAAGCAAGGGGGTAATGTGATGAAACATGAATTTTTAAAAATTATGATAACTACGGTTGCAGTGGAGACCAAGATTCTGGGAGGTGGAATGACAGGGAAAACAGTCCTGAGGTTATTTCAGTATTCTAGGAGAAAAATAATGGTAACCCGACCTTGGGTGAAGGCACAGAAGAGAAGCGGAGTTAACAACACATCAGGTGTGCCATTCCCATGACAAAACATAGAGTGGAAATTATAGCCCTTTGGCTGAGAGTATTCAACAATTCTCTGTTTTCATATAAAACGTATTTCTGAGATGAGTACCGCATGAGTGTTGTGTGGTACAGCACTATACAAGATGTGCACGTATTACTACGGTGATATACGTACAAAGGCTTTATATTGATACAATGGTCCTACCTTTACAATCCTTGCCAACTTGTGCAGGTAGCGACACGCAACTCATATAATTAGAGCAAGGCAACTTGGAACCCTCTGAAGCTGTTCCAGATGACTCAGTTAAGTCAAGGTCATCCATAAAATTCATTTGCTTTTTGACCTACAAATAAAAAATACTATTTCAAAATGTCCCCCAAATATTCATAAAATATACCAAGTGTAGAGAGATGATCAATACCCATCTTTTTATAAGAGCAAAAACATAGGTACTTTTTAAAAGAACTGATTTTTATCAAAATGACCTTTATCAATAATTAGTACTTCTGAATAACTTTTTCACAATAAATGTCTATACAACAAAGGAAGATTTTCTATTTTTTCACTATACCTTTCCTAAAGTAATTTCTTACCATGGAATAACATTTCTAATAAGTATTATTTATCAAAGTAATATAAGAAAGTGAAAATTAAAAAATTCATAAATGAAATAAAATTATATATATATTTTTTACCTCTTTCTTTTCATGAGATGTTTTCTTTGCAGGTCTAAGAAAAAAAAACAATTCATATCAGGCAAGTATTAAATACTTAAAATACAAAGAATATCTAAATCATAGCTAAACAATATTATTAATAATATTAACAAAGCATTAAATTTAGATAAAATGGACAAAAAGCAAAGGAAAATCATAATGTTACTTGCATTATTTGATACGAAGAAATACACCACATTTTTTGTTGTCATTTTCAATAAAAACAAGCTTTTATTGGCTGTAAAAACTATTTGGAAAGTGCAAGTTGAGTTCTTATATGAAAGAAACCCTTTTTTAATAATCATGATACTAGTGTTTTGAGGATTTACTGTGCAACTACTATGCCTCATTATGAACGCTGTACACATCTTAAAAGTATTTTAAGCCTCACAACAATCTTATAAACATAGGTACTCATATTAGGTATTTTACACAGGAAGAAAATGAGGCACAGAAATAAGTAACTTCCCCAAGCCCATACAGCTGGTCAGGAGTAGACCCAGAATTCAAATCCAGGATATGTGCCTTCAAAAACATGTGTTTTACAATATGTGGTGAAAGTAATATTTAAGTCTTTCTAACTAATATGATAGGAAATGAATCTACTATTATTCCATTTCTAGCTATAATTATACTCTATGAATCTTACACATATTTTTTAAAATAAAAAGACTTCATACCTAGGCAATATTGAAAATCCACTTTCAATAAACTAAAGATCTGCTTCTTCTAAAGAAGTTCATCAATGGCATTCATTTATTCATTCAACTGTTTATTCACAACTACATACTTATGGAGCACACAGTATGTGTCAATGACACTGTTGGTACAGGAACCATGGCTTTTATAATTTAGAACTTTTATACTCTAAAAGTAATAATCTATGATAGATTAATAGTTTATTTTTCAACTATAAATAAAGTCTTTCCCCCTTCCCCAGAATCTAAACAAATATTAACTTAATGCAACCAGATACTTCAAAGTCCCTAACAAAACCATAGCTATTCATGATACTGTCAAAGGCACTGAATATCTAAAATCATCAAGGAATGATCAGTACCACTCAGAATGGCCCAAGAGTTTGTATATTTACTATTATCTATATATTTTTAAGTCTATGAATGATAGTATCTGCACATTCAATTATATGAGAATACTCCACTGTGGAACCCATTCTGAATAAACAACTTCTTGCCACGGGCACCTGGGTGGCTCAGTCGTTAAGCATCTGCCTTCGGCTCAGGTCATGGTCCCAGGGTCCTGGGACCAAGCCCCACATCGGGCTCCCTGTTCAGCGGGAGTGTGCTTTTCCCTCTCCCACTCTCCCTGCTTGTGTTTCCTCTCTCGCTATGTCTCTGTACAAAAAATAAAATCTTAAAACAAACAAACAAACAAAAAAAAACACCTCTTGCCACAAAACTACATGAATAGGAGTACTAAGGACAATTACTGTAATCTTTAAAAGATAATGTAATACAGGGGCGCCTGGGTGGCTCAGTCATTAAGCATCTGCCTTCGGCTCAGGTCATGGTCCCGGGGTCCTGGGATCGAGTCCCATATCAGGCTCCCTGCTTGACGGGGAGCCTGCTTCTCCCTCTCCCTCTGCCTGCCGCTCCCCCTGCTTGTGCATTCTCTCTCTCTCTGTCAAGCAAATACAAAAATCTTAAAATAGGGGCGCCTGGGTGGCTCAGTCGTTAGGCGTCTGCCTTCGGCTCAGGTCATGATCCCGGGATCCTGGGATCCAGTCCCACAACGGGCTCCCTGCTGGGCAGGGAGCCTGCTTCTCCCTCTGCCTCTGCCTGCCGCTCCCCCGGCTTGTACTCTCTCTCTCTGTCAAATAAAAAATAAAAACTCTTAAAAAAAAAAAAAAGATAATGTAATACAATCAATAAGCTTTCTAATATTTGGAAATGCAAACAAAATTAAATAACCATGTCTATCTCTATTGGATCATCTCCAGCAGCATACAAATGTACTCTAAAAGCTCCCATCTTAAAAAAAGAAAGACAATTCCCTTGAATTCCACATTCTTTTTCAGTTATCATCCATTTCTCTATTACCTTTCCCCATAAAAATTCTCTAAGGAGTTGTTTCGACTTATCCATCACAGTCCAGCTTCCATGGTGACTACTGAAACTGCTCCTTGTCAGAGTCCCTTGTCCTCATCTTAACCTTTCAAGCCGTGTGTCTGATATACTTGACTATTTCCTGCCTGAGCCTGTACCTACACTACAGCGTTTTATTTCCAGAAAAAGTAATCACTGCTAAACTTCCTTCAGAGGGAAATGAAGAATTTATAGCTTTTACCTTCCTTCATCCTGATCCATTTCACCTGAAGTGCTCTCATCATTCACTTGTAGTGGACACGAAGTTAGGGAATCGGCCTTCTCAAGCCCTGGCGTAATCACAGATACTTTTGATGTCCATTTTTCATTTTCATCTTTCCTTACTTCCTTCATATGCAAACCAGGATCACTACTTTTAAAAATCCAGTTAAAATATCCATTAAAAAACCAATGTTTTCTAATAATTTTACGGGTAAAGAATAAAAACAATTTTTTTGTAAAATTCTGTTAGCCAGCTCAATTGGCATTTATTAATTCACAGAACAGTTATGAAATCCAACCATATACAAGGAAATACACATCCCTTGCTTCAAAGACAGATACATATACAACTACAATACAGTGTCATTTGTGGGGACAAAACTGCTATGGATCTCTTTGTAGGAGCTGTGGAATCAAGGACCATACAGCAAGGGACCTCGGAAAAGTCTTGCCTACCCATGCATCAGGTGACGGGCACACTCACTACATTCCCAGCTGTGGACCCAGCAATAGCCCATAAACCGGTTCCAGCCCCTTCCTCTCAGCCACATCTGGGAGCCCCTGGAAAACACGGTCTTAGATAATCACCCATGGATGAGAGAGACTTTTTGGAACACCAGATTTCCTGCAGAAAAGTTCCAGCACACCACCAGAGCAAAAAAAATATCAGGTTTGGACACATTGGAAAGGTAGTCATCAAAGGCTACTTCAAATGCAAAGACAGCAATGCAAAACTTCAAAGAATATAAAAAGTCAAGGATATAGGACACCAAATCTTCCAGTAATTGATCTCAAACACATGGAGATCTGTAATTTATCCAAAAAAGAATTCAAAATAGCAGTTTTAAGGAAACTTAATGACCTACAAGAAAACACAAAAAGCCAATTCAGGGCTGCCTGGGTGGCTCAGTCAGGTGAGCGTCTGACTCTTGGTTTTGTCTCAGGTCATGATCTCAGGGTCATGAGATCCAGTTGTGCATCCTGCTTCCACTCAGTGCAGAGTCTTCTTGTCCCTCTCCCTCTGCTATTCCCCCCACTCACATACACGCTCTCTCTAAAATAAATAAATAAAATCTTTACCAAAAAAAAAAAAAGCGCCAATTCAATAAAATGAGAAAAACACTGTATGAATAAAATGAGAAGTTTAATAAAGCGTTGGAAGGGAACCTGGGTGGCTCAGTCAGTTAAGTGTCTGACTCTTGATTTCAGCTCAGGTCATGATCTCAGGGTCGTGGGATCGAGCCCCGGGTCGGCTTGAGAATCTCTCACCCTCTCTCTGTCCCTCCCCCGACCTGCTCTTTTCTCTCTCTCCCTCAAATAAATATGTAAAATCTTTTCTTTAGAAAAGAGCTGGAAATAGTAAAAAAGAATTAAACAAAAATTCTGGAGCTGAATAATATAGTGAATGAAATGCAAAAAAGCAATAGAAATCACTGACAGGAAAATGGATCAAAAAAATCTGTGAATTTAAAATTTTCAAATTTTAAAACTTTCAAATTATCCAATCAAGGAAGTGAAAGATATGTACACTAAAAACTACAAGACTTTGATAAAAGAGAGAGCAGAGACACAAATAGGAAGATACCTCGTTGTTTATGGTTTGGAAAAATTAATATTGAACATCCACATTATTCAAAGCCATCTACAGATTCAATGCAATCTCTGTCAAAATTCCAGTGACATTTTGCACAGAAATAGGAAAAACAATCCTTAAATTTGTATGGAACAAAAAGGACCCCAAATAGCCAAAGCAGCCGTGAGAGAGAACAACAAAGGTGGAAGCATCACACTTCCTGTTTTCAAACTGTTACAAAGCTGTAGTCACCAAAACAGTATATGGAACCTGCATAAAAACAAACACAAAGACAAATGAAACAGAATCAAGAACCCAAAAATAAACCCATGCATATAGTGAAGAGAAGAAAAGATAATCTCTTCAATAAATGATGCTGAGAAAACTGCATATTCACATACAAAAGAATGAAACTGGACCCCTAACTTACATCACTCACAAAAATTAACCCAAACTGGATCAAAGACTCAAATGTACAACCTTGAGCCATAAAACTCCTACAAGAAAACAGGGAAAACACTCCCTGACATTGATCTTGGCAATGATTTTGGATATGACATCCAAAGTACAAGCAACCAAAGCAAAAACAATGGAACAATGTTTCTCCACAGCAAAAGAAACAAGCAACACTCTAGTTCCATTTACGTCAAGTATAGGGGAAGGAAGGGAAAAATAAGATAAAAACAGAGAGGGTGGCAAACCATAAGAGACTCTTAACTATAGGAAACAAACTGAGGGCTGCTGGAGGGGAGGTGCGTGGGAAGACGGTGTAACTGGGTGATGGGCATTAGGGAGGGCACTTGTGATGAGCATTGGGTATTACATGCGAGGGATGAATCACTAAAGTCCAGCCCTGAAACTAATAATACAATATATGTTAACTAACTTGAACTTAAGTAAAATCTAAAAAAACAAAAAAGAAACAAGTAACATAATGAAAAGGCAACCTACAGAATGGAAGAAAATATCTGCAAACCACATATCTGAAAAAAGGCTAATATCTAAAATATATGAGGAATTCATACAATTCAACAGCAAAAAACAAATCCTTCAAATAAAAACTCAGCAAAGCACCTTTACAGACAACTTTCCTCAGAAGATATGCAAATGGCCAACGGTACCGAAAAAGGGGCTCAACATCACTATTCATCAGGGAAACGCAAATCAAAACCACAATCATATATCTATCACCTCACACCTGTTAAAGGGCTTTCATCAAAAAGACAAGAGATACCACTGGCAAAGATGTACAGAAAAGGGAATCCTTGTACACCATTACGGGACTGTAAATTGGTACAGCCGCTATACAAAACACTGCGGAGGTTCCTCAAAAAACTAAAAATAGAACTATCATATGCTGCAGTAATCCCATTTCTGGGAACATATCTGATGGAAACGAAATCATCATCTCGAAGTGGTATCTGCACCCCTGTTTGCTGCAGCATTATTTACAATAGCCAAGACAGGGAAGCAACCTAAGTGTCCATCAGTGGATCCATGGGTTTAAAAAATGTGGTATATATTTACAATGGAATATTTTAGCCACAAAAAAGAGGGAAACCTGCCATTTGCGACAACAGAAATGAACCTTGAGGGAATTATGCTAAATGAAATAAGTCACACAAAAAGACAAATACTGTATGATCTGACTTACATGTAGAATCTTAAAAAAACAACAACAAATTTACACCCTGCTGCTTGCCAGGGGTAGGAGGCTGTGGGAAATGCGTAGATACTGGCCAAAGGATACAAACTTCCTGTTACAAGATTAGTAAGTTCTGAGGGTCTAATGTACGGAATGGTGATTACAGTTAACAATACTGTATTATATATTTGAAAGTTGCTAAGAGAGTTGCTAAAAGAGAAATGATAATTATGTGAGATGATGGAGTTATTAACACTCTTACCATTTTACAATATAAAAGTGTATTAAATTAATATACGTATACCTTAGACTTACACAGTTATCTGTCAATTATACCTCAATAAATCTGGAGAAAATTCAAAAATACTCATCTGTCATTATATATATCACTCAAAAATAGCAATAACCTGGTTAATTTTGTTTGAAAATAAAAGGATTTGGGGGTGCCTGGGTGGCTCAGTCGGTTAAGTGTCTGCCTTGGCTCAGGTCATAATCTCCAGGTCCTGGGATCTAGCCCTGCATGAGGCTCCCCACTGAGCTTCTACCTCTCCCTCTGCCCCTCCCTCCTGCTTGTGTGCTCGCTCTCTTTCTCTCTCTCTTACAAATACATTAAAAAAATTTTAATTTTTTTAAAGAAAATGATTTGGTGACTTTTGTATACTTTTAGCCAAGTATTTAATCCTAATATAAAAAGCTAGATTTACCAACAGAAAATTATAATTACTTTTTCATGGACTAAATGTATGCAAGAGAATATTAGCAGCATATAGCTACCTAAATTTACAAAAAGAATGAAAGTTCCCACAGGAGATTATTAATTTAGGAATTGAACATGAGCCCCTAAGAGCACTGGAAACAAAAACAGAGCTAGCAATTATTGTTTTAAAACTGTTACACAGATAACTCTTCTAGTTAAAATTTAACATCCAAAAAAGAAGGATCTTCCTGAAGGCAATTATTAAACAATTCTTTTTAACCCAAATCTCAAAAATAAACCTATAATTACAGAATATGAAATAGCTTTCATTTTGAACACAGTTGATAGAAGCAACTTTTAAATAGAAAACATCTAGTTAAAGTCACCTCAAACCTGGGGGGGGGACCCAAATATGAAGCCACGGGAAAAGAAGCCAGCACAACCAGTTTTAAATGTGTGTGACTGATCAACGCCCACTGGCCTCACTCACCAACCAACCAGTGTCAGCTCCTCCCTTCTCAAAGAAAGCCAGTAGGAGACAAAACCATTCCATACACATGCCTCACGTGCCAACCAATCAACAACAGTCTCATCCAAATTACCATGGTGTTTCACATGATGACAAACCACTTAATTCTCTGAAAGTCCCCCAAACCTTAAACTCTACTCTTCCCAAAACCCTATATAAGAATAGCAGACTGCTCTGTCAGAAAAGACTCTAAGTGACCAGCATAGGTCTATCTTACTAGTAGCCAATAAATTCCAACTTCATCTTTTTATTTCAGATATTGAGGGCTCACAATCTTTTGGCAAGAATTTTTAAAGTCCTATAATTTGCCACCATATTTCGTTTTCCTTAATAAAATATAAATGAAGTTTGCTATTCCTCTGATCCACTTTACCATAATTAAAACTAGCATAAATACCAGTAAAAGAATAAATAGCAAGTAACCACAACATTGGGCCCCCCAAAAATAAAAAAAAATGCATACAACTGACAGATTAAATTGTCAGAATGGACCCATATCAAACTTTCTTTTTGTTTAAGTGAGAGTATTATGTTAAAAAACAATACATGCAGGTGAAACTCCATGCACTCAATAAACATTTGCTGAACAGAACTGTATACGCTAGGACGTTTTCTAGGCCCTGAGGACGTGGCGATGAACAGATAAAAATCCTACTCATGAGTGAAGTAAACACAATACAATAAACTACACAGGCAAGATAGTACTAGAGGAGGAAAACTAAAGCAGAGAAATCAAATTTTGATGTGCCATAGGGAAAGAGGTAATCAGGATAACCAAGAAAGGCCTTGCTAAGAAAGTAACTTTTAAGCACAAAATTGAAGGGGAGGGGGGAAAGGAAGGAGCAAGGAGCAAGGAAGCCATGAGGGTATTGGAGGGAAAAGCACTCCAGAGTCAACAGCAAGGACAGAGGGATGCTCGAAGTGTTTGTAGTGAGGGGAAAAAAGTGAGAAATTCAGTGTGGCTGGACAGCGTGAAAGGGACAGAAAATAGGAGTGAGGCAGTAAGGGATAGGGAGAGACCAAGATGAACAGATCATACAAGGCCTTGTAGGTGTTAGAAAGAACTCTGGCATGTACTCTGAGTGAAATAGGAGGCAATTGGCTTTTGAGCAGAGGAAGACATAATCTGACTTACATTTTAATAGATCCACTGTGTTCAGAATTAATGGAAACAGAGAAAAGACAAAAGAACAAACAAGAAGACCAATTAGTTAATTATTACACTTATACACACAACAGATGATAGTGGCTTGGTCATGGAAGATGTGTTTGGCTTCTGGATATATGTTGAAGGAAGACCTGACAAGATCTGCTGACAGATTAGATGTGACATGTATGAAAAAGAAAAAGACATGAGTCAAAGATGATACCAAGTTTTCTGGCAGAGCAACTGGAAGAATTGTCATTAACTCAATTAGGAAAGACAAGAAGGGCTGGTATAAGAAAGAATATCAGTAGTTCGATTTTGGACATGTTAAGTTCGTAAGACCCAAGAGCTATCCCAAAGAGACATCAAATAGGCAGTTTAATATGTAGGTCTGGAATTACACAGAGAGATTTGGGCTGGAGATAGAAACTTGAAGATCATTAGAATACACAAGATAGTAAAAGTCAAGAGAAGGAAAATCAAGGACTGATTCCTGGAAGATGTCAATGTGTAAGTAAGAGGTGGGGGATGAGGAGAAAGCAGCAAATCAGGCTGAGATGTACAGACTAGGAAGGCAGGGGGAAAACCAGGGGAGTGAGTGAGATCCTGGAAGCTCAGTGAAGACAGAATTTTGGAGGAGAGAGTTCTCCGTTGGGTCAAATATTGTTGATAGGTTAAATAAAATGAGATCTAAGAAATTATGTCTAGATTTATTAAAATGAAAATCAGTGGAAACCTTTGTAAAATCAATTCTGGAGTAGTGGGAGTGAAAATTACTAGACAGAATTCAAGAGTGAATGGGAGGTAAATCCGGATCAGTGAGTGTACATGGTTCTTTTAAGGATTTCATAGCTAAGAGGAAAGATCATAGATGATTTAATTTTCTTGTTTGGTTCAATCCTTACACAATGATGACGTAGTATTTTTGTAATATATTTTGTAATATAGTTTTTTAAATTACATACATGTAGCATTAAATGTTTTTTAAAACAATGCCAGACCAAGGGGGAACCTGGGTGGCTCAGTCGGTTAAACCTCTTGATTTTGGCTCAGGTCATGATCTCTCGGTTGTGCGATCGAGCCCCGCCTGGGGCTCTGCTCTCAGTGCCAAGTCCGCTTGTCCCTCTCCCTCACCACGCACTCTCTCTCTCTAATATAAATAAAATCTTAAAAAAAAAAAGGCAGACCAAGGCATTAAATAATTCACAAAATTATACAACCAAAAGACTCCTTAAAAATTTTCTAGATGTAGTGTATATATATATATATAACACTATATAACCTGATAATCATTTTTTCTCATGCTTAGAAAGACCACAGAAACACTATTAAGTTTGAAGAGCAATATTTCATGCTTGATAAAAATCATCTAACTCTAGGATATACCCAAAATAATTAGTCATATTAAAATTCTATAAGAGGGGCGCCTGGGTGGCTCAGTTGTTAAGCGTCTCCCTTCAGCTCAGGTCATGATCCCAGGGTGCTGGGATCGAGCCCCACATCGGGCTCCCTGCTCTGCGGGAAGCCTGCTTCTCCCTCTCCCACTCCCCCTGCTTGTGTTCCCTCTCTCGCTGTGTCTCTGTCTGTCTGTCAAATAAAGAAATAAAATCTTAAAAAAAAATAAATTTAAAAAAAGGACACCATATTTAAAATTTTTGAAACACACTGCTAAAATCACCCTTCAGAAAGGATTTACCAATTTCATCTAACAACAGTGTATAGGAATGCCTTTTTCCTTACATTTGCTAACTTTGGGTATTATTTTTTTAATAAAATATTTATCACAATGACCGCAAAAAATGATATCTCGTTATTTGCATTTTTCTGATTAGCACCCAGGACGGAATAGCCCTACTAAAAATATAAAATTTGTTAATCATGAATGTTAGCTCCAACTAGAATTTGTTTTATAGGAAAATAATAATTACCTACTATTTAAATATTGCTATAGGCTTACCCATCAGAATCTTCCTTTTTCCCAAAAGGAAAGAGGTGGTTTTCAGTTTTTCCACTCTCTCTTTGTGGAATTAGTCCAGCAGCAGCAGCAGCGACAACACACACGTTTTCGAATACTGCCATCCCATTACTTTGCTGTCTCTTCTTTTCATTAATCTTTAATGGAAATTTGATACTAAGGATAATTGTTACTACTTTATTCATTAAAAAGAACTTTTTGCATTAATTATACATTTTTTAAAGATTTTATATATTTATCAGAGAGAGAGCACAAGCAGGAGGAGGGAGGTGCAGACAGAGAGAGAAGCAGGCTCCCCGCTGAGCAGGGAGCCCGATGCGGGACACGATCCCAGGACCCTGGGATCACGACCTGAGCCGAAGGCAGACGCTTAACGACTGAGCCACCCAGGCATCCCAGAACTTTTTTTCATTAATTATAACATTTGACTCTTAGTTTGTCGTAATTTTAATCAATAAAAATATTTTGTGTTTAACTTTATCATTATAAATAATTGCAATTTTTATAAATTCTGCTTCATTCTGTTTGAATAAAAACAGCAGAATTGGGACGCGTGGGTGACTCAGCTGGGTAAGCGTCTGCCTTCGGCTCGGGTCTGATCCAGGGTCCTGGGATCGAGGCCCGCATCAGGCTCCTTGCTCAGTGGGAAGCCTGCTTCTCCCTCTGCCTGCCACTCCTCCTGCTTGTGCTCTCTCTCTCTCTCTCTGACAAATAAAATCTTAAAAAATAATTAATTAATTAAAACAGAATTTTCCCAAATTTGAAAAAGGGCTTTCTTAATTTTGTATTCATATCCACGGTTTGCTCCCTACCATTCCCCACCCCACCCCATCTGACCAGCAGATACAAAGAAATAAAAAGACAAAGACACAAAATGTGTCATCTTCTGTCCTTACCACCTGGATTTTGCAAAAACAGCCAGATTTAAAGGATGTGACATTGTGGTGCTCCAGGAACAAACAGAAGTTTTCCTCTTTCTACACTGAGCTATTTTTTCCCCAACTACCTTTTACAATTCTTTTTTTCATTTGGATCCTAGGGCTATCAAAAAAGTGACAGTGTTCATTAAAATATATGAACCAAAGTTCACCACAACACAAAAAGAACAGAGTGAAACTGTTAGTGTAGAATTTTGGGAAATGAGTAATGCTCCCCAAATTCCACATTCAAAAACCATAAAATTTTATAGCTAGAGGATATAAAAGTAATTATCAACTTTAATCCTGTTTTCCACTGATAAATGGGAGTAAAACCAAAAAAGGTTAATTTGGTCCAAAGTTCCTAAAGTGGCATTACCTAGCATCTTATGGCACCGAAAGAGATGATACAATTCTTTGATGCTGAATCAGGTAAGTTATCAAACACATTCATTAAATTAATCAGATACATTAAAAGTATGACACTGGCACAGTAATTTAATATCTTAATTGGGGACACGGTGCTTAGCTACTTCTTCTTTTAAAGGAGGATATCTCTAGATTTTTGTCTATTTTTAAAACTCAATTCACCTCAAAAGTCCATTTTCTCCCTTCGAGTTAAATACTGAAGGTTTCTGAAGGTTTCTGCTACCTACATTATAAAAATCATACATGTCAAAATGTACCATACTTTATTAAACATAATATGAAGGTCTGACTCAACAGAAACATGTGAGAATGGTGACCAAAAAAAGTGGAGGGGGGCGCCTGGGTGGCTCAGTCAGTTGGGCCTCTGACTCTTGATTTTGGCTCAGCTCATGATCTCGAGGTTGTGGGATTGAGCCCCGCATCAGGCTCCATGCTCAGTGGGGAGTCTACCTACCTCTCTCTCTCTCTCCCTCTCTCCCTTTAGCCCTCCCCTTGGCTTATGCTCTCTCAATAAATAAATAAATCTTAAAAAAAGAGTCTGTTTTTAAAAAATGTGGAGGAAGAAAGTGATAATCCAAATATTTGTTATTAAAAATATCTCAGCGTGGTCCTGTTGGAATTCTAAGTTCCAAGAGTACAAAGCAGAAAAGATTGCACATACTGAAACAATAAATAGGTTTAGCTGAAATATTTGTTTATATCTTCTCTCTTAGTCATTGCTTCTTTCCCATTTTATTGTTTATGGAAACGCAGTTTATATTTAAGCCAATAGATAAAAATAAAAACCCTAGAGATGGGGCACCTGGATGGCTCAGCGGTTAAGCGTCTGCCTTCAGCTCAGGTCATGATCCCAGGGGCCTGGGATGGAGCCCCATGTCAGGCTCCCTGCTCAGCAGAGAGTCTGCTTCTCCCTTTCTCTCTGCCTCTGCCTCTCCCCCGGCTCATGCTCGTGCACACACGTGCGCGCTCTCTCAAATAAATAAAGAAAGAAAACTTAAAAAAAAAAACAAAACACTAGAGATTATTATATATTTTTTAAAGATTTATTTATTTGAGAGAGAGAGAGCGAGAGCATGAGCAGGAAGGGCAGAGGGAGAAGGAGAGAGAAACTAAAGCACACTCCACACTGAGCACAGAGCCAAACGTGGGGCTCAATCTCACGAACCTGAGATCAAAACCCAAGCCAAAACCAAGAGTCGGATGCTCGACTGTGCCACCCAGACGTGCCAAGATAACTGCATTTTTTTAAAGTTTTTTTTTAAAAGATTTTATTTATTTATTTGACAGAGAGAGACACAGAGAGAGATGGAACACAAGCAGGGGGAGTGGGAGAGGGAGAAGCAGGCTTCCCAATGAGCAGGGAGCCCGATGCGGGGCTCCGTCCCAGGACCCCGGGATCATGACCTGAGCCGAAGGCAGATGCTTAACGACTGAGTCACCCAGGCGCCCCGATAATTGCATTTTTTAAGGAATTTTCTTTACGGTTACTCGGGTTCATGAGGTCACATGGTGCATAGCTAAATTCGTTCCCAAGTTCACATGCCACTTGGGAGACTGACGGAGAAACCTAAGGAAAACAAATCATAAGAATGCTTTCCTGCACTCCTATCATTTAGATAGCAGAAATAAGCTATTTCCGAACACAATCACGTATTTAGACAACCCCATTTTATACACGATCTCTTCTCCTAAGTGGAAAATCAAAATGACTCAGATAACTGATAAAGAGAAAAAAACAAAAGAGCAGCAGCAAAGTGAACCTCTTACCTCTTTTTGAAGTTGAACTTTCACTTTTTCCAAATCCAGGAAGTCTATCTGTAACATGCCTATCTCGTTCTTAACCTTTTGAACATCTTGCTGTATTTCTTCTTTTAGATATACTTCTGATGTTCCGTAACTACATGGTGGAGAAGAACTCTCATTTTCTACTTCGGGTTCCATACTTCTATAGTTATTAGTACTGTCATTATCTGCACAGAATGGCTTCCGGAACAAGTCTTTTATCTTCTTGTAAGTGTCTGTAACAGCAGAACTATTGTGCCTTTTTATTTGAGCCATCTGTCTCACCTCATTGGAGCTGGAAAACCTTTTGTCACAAAGGCTTTCCGAATGACTAGACTGAGGTAGATGTCCCATCTCTAATTTAGAATTAGTGCTATTTTGGTTCATACTTTTTGCCATTGGCATGTCAAGCTCTTGGTCTTCTTTCACTTCAAACATAGCGAGTGGGTTCCTTACTTTTTTATTTTCTGTATCACTTTTAAAACTCTTATTTTTGTTAAAAACATGCTCAGTGTCTGGTTTGTGACCATTTTCACGGTCCGATTTATTTTCACTTAAAGCAAAATCAGAAGATGACTGCCAAGCATATTTGAGACTAGACGGTTTTTGTTCAGCAAATGCCTGAAATACTAGAGGGACAGGCACTGCAAATGTATCCCTTTTCTCACAATCGAGTCTGTCATTTGTCAAGTTAGAAGGTATTTCCATTACGTTTGCTCCTTCTTTAAAGTTACCATGTAGTGACTCTTCCTTAGGATAAGGAGCAATTTTGTGTCTTTGACAAGTTTTACCAAACTCCCACTTTAACTCACTGGTGATGAGTTTTAAATTCTTTTTCCACCCTAAGTTGCCTTGTTTGATCCAGAGTTCCTCATGGTTTTGCACAAGAGGATGTTCTGAAAATACAGCTACACGAGCCTCTCTATCACAGTTCTTATTCATCTCTGGTTCTCGAGACTTTTTTTGCAGATGCAAAAGTGGAACATTAATTTGCTTGGTTTGATTTTCAGATGTCTTTTCTGCCAGGATACATGTTTGTAAAATAACTTTATCCTTAAGTAATCAAGTATGGACAAAGAAAAATTAGAAAATAATTAAAATTTAACTGTTAGATTTCTTAATCTATGTTAAGCTGCTCCCAAGTCACTGGATTGTAACAAAGAAGCGAAAAATAACTCGCCCTAGCTTAAGACAGAAGAAAAACATAAATCCATCAACTTTGTCAGTTTTTTGGAAATAAACAATTCATTCCATGTTCCATCTACCAAAAAATGAATTACATTATTTTTAATGTGACAAACTTAAAAACATTTTACCTCACCATACCTTACATAGCCCCTACCGTGCATTTGAGGATTTTCTTTAAAGACTAATAACTAGAGAATAGGCAAATTTTAAATTATTAGGAGCCAAAATCAATTAACATCAATCAGAAAGAAAATTCCTAAATCTTAATTCAAATTATATACTATGATAGTGTTATACATCACTATAATTATCTGCTTCTATCCAGCTCTAATATAATGTCCACTGAGAGTGGATAAGAAAAATGTTAATAATACTGATTTCCTACGCTGAAATGAAATAACTGAAAAGAGTTATGGTTTATTACCCAACTACAAAGGTCCCATCCTGGAAGGTGGGATTCTAGGCAATTGGCAATTGTGCTGATTTTATGACCCCACTCTCTGAAGTCAACTACACAGAGATCACAAGGCAAAATAAATCTTTAATGTTGGCATTAGTGATGGGCAATACAGAACTGCACATTTGGAACCACTGAGGATAATTACTCCTACGTGGATCTAAGTCAGTAGTCATCATTATTACGCTGCTCATAATTTCAACTGTTTAAACATATGATTCAATATTTGGTGTTACCTTCTTTATCACATAAAAAGTGACAAAAATGGAAGAAGCAAACACTGTTCAGGAATTTTTTTTTCCTCTCAATTCCAAGGATGAAGTTTAGCTATAAGTTACTATAAATTCTAACAATAGTTTAAGGTTTGTAACTTGTAAAATTTTATAAAAACTAAATATTAAATTATAATCTATTGACTTCAATATGTCCATTCAAAAGATAATTTCATTTGAACTATGTTACGTTATTAAAGCAGGAAAAACAATATAAAAGCGGAAATTTACATTTAAATTTAACTTTTTACATACCTGTAGGTGGTTATTTTCACTTTCATCAAGTCTTTTTTGCTCTTCCTCTGATGTCCTTTCTAAGTCTCGTTCTCCTGGCAAATCTATATATTTAGTTAAAATGGACTACTGAGAATGGTTAGATAAAAGCTATATCCTTCTTAAAAACAGAAAATAACATTTCATCTATTGATAGTTCAAATTAAACTTAATCTTTAGCTGAATATTTACTTTAAGAAACACTTTTAATTATCGGAAACTTCAACAAACCATTTGGGAAATACTAAAGGTCACCAGGTTAAAGACATACAAACATCTCAACGATTCATTCACAAGTTCATCCACCTCACATCAATGAACAAAACACTCAGAAACAAAATTTTAAAATGCAGCAGAAACATGTAAAATCACAACAGACTATTCTTTACCTTGTAACAGCACCTCTTAACACCCAAAGCCTCAGCTACAACATTATTCATGGTTTCCAAAATTATTAGTATTTTTTATGCCTTTATTAGTGTACAAGCTTCCTATGGGTGTACGTCGCTGCTGAGTGTAAACATTCCTGAAATGTTTTCCTCTCCTACTTGATAAATTTCTTCACATCTTTTAGGACACAGACTGCTATGTAAAGTCATCCTTGATTATGGCTAGTCTTCCCCAGATTAATAGGTGTCTCTTTCTTCAGGGGTACCTTAGTACTTTACAGATTTTTCTAGTGTATCTTCACCACCTGAACTGTAAATTACTTCTTTCTATATCTATTTCTTTGGCTCCTGGACTGTATGGGACAATCTCTCTCTCTCTCTCTCTCTCTCTCTCTCTCTTTTTTTAGACAGGGGGAGGAGCAGAGAGAGAGAGAGAGAGAGAATCTTGACCGGGCTCCAAGCCCAGCACTGAGCCACACATGGGGCTCGATCTCACAACTCTGAGCTCATGACCTGAGCCGAAATCAAGAGTTGGACGCTCAACCGACTGAGCCACACAGGTGCCCCTGTATGGGGCAATCTCTTAAGTCATCTCTATGTAAACTGTCTTCATTTTACTCAGTAATTATTTACTGAGTTCCCAGTAAGTGCTAGGCACCCAGGTTTCAAGAAGCACGTAGATAAAAGGTGTCAGGAATGGTTTTTCTGGACATAATGCCTGAACCGAAATTGAAAACAGTGAGGTCAGCCAGATTCAAAGGGATTAGAGGGAGGAAAACAGGGAGAGTATGCAAGGCTGTAGGAAGACAAGGGAGAGAAGCACACGACAGGGTAAATATTTATCTAAAAGGGAGAGAAGCACACAACAGGGTAATACAGGGATCTAAGAGGAAGACATCACCAGCAGTTCAGAATGCCAGAGAAAAGGGCAGACGGCAGAAAGGGCTAGAGAGTTTGGCAGAAGTCAAGGTTATGAAAGCTTTATATGTAAGTTTAAGATACCTGGACACAAATATATTTTCAACAGTGGTTCCTAGTCATATTGACATTTGAGACAGATCACTCTAAATGCCGTGGAGAGGGATGAATTTGAGGGGCACTGTCACACAAGATGGGAGATGAATTACAAGGCAGTACTGCAAAATAAAGATGAAGTACACCTGAACTGACAGAATGGGTCCAGAACTATTGAGGATATAAAATTATCAGGGCACAGTACAGAATAAATCTGTATTAAATGAATAAGCACACAATCGTGGGTCCCTAGAGAACTAACTTTGCTCACTACTTTATAAAAGGCATCAAGTGAGAAGAGAAACAATCCACATGAACTGTTTTAAGTTGCTTGTATTTCTAATTTTTGTTTCAGATCTTCCTTTGTTACAGGAGCCTGTAGGTATTTTAGAAGTCCTCCTTCTTGGATCTACCAAGCTCGGGAAGAAGTAACAGCAAACAAGTCACTTGCAGAGGTAAATAACTTTGCATTTCTTGCCTGTACTCACTACTCTAGGAGATCATTGAAAATCTTTTGAAAACACAGTGTTAATTCTACAAGTAAAGAAAGAACCTAAAACTACAGGGGTGAAAAAAATATTGTACGATTTATGAGTACAGACCTGATCACATGACTGATAAAAGGCATGGAATTAACTGGTACATTAAGTAGAGCACACATTAGATGTGGTTAATCAATAGACTGAGTATCTTAGTAGAATGAAAACTGACTTTCCACATATTATTTTTAAATAATATAGTGCTCCTTAAAACCAGTATTCCATTTATTCATTAAAAATAATAAAGGGAGGTGCCTGGGTGGCTCAGTCAGTTAAACGGCTGCCTTCGGCTCAGGTCATGATCCCAGAGTCCTGGGATCGAGTCCCGCATCGGGCTCCCCGCTCAGCGGGGAGTCTGCTTCTCCCTCTGACCCTCCCCCCTCTCATACTCTCTCTCTCTCTCATTCTCTCTCTCAAAGAAATAAAATCTTGGGGGAAAAAAGGAAATAATGTATAATAAGCTTTCAGTATGGAAATAGGATTACCAAAATGGAAAAAAAACCAATTTAATCGCCACAGAATTTTTAGATACTGAAAATCTTTTGTATTTCAAAATCAGTGTCATGCTTACTGATAATAACAATTTTAGCATTTAGGGAATGAACGTGATAATCTCTTTTGTTTCCAAAATTAGTTTGATTTGGTAGATCATGTTAGTCTTTAAAAGGTTTTTTTGAAACAGCTATCATATCAAAAAATTAGCTCTCTTAAAAAAGAAAAACAGCCAAAGCTTCCATATTCAAATTAATCTCATTTGAATAATGAATACCAATACAACATAGATCTTTGATGTCCCATAGATCTGAGGAGGATGAATGAGTGGCTGTTTCACCCCAAGTTTAGCATTCCATCTGCTTTCAGTATTCTTTGTGGAGCAGCTGTAATTTAATCTGCTTTAGTGCAAATACACTCAAGCCATCTAAGGTGAATTCTCTCAAGTTTCCTCATCAACTCCAAAATTTCCTAGCTACCACGCCTTTCTTTCTTCCCTCCTTCCCTTCACTATCCACCTTCTTCAAAAGTAATTTCTGGGGGCGCCTGGGTGGCACAGTCAGTTGGGTGTCTTGGCTCTTGATTTCAGCTCAGGTCATGATGTCGGGGTCCTGGGACTGAGCCCCGCATCGGGCTCCAGGCTCAGCAGGGAGTCTGCTTAAGGATACTCTCTCCCTCTCCCGTTGCCCCTCGCCCTGGTTGCTCGCGCTCTCTCTCTCTCTCTCTCTCTCTCTCTCCCTAACATAAATAAATAAGTCTTTTAAAAAAGTAATTTCTGGATCTATGGTCTGGACTGTTCTGCTTTTACATCCCTTTGATTATGGATTATCTCCACCGCTTCTTTCCTCTTGGTGTGGCAGCAGTATCTTACATCTATAACCTCTCTTTCTCCATCTCCTTGCTCCCCTCTAGCTAAAAACATGCTCAGCAATAAAAACAAAGTCATGCTCTTCCTTGATCCTATTATGTCTTGAACTATCCAGTGGCCCTTCCAGATTTCTCTATAGGGAAGTCTACATCCTTGCTACGTACGGAGCGCATGACCCAAGGACCACCAACACTGGCATCACCTGAGAGGTCAGAATGCAGAATCCCAGACCTGCTGCTCACAATGTGCATTTTTAACAAGGTCTCGGATGATTCACTACAATTTGAGAAATTCTGGTCCATACGGAGTCTGCTGCCACATTCCTTTACCTTAACTTAACCTTCTAGAAAAAGCCTCACGTTCCTATCGATTCTCCAAAACTAAAATGTATTAAAAGTCATAAACTTTCGGGGTGCCTGGGTGGCTCAGTTGTTAAGCGTCTGCCTTCAGCTCAGGTCATGGTCTCGGGGTCCTGGGATCGAGCCCCACATTGGGCTCCCTGCTTGGCGGGAAGCCTGCTTCTCCCTCTCCCACCCCCCCGCCTGTGTTCCCTCTCTCGCTGTCTCTCTCTCTGTGTCAAATAAATAAATAAAATTAAAAAAAAAAAGTCATGAACTTTCTAATGGACTTTTTATCAGGGCGAAAGCTTCCTTGATCTCCCCCTAACTGACCCTGCTCTCTTCTTCCTTCCAATTCTCTTATTTTGCACTAAATGATACTATCTTATGAAGTGCCACCATTTTGTATGACATTAAGATATATACATTTATAGCCGACTAGGACATAGCTCTGCATTATCAGCTACGCCGGTCCTTAATGTCTTCCCAACAGTGAGGAAATCAGGAAGAGTGGAAAAATTTTGGCATACTACTCTGACAAACTTTGGTACTGGAAGCTCACTTGATATTTTTCCTGCATTTCAAATACTCTGCTCTTCCTTCTAAAGAATTATTTTATGTTACCACCTTCCACTATAAAGAGCTGCCTTTGCCCTTCATTTACTCCCGGTACTCTCCGCCTTTCTCATCATTCCTTCTTTTGCTCTTTTCCTCTTATTTCCTGATGTTCCTTAGGTCTTAGAATACCTTGAAATGGAACCAGTAATTTAGTTCCTGCAGTGGCACTCTCAATTTAATCTGTTGCTGACACCTGATAAGATATCAATTTATCTCCTTTTCACATCTTTCTCCTTTCTATGCGTTTAATAGGTGATTTTCTTTGGATATTAGAACATATCACTATTCCCATTTTAAATTAACACTCTATCAAGTGACTTTTTAATAAAATACAATTCTTACCTTCTACTTCTTCATTTAATATACGTGGTCCCTTCTGATCCGCAGCTCCAGATAAACGTTTAACGTCTTTCTTTGGAAGACTCTCAGAAATACTCTGTTAAAATTAACATCAAAAATGAGCTGCATAAAGACTTCCGAATCCTTTTCTAAGAAAATATCTGAATTTCCGACGTTAACAGCAATCAGACTTACAAATAAGAAAAGCATGTATTGAAAACCAAAACATCTCAAAACCTCATATATGCTTCCTAGATTAAGGGTACCTTTTAATCTCCATTTGCCCGAACATGGAAGGCCAAAGTAAATACTTTCATAGACAGAAGACTGATTTGTATGTACCTTTCAACAGGAACTAACAAAACACCTAACTCTCCTTTGCATTCCCCACCAAAATAAAAGGACATTAAAAAGATGTATTTAAACAAATTCTTTAATAAGTATATTTGCTACAAATTTAAACTCTTCCTGACGGCAGAAACGTTTTCAGTGCTCAAAGAAGAAGATACTGGACATGATGAGAAACCTTGGAGTATATCATCTTGAGTATAAACAGAACACTGTGGTAGCTGCTGCTTCATTTAGATAAACAAAGGCTTGGAATTTTTATTGATAGGAAAAATGGTTGAATGAAATGGCAAAGAAGGAAGAAAAACTTTTCTTGAAATTATATTTAAATAATAGCAAAGCAGTTTAGATACAGGTATGAAACTCTTCAAAAAGTCTAAGCTTTCCTAAGGGAAGACTAAGAACATTTATTTATTAATTACCTAAAATGTACCAGGCACTTATTTTAGTATGCACATTTTCTTTTCTACACCCAACAGTAACAACAATGATTATGACAATGGGGTGGATCTTCCTGCTTCCTGGTCATTCCAAGACATAAGAGTGAAATGATGCATAGATGTGATCCATGGTTCTCTCTGTCTAGAACGTCCTTCTCCAAGACCCTGGCACGACTGGTCCTTCTCATCCGCCACTTGGCAGCTCTTGCCACATTCAGAGAGATCTTTCCTGACTAACAAAATTCCATTCCCATTCTCATCCCCATCCTAATGACAAACTCCCCCAAAATTCCCTAACCTAACATTTCCATTTTCTTTATACAAAGCACTTATAGTAACTTACAATGGATTGTTGTTTCCTTATTTTTTCTGCTCCTACCACTACAGCCTAACCCCTCAACTTATACAGCCGGTACATAGCTGATATTCAATAACAGAAATGTATTTAAGGTCAAACATATAAAATCTCACTGAGGGGGGTGCCTGTGTGGCAGAGTCAGTTAAGTGTCCAACTCTTGATTTCAGCTCAGTTCACGATCTCAGGGTCATGAGATCAAGCCCCATGTCGGGCTCCGTGCTGAGCATGAAGCCTACTTGGGATTCTCTCGCTCCCTCTTCTTCTGCCCCTCCCCACCCCTCTCACATGCTCTCTCTCTCTCTCTCTCTCTCTCTCTAAAAAAGAAATAAAATCATCTCACTGAGAAGGTCTCAAGTACCAAGTCACTATACTGTCGACCCTTACACAATGCAAGGGTTAAGGGCGTTTGCACAGCCGTGCAGTCAAAAATCCACATCTAACTTTTGATTCCCCAAAAACTTAACTACTAATCTCCTATTGAACTTCCTACTTTAAACGCAATTAGACTTAAAATAGGAAAAATGTAAATTAAAAACCAAAACATTCAAACAGAAGACCTCGTATCTGCTCTCTAGATCTAATCTACGTCTTAATCCTCATTTGGCCCTGGACTCTGTAAAGTGAGCATGGAAGGTCAGAGTAAATTATAACCTAATGCTGACCTTACCAATAATGTAACGTCAATTAACACATTTTCATGTTATAGGTATTATATACTGGATTCTTACAATATAAAGAAAAGGCTATTAAGAAATCATAAGGAAAACAGATTAACAGTACTGTACTGTATCAAAAAAGTCTGTGTGTAAGTGGCCACACAATTCAAACTCATCCCGTTCAAGGGTCAGCTGTATATCTATACAATGTCACTGAAACTTAACATATCCCAGATTAGAAATCCACCTGCCCGTTCTATCTTTGCCATTCTTTTCTTGACACTACTGCCATTTATTTTATTGTCCTTCAGAAATCTTCACATTTAAAAAAAGTGTCCTCAATATTTAATAAATCACTAAATACTGCTGTGATCATTTTTGTCCTGTATTTCTATAGCAGCCTTTACAGTATACAAAGTGTTTTCACATTTGTTCCCACATTTGTTCATTACACATACCTGAGAGGTAGGTATTAGTACCATTTTTATGAATGAGGTCACTGACATTCAAACAGGTTAAACAAGTTTTTCTGGGATCCCACAGCTACCAAGTGACAGAACCAGGATGCTAGCATATCTTTTGACTTCGAATATGGTGCTTGCACCATTGTGTAGCACCTGCCTGTGCTAAGAGGTCAGGCCCTTTTTACCTCCTTCCATGGTCTGTCACCTTAGAATAGGTCATCATCACTTTATACTTATGTTACTACAAGTATGGCAGCCACAAAGATACTTAATGCATACTATTTTAACTATCCAAAAAGGCTTTTACCTATTAAAACACCACTAAACCAGAGATGCCTGGGTGGCTCAGTTGGTTCTGGGATCTAGCCCCATGTGCTCAGTGGGGAGCCTGCTTCTCCCTCTCCCTCCGCACCTCCCCCAGCTCACGCTGTCTTTCTCTCTCTCTCTCTCAAATAAATAAAGAAAATCTTTTTAAAAATAAATAAATAAAACACCGCTAAACCAAATTGTTATTATAATCCCAAAGCTCCTTGTAAATCCACTTGACAATCCAAATATAATACTTTCAGGGCCCCTGGATGGCTCAGTCAGTTGAGCGTCCAACTCTTGGTATCAGTAGTGCTCTGCGCCCAGAGTGGAGTCTGCTGCAGATTCTCCCTCTCCCTCCTGCTCACTCTCCCTCTCTCTCTCTAATAAATAAATAAAATATTAAAATATATATATATATATATATATATATATATATATACACACATATAAACACACACATACACACACACACACATATAAAATGCTTTCAAGTCCCAGGCATTAGCTTTTCAGGCTCCAAGTTGTAAAAAACTGTAACCCAAACTTTCTAGATCTGATTAGGAATTTTGCACATCCATATACACCACAGAATCACATCTGGCCATAGCTTGGCCTGGAGTAATTCTTTAGTTTTTTAAATAACTTAATTTCAAAACCCAAACTACTTCCTTATGACTCCTAAGCCTCGGTTTTCTGCAATAATACTACACAGCTTTCATTAAGTTAAGCTCGCAAATTAGCAGAACTGTATTATGCTGTATTATTATATTTAGCACATGATTATTTTATCAATTACACGTAAAAAGTATAAGGAAATAGTTTTTATGCGTAAATGCAGAGATGACAGAGAAAAGTCTAAGCATCCCCATTTATGCTTTAACATCATTCAATGCTTATATATATATATATATATTATTTTAAGATTTTATTTATGTATTTGACAGAGAGACAGCGACAGCAGGAACACAGGCAGGGGGAGTGGGAGAGGGAGAAGCAGGCCTCCGGCCGAGCAGGGAGCCCGATGCGGGGCTCGATCCCAGGACCCTGGGATCACGACCTGAGCCTAAGGCAGATGCTTGACGACTGAGCCACCCAGTCATCCCAGAACTTTTTTGCATTAATTATAACATTTGACTCTTAGTTTGTCGTAATTTTAATCGATAAAAATATTTCGTGTTTAACTTTATCATTATAAATAATTGCAATTTTTATAAATTCTGCTTCATTTCTGTTTGAATAAAAACAGCTGAATTGGGACGCGTGGGTGACTCAGCTGGGTAAGCGTCTGCCTTCGGCTCGGGTCTGATCCAGGGTCCTGGGATCGAGGCCCGCATCAGGCTCCTTGCTCAGTGGGAAGCCTGCTTCTCCCTCTGCCTGCCGCTCCTCCTGCTTGTGCTCTCTCTCTCTCTCTCTCTCTGACAAATAAATAAAATCTTAAAAAATAATTAATTAATTAAAATAGAATTTTCCCAAATTTGAAAAAGGGCTTTCTTAATTTTGTATTCATATCCACGGTTTGCTCCCTACCATTCCCCACCCCACCCCATCTGACCAGCAGATACAAAGAAATAAAAAGGACAAAGACACAAAATGTGTCATCTTCTGTCCTTACCACCTGGATTTTGCAAAAACAGCCAGATTTAAAGGATGTGACATTGTGGTGCTCCAGGAACAAACAGAAGTTTTCCTCTTTCTACACTGAGCTATTTTTTCCCCAACTACCTTTTACAATTCTTTTTTTCATTTGGATCCTAGGGCTATCAAAAAAGTGACAGTGTTCATTAAAATATATGAACCAAAGTTCACCACAACACAAAAAGAACAGAGTGAAACTGTTAGTGTAGAATTTTGGGAAATGAGTAATGCTCCCCAAATTCCACATTCAAAAACCATAAAATTTTATAGCTAGAGGATATAAAAGTAATTATCAACTTTAATCCTGTTTTCCACTGATAAATGGGAGTAAAACCAAAAAAGGTTAATTTGGTCCAAAGTTCCTAAAGTGGCATTACCTAGCATCTTATGGCACCGAAAGAGATGATACAATTCTTTGATGCTGAATCAGGTAAGTTATCAAACACATTCATTAAATTAATCAGATACATTAAAAGTATGACACTGGCACAGTAATTTAATATCTTAATTGGGGACACGGTGCTTAGCTACTTCTTCTTTTAAAGGAGGATATCTCTAGATTTTTGTCTATTTTTAAAACTCAATTCACCTCAAAAGTCCATTTTCTCCCTTCGAGTTAAATACTGAAGGTTTCTGAAGGTTTCTGCTACCTACATTATAAAAATCATACATGTCAAAATGTACCATACTTTATTAAACATAATATGAAGGTCTGACTCAACAGAAACATGTGAGAATGGTGACCAAAAAAAGTGGAGGGGGGCGCCTGGGTGGCTCAGTCAGTTGGGCCTCTGACTCTTGATTTTGGCTCAGCTCATGATCTCGAGGTTGTGGGATTGAGCCCCGCATCAGGCTCCATGCTCAGTGGGGAGTCTACCTACCTCTCTCTCTCTCTCCCTCTCTCCCTTTAGCCCTCCCCTTGGCTTATGCTCTCTCAATAAATAAATAAATCTTAAAAAAAGAGTCTGTTTTTAAAAAATGTGGAGGAAGAAAGTGATAATCCAAATATTTGTTATTAAAAATATCTCAACGTGGTCCTGTTGGAATTCTAAGTTCCAAGAGTACAAAGCAGAAAAGATTGCACATACTGAAACAATAAATAGGTTTAGCTGAAATATTTGTTTATATCTTTTCTCTTAGTCATTGCTTCTTTCCCATTTTATTGTTTATGGAAACGCAGTTTATATTTAAGCCAATAGATAAAAATAAAAACCCTAGAGATGGGGCACCTGGATGGCTCAGCGGTTAAGCGTCTGCCTTCAGCTCAGGTCATGATCCCAGGGGCCTGGGATGGAGCCCCATGTCAGGCTCCCTGCTCAGCAGAGAGTCTGCTTCTCCCTTTCTCTCTGCCTCTGCCTCTCCCCCGGCTCATGCTCGTGCACACACGTGCGCGCTCTCTCAAATAAATAAAGAAAGAAAACTTAAAAAAAAAAACAAAACACTAGAGATTATTATATATTTTTTAAAGATTTATTTATTTGAGAGAGAGAGAGCGAGAGCATGAGCAGGAAGGGCAGAGGGAGAAGGAGAGAGAAACTAAAGCACACTCCACACTGAGCACAGAGCCAAACGTGGGGCTCAATCTCACGAACCTGAGATCAAAACCCAAGCCAAAACCAAGAGTCGGATGCTCGACTGTGCCACCCAGACGTGCCAAGATAACTGCATTTTTTTAAAGTTTTTTTTTTAAAAGATTTTATTTATTTATTTGACAGAGAGAGACACAGAGAGAGATGGAACACAAGCAGGGGGAGTGGGAGAGGGAGAAGCAGGCTTCCCAATGAGCAGGGAGCCCGATGCGGGGCTCCGTCCCAGGACCCCGGGATCATGACCTGAGCCGAAGGCAGATGCTTAACGACTGAGTCACCCAGGCGCCCCGATAATTGCATTTTTTAAGGAATTTTCTTTACGGTTACTCGGGTTCATGAGGTCACATGGTGCATAGCTAAATTCGTTCCCAAGTTCACATGCCACTTGGGAGACTGACGGAGAAACCTAAGGAAAACAAATCATAAGAATGCTTTCCTGCACTCCTATCATTTAGATAGCAGAAATAAGCTATTTCCGAACACAATCACGTATTTAGACAACCCCATTTTATACACGATCTCTTCTCCTAAGTGGAAAATCAAAATGACTCAGATAACTGATAAAGAGAAAAAAACAAAAGAGCAGCAGCAAAGTGAACCTCTTACCTCTTTTTGAAGTTGAACTTTCTCTTTTTCCAAATCCAGGAAGTCTATCTGTAACATGCCTATCTCGTTCTTAACCTTTTGAACATCTTGCTGTATTTCTTCTTTTAGATATACTTCTGATGTTCCGTAACTACATGGTGGAGAAGAACTCTCATTTTCTACTTCGGGTTCCATACTTCTATAGTTATTAGTACTGTCATTATCTGCACAGAATGGCTTCCGGAACAAGTCTTTTGTCTTCTTGTAAGTGTCTGTAACAGCAGAACTATTGTGCCTTTTTATTTGAGCCATCTGTCTCACCTCATTGGAGCTGGAAAACCTTTTGTCACAAAGGCTTTCCGAATGACTAGACTGAGGTAGATGTCCCATCTCTAATTTAGAATTAGTGCTATTTTGGTTCATACTTTTTGCCATTGGCATGTCAAGCTCTTGGTCTTCTTTCACTTCAAACATAGCGAGTGGGTTCCTTACTTTTTTATTTTCTGTATCACTTTTAAAACTCTTATTTTTGTTAAAAACATGCTCAGTGTCTGGTTTGTGACCATTTTCACGGTCCGATTTATTTTCACTTAAAGCAAAATCAGAAGATGACTGCCAAGCATATTTGAGACTAGACGGTTTTTGTTCAGCAAATGCCTGAAATACTAGAGGGACAGGCACTGCAAATGTATCCCTTTTCTCACAATCGAGTCTGTCATTTGTCAAGTTAGAAGGTATTTCCATTACGTTTGCTCCTTCTTTAAAGTTACCATGTAGTGACTCTTCCTTAGGATAAGGAGCAATTTTGTGTCTTTGACAAGTTTTACCAAACTCCCACTTTAACTCACTGGTGATGAGTTTTAAATTCTTTTTCCACCCTAAGTTGCCTTGTTTGATCCAGAGTTCCTCATGGTTTTGCACAAGAGGATGTTCTGAAAATACAGCTACACGAGCCTCTCTATCACAGTTCTTATTCATCTCTGGTTCTCGAGACTTTTTTTGCAGATGCAAAAGTGGAACATTAATTTGCTTGGTTTGATTTTCAGATGTCTTTTCTGCCAGGATACATGTTTGTAAAATAACTTTATCCTTAAGTAATCAAGTATGGACAAAGAAAAATTAGAAAATAATTAAAATTTAACTGTTAGATTTCTTAATCTATGTTAAGCTGCTCCCAAGTCACTGGATTGTAACAAAGAAGCGAAAAATAACTCGCCCTAGCTTAAGACAGAAGAAAAACATAAATCCATCAACTTAACTTTGTCAGTTTTTTGGAAATAAACAATTCATTCCATGTTCCATCTACCAAAAAATGAATTACATTATTTTTAATGTGACAAACTTAAAAACATTTTACCTCACCATACCTTACATAGCCCCTACCGTGCATTTGAGGATTTTCTTTAAAGACTAATAACTAGAGAATAGGCAAATTTTAAATTATTAGGAGCCAAAATCAATTAACATCAATCAGAAAGAAAATTCCTAAATCTTAATTCAAATTATATACTATGATAGTGTTATACATCACTATAATTATCTGCTTCTATCCAGCTCTAATATAATGTCCACTGAGAGTGGATAAGAAAAATGTTAATAATACTGATTTCCTACGCTGAAATGAAATAACTGAAAGAGTTATGGTTTATTACCCAACTACAAAGGTCCCATCCTGGAAGGTGGGATTCTAGGCAATTGGCAATTGTGCTGATTTTATGACCCCACTCTCTTGAAGTCAACTACACAGAGATCACAAGGCAAAATAAATCTTTAATCTTGGCATTAGTGATGGGCAATACAGAACTGCACATTTGGAACCACTGAGGATAATTACTCCTTCTACGTGGATCTAAGTCAGTAGTCATCATTATTACGCTGCTCATAATTTCAACTGTTTAAACATATGATTCAATATTTGGTGTTACCTTCTTTATCACATAAAAAGTGACAAAAATGGAAGAAGCAAACACTGTTCAGGAATTTTTTTTTCCTCTCAATTCCAAGGATGAAGTTTAGCTATAAGTTACTATAAATTCTAACAATAGTTTAAGGTTTGTAACTTGTAAAATTTTATAAAAACTAAATATTAAATTATAATCTATTGACTTCAATATGTCCATTCAAAAGATAATTTCATTTGAACTATGTTACGTTATTAAAGCAGGAAAAACAATATAAAAGCGGAAATTTACATTTAAATTTAACTTTTTACATACCTGTAGGTGGTTATTTTCACTTTCATCAAGTCTTTTTTGCTCTTCCTCTGATGTCCTTTCTAAGTCTCGTTCTCCTGGCAAATCTATATATTTAGTTAAAATGGACTACTGAGAATGGTTAGATAAAGCTATATCCTTCTTAAAAACAGAAAATAACATTTCATCTATTGATAGTTCAAATTAAACTTAATCTTTAGCTGAATATTTACTTTAAGAAACACTTTTAATTATCGGAAACTTCAACAAACCATTTGGGAAATACTAAAGGTCACCAGGTTAAAGACATACAAACATCTCAACGATTCATTCACAAGTTCATCCACCTCACATCAATGAACAAAACACTCAGAAACAAAATTTTAAAATGCAGCAGAAACATGTAAAATCACAACAGACTATTCTTTACCTTGTAACAGCACCTCTTAACACCCAAAGCCTCAGCTACAACATTATTCATGGTTTCCAAAATTATTAGTATTTTTTATGCCTTTATTAGTGTACAAGCTTCCTATGGGTGTACGTCGCTGCTGAGTGTAAACATTCCTGAAATGTTTTCCTCTCCTACTTGATAAATTTCTTCACATCTTTTAGGACACAGACTGCTATGTAAAGTCATCCTTGATTATGGCTAGTCTTCCCCAGATTAATAGGTGTCTCTTTCTTCAGGGGTACCTTAGTACTTTACAGATTTTTCTAGTGTATCTTCACCACCTGAACTGTAAATTACTTCTTTCTATATCTATTTCTTTGGCTCCTGGACTGTATGGGACAATCTCTCTCTCTCTCTCTCTCTCTCTCTCTCTCTCTTTTTTTAGACAGGGGGAGGAGCAGAGAGAGAGAGAGAGAGAGAATCTTGACCGGGCTCCAAGCCCAGCACTGAGCCACACATGGGGCTCGATCTCACAACTCTGAGCTCATGACCTGAGCCGAAATCAAGAGTTGGACGCTCAACCGACTGAGCCACACAGGTGCCCCTGTATGGGGCAATCTCTTAAGTCATCTCTATGTAAACTGTCTTCATTTTACTCAGTAATTATTTACTGAGTTCCCAGTAAGTGCTAGGCACCCAGGTTTCAAGAAGCACGTAGATAAAAGGTGTCAGGAATGGTTTTTCTGGACATAATGCCTGAACCGAAATTGAAAACAGTGAGGTCAGCCAGATTCAAAGGGATTAGAGGGAGGAAAACAGGGAGAGTATGCAAGGCTGTAGGAAGACAAGGGAGAGAAGCACACGACAGGGTAAATATTTGTCTAAAAGGGAGAGAAGCACACAACAGGGTAATACAGGGATCTAAGAGGAAGACATCACCAGCAGTTCAGAATGCCAGAGAAAAGGGCAGACGGCAGAAAGGGCTAGAGAGTTTGGCAGAAGTCAAGGTTATGAAAGCTTTATATGTAAGTTTAAGATACCTGGACACAAATATATTTTCAACAGTGGTTCCTAGTCATATTGACATTTGAGACAGATCACTCTAAATGCCGTGGAGAGGGATGAATTTGAGGGGCACTGTCACACAAGATGGGAGATGAATTACAAGGCAGTACTGCAAAATAAAGATGAAGTACACCTGAACTGACAGAATGGGTCCAGAACTATTGAGGATATAAAATTATCAGGGCACAGTACAGAATAAATCTGTATTAAATGAATAAGCACACAATCGTGGGTCCCTAGAGAACTAACTTTGCTCACTACTTTATAAAAGGCATCAAGTGAGAAGAGAAACAATCCACATGAACTGTTTTAAGTTGCTTGTATTTCTAATTTTTGTTTCAGATCTTCCTTTGTTACAGGAGCCTGTAGGTATTTTAGAAGTCCTCCTTCTTGGATCTACCAAGCTCGGGAAGAAGTAACAGCAAACAAGTCACTTGCAGAGGTAAATAACTTTGCATTTCTTGCCTGTACTCACTACTCTAGGAGATCATTGAAAATCTTTTGAAAACACAGTGTTAATTCTACAAGTAAAGAAAGAACCTAAAACTACAGGGGTGAAAAAAATATTGTACGATTTATGAGTACAGACCTGATCACATGACTGATAAAAGGCATGGAATTAACTGGTACATTAAGTAGAGCACACATTAGATGTGGTTAATCAATAGACTGAGTATCTTAGTAGAATGAAAACTGACTTTCCACATATTATTTTTAAATAATATAGTGCTCCTTAAAACCAGTATTCCATTTATTCATTAAAAATAATAAAGGGAGGTGCCTGGGTGGCTCAGTCAGTTAAACGGCTGCCTTCGGCTCAGGTCATGATCCCAGAGTCCTGGGATCGAGTCCCGCATCGGGCTCCCCGCTCAGCGGGGAGTCTGCTTCTCCCTCTGACCCTCCCCCCTCTCATACTCTCTCTCTCTCTCATTCTCTCTCTCAAAGAAATAAAATCTTGGGGGAAAAAAGGAAATAATGTATAATAAGCTTTCAGTATGGAAATAGGATTACCAAAATGGAAAAAAAACCAATTTAATCGCCACAGAATTTTTAGATACTGAAAATCTTTTGTATTTCAAAATCAGTGTCATGCTTACTGATAATAACAATTTTAGCATTTAGGGAATGAACGTGATAATCTCTTTTGTTTCCAAAATTAGTTTGATTTGGTAGATCATGTTAGTCTTTAAAAGGTTTTTTTGAAACAGCTATCATATCAAAAAATTAGCTCTCTTAAAAAAGAAAAACAGCCAAAGCTTCCATATTCAAATTAATCTCATTTGAATAATGAATACCAATACAACATAGATCTTTGATGTCCCATAGATCTGAGGAGGATGAATGAGTGGCTGTTTCACCCCAAGTTTAGCATTCCATCTGCTTTCAGTATTCTTTGTGGAGCAGCTGTAATTTAATCTGCTTTAGTGCAAATACACTCAAGCCATCTAAGGTGAATTCTCTCAAGTTTCCTCATCAACTCCAAAATTTCCTAGCTACCACGCCTTTCTTTCTTCCCTCCTTCCCTTCACTATCCACCTTCTTCAAAAGTAATTTCTGGGGGCGCCTGGGTGGCACAGTCAGTTGGGTGTCTTGGCTCTTGATTTCAGCTCAGGTCATGATGTCGGGGTCCTGGGACTGAGCCCCGCATCGGGCTCCAGGCTCAGCAGGGAGTCTGCTTAAGGATACTCTCTCCCTCTCCCGTTGCCCCTCGCCCTGGTTGCTCGCGCGCTCTCTCTCTCTCTCTCTCTCTCTCTCCCTAACATAAATAAATAAGTCTTTTAAAAAAGTAATTTCTGGATCTATGGTCTGGACTGTTCTGCTTTTACATCCCTTTGATTATGGATTATCTCCACCGCTTCTTTCCTCTTGGTGTGGCAGCAGTATCTTACATCTATAACCTCTCTTTCTCCATCTCCTTGCTCCCCTCTAGCTAAAAACATGCTCAGCAATAAAAACAAAGTCATGCTCTTCCTTGATCCTATTATGTCTTGAACTATCCAGTGGCCCTTCCAGATTTCTCTATAGGGAAGTCTACATCCTTGCTACGTACGGAGCGCATGACCCAAGGACCACCAACACTGGCATCACCTGAGAGGTCAGAATGCAGAATCCCAGACCTGCTGCTCACAATGTGCATTTTTAACAAGGTCTCGGATGATTCACTACAATTTGAGAAATTCTGGTCCATACGGAGTCTGCTGCCACATTCCTTTACCTTAACTTAACCTTCTAGAAAAAGCCTCACGTTCCTATCGATTCTCCAAAACTAAAATGTATTAAAAGTCATAAACTTTCGGGGTGCCTGGGTGGCTCAGTTGTTAAGCGTCTGCCTTCAGCTCAGGTCATGGTCTCGGGGTCCTGGGATCGAGCCCCACATTGGGCTCCCTGCTTGGCGGGAAGCCTGCTTCTCCCTCTCCCACCCCCCCGCCTGTGTTCCCTCTCTCGCTGTCTCTCTCTCTGTGTCAAATAAATAAATAAAATTAAAAAAAAAAGTCATAAACTTTCTAATGGACTTTTTATCAGGGCGAAAGCTTCCTTGATCTCCCCCTAACTGACCCTGCTCTCTTCTTCCTTCCAATTCTCTTATTTTGCACTAAATGATACTATCTTATGAAGTGCCACCATTTTGTATGACATTAAGATATATACATTTATAGCCGACTAGGACATAGCTCTGCATAATCAGCTACGCCGGTCCTTAATGTCTTCCCAACAGTGAGGAAATCAGGAAGAGTGGAAAAATTTTGGCATACTACTCTGACAAACTTTGGTACTGGAAGCTCACTTGATATTTTTCCTGCATTTCAAATACTCTGCTCTTCCTTCTAAAGAATTATTTTATGTTACCACCTTCCACTATAAAGAGCTGCCTTTGCCCTTCATTTACTCCCGGTACTCTCCGCCTTTCTCATCATTCCTTCTTTTGCTCTTTTCCTCTTATTTCCTGATGTTCCTTAGGTCTTAGAATACCTTGAAATGGAACCAGTAATTTAGTTCCTGCAGTGGCACTCTCAATTTAATCTGTTGCTGACACCTGATAAGATATCAATTTATCTCCTTTTCACATCTTTCTCCTTTCTATGCGTTTAATAGGTGATTTTCTTTGGATATTAGAACATATCACTATTCCCATTTTAAATTAACACTCTATCAAGTGACTTTTTAATAAAATACAATTCTTACCTTCTACTTCTTCATTTAATATACGTGGTCCCTTCTGATCCGCAGCTCCAGATAAACGTTTAACGTCTTTCTTTGGAAGACTCTCAGAAATACTCTGTTAAAATTAACATCAAAAATGAGCTGCATAAAGACTTCCGAATCCTTTTCTAAGAAAATATCTGAATTTCCGACGTTAACAGCAATCAGACTTACAAATAAGAAAAGCATGTATTGAAAACCAAAACATCTCAAAACCTCATATATGCTTCCTAGATTAAGGGTACCTTTTAATCTCCATTTGCCCGAACATGGAAGGCCAGAGTAAATACTTTCATAGACAGAAGACTGATTTGTATGTACCTTTCAACAGGAACTAACAAAACACCTAACTCTCCTTTGCATTCCCCACCAAAATAAAAGGACATTAAAAAGATGTATTTAAACAAATTCTTTAATAAGTATATTTGCTACAAATTTAAACTCTTCCTGACGGCAGAAACGTTTTCAGTGCTCAAAGAAGAAGATACTGGACATGATGAGAAACCTTGGAGTATATCATCTTGAGTATAAACAGAACACTGTGGTAGCTGCTGCTTCATTTAGATAAACAAAGGCTTGGAATTTTTATTGATAGGAAAAATGGTTGAATGAAATGGCAAAGAAGGAAGAAAAACTTTTCTTGAAATTATATTTAAATAATAGCAAAGCAGTTTAGATACAGGTATGAAACTCTTCAAAAAGTCTAAGCTTTCCTAAGGGAAGACTAAGAACATTTATTTATTAATTACCTAAAATGTACCAGGCACTTATTTTAGTATGCACATTTTCTTTTCTACACCCAACAGTAACAACAATGATTATGACAATGGGGTGGATCTTCCTGCTTCCTGGTCATTCCAAGACATAAGAGTGAAATGATGCATAGATGTGATCCATGGTTCTCTCTGTCTAGAACGTCCTTCTCCAAGACCCTGGCACGACTGGTCCTTCTCATCCGCCACTTGGCAGCTCTTGCCACATTCAGAGAGATCTTTCCTGACTAACAAAATTCCACTCCCATTCTCATCCCCATCCTAATGACAAACTCCCCCAAAATTCCCTAACCTAACATTTCCATTTTCTTTATACAAAGCACTTATAGTAACTTACAATGGATTGTTGTTTCCTTATTTTTTCTGCTCCTACCACTACAGCCTAACCCCTCAACTTATACAGCCGGTACATAGCTGATATTCAATAACAGAAATGTATTTAAGGTCAAACATATAAAATCTCACTGAGGGGGGTGCCTGTGTGGCAGAGTCAGTTAAGTGTCCAACTCTTGATTTCAGCTCAGTTCACGATCTCAGGGTCATGAGATCAAGCCCCATGTCGGGCTCCGTGCTGAGCATGAAGCCTACTTGGGATTCTCTCGCTCCCTCTTCTTCTGCCCCTCCCCACCCCTCTCACACGCTCTCTCTCTCTCTCTCTCTCTCTCTCTAAAAAAGAAATAAAATCATCTCACTGAGAAGGTCTCAAGTACCAAGTCACTATACTGTCGACCCTTACACAATGCAAGGGTTAAGGGCGTTTGCACAGCCGTGCAGTCAAAAATCCACATCTAACTTTTGATTCCCCAAAAACTTAACTACTAATCTCCTATTGAACTTCCTACTTTAAACGCAATTAGACTTAAAATAGGAAAAATGTAAATTAAAAACCAAAACATTCAAACAGAAGACCTCGTATCTGCTCTCTAGATCTAATCTACGTCTTAATCCTCATTTGGCCCTGGACTCTGTAAAGTGAGCATGGAAGGTCAGAGTAAATTATAACCTAATGCTGACCTTACCAATAATGTAACGTCAATTAACACATTTTCATGTTATAGGTATTATATACTGGATTCTTACAATATAAAGAAAAGGCTATTAAGAAATCATAAGGAAAACAGATTAACAGTACTGTACTGTATCAAAAAAGTCTGTGTGTAAGTGGCCACACAATTCAAACTCATCCCGTTCAAGGGTCAGCTGTATATCTATACAATGTCACTGAAACTTAACATATCCCAGATTAGAAATCCACCTGCCCGTTCTATCTTTGCCATTCTTTTCTTGACACTACTGCCATTTATTTTATTGTCCTTCAGAAATCTTCACATTTAAAAAAAGTGTCCTCAATATTTAATAAATCACTAAATACTGCTGTGATCATTTTTGTCCTGTATTTCTATAGCAGCCTTTACAGTATACAAAGTGTTTTCACATTTGTTCCCACATTTGTTCATTACACATACCTGAGAGGTAGGTATTAGTACCATTTTTATGAATGAGGTCACTGACATTCAAACAGGTTAAACAAGTTTTTCTGGGATCCCACAGCTACCAAGTGACAGAACCAGGATGCTAGCATATCTTTTGACTTCGAATATGGTGCTTGCACCATTGTGTAGCACCTGCCTGTGCTAAGAGGTCAGGCCCTTTTTACCTCCTTCCATGGTCTGTCACCTTAGAATAGGTCATCATCACTTTATACTTATGTTACTACAAGTATGGCAGCCACAAAGATACTTAATGCATACTATTTTAACTATCCAAAAAGGCTTTTACCTATTAAAACACCACTAAACCAGAGATGCCTGGGTGGCTCAGTTGGTTCTGGGATCTAGCCCCATGTGCTCAGTGGGGAGCCTGCTTCTCCCTCTCCCTCCGCACCTCCCCCAGCTCACGCTGTCTTTCTCTCTCTCTCTCTCAAATAAATAAAGAAAATCTTTTTAAAAATAAATAAATAAAACACCGCTAAACCAAATTGTTATTATAATCCCAAAGCTCCTTGTAAATCCACTTGACAATCCAAATATAATACTTTCAGGGCCCCTGGATGGCTCAGTCAGTTGAGCGTCCAACTCTTGGTATCAGTAGTGCTCTGCGCCCAGAGTGGAGTCTGCTGCAGATTCTCCCTCTCCCTCCTGCTCACTCTCCCTCTCTCTCTCTAATAAATAAATAAAATATTAAAATATATATATATATATATATATATACACACATATAAACACACACATACACACACACACACATATAAAATGCTTTCAAGTCCCAGGCATTAGCTTTTCAGGCTCCAAGTTGTAAAAAACTGTAACCCAAACTTTCTAGATCTGATTAGGAATTTTGCACATCCATATACACCACAGAATCACATCTGGCCATAGCTTGGCCTGGAGTAATTCTTTAGTTTTTTAAATAACTTAATTTCAAAACCCAAACTACTTCCTTATGACTCCTAAGCCTCGGTTTTCTGCAATAATACTACACAGCTTTCATTAAGTTAAGCTCGCAAATTAGCAGAACTGTATTATGCTGTATTATTATATTTAGCACATGATTATTTTATCAATTACACATAAAAAGTATAAGGAAATAGTTTTTATGCGTAAATGCAGAGATGACAGAGAAAAGTCTAAGCATCCCCATTTATGCTTTAACATCATTCAATGCTTATATATATATATATATATTATTTTAAGATTTTATTTATGTATTTGACAGAGAGACAGCGACAGCAGGAACACAGGCAGGGGGAGTGGGAGAGGGAGAAGCAGGCCTCCGGCCGAGCAGGGAGCCCGATGCGGGGCTCGATCCCAGGACCCTGGGATCACGACCTGAGCCTAAGGCAGATGCTTGACGACTGAGCCACCCAGTCATCCCAGAACTTTTTTGCATTAATTATAACATTTGACTCTTAGTTTGTCGTAATTTTAATCGATAAAAATATTTCGTGTTTAACTTTATCATTATAAATAATTGCAATTTTTATAAATTCTGCTTCATTTCTGTTTGAATAAAAACAGCTGAATTGGGACGCGTGGGTGACTCAGCTGGGTAAGCGTCTGCCTTCGGCTCGGGTCTGATCCAGGGTCCTGGGATCGAGGCCCGCATCAGGCTCCTTGCTCAGTGGGAAGCCTGCTTCTCCCTCTGCCTGCCGCTCCTCCTGCTTGTGCTCTCTCTCTCTCTCTCTCTCTGACAAATAAATAAAATCTTAAAAAATAATTAATTAATTAAAATAGAATTTTCCCAAATTTGAAAAAGGGCTTTCTTAATTTTGTATTCATATCCACGGTTTGCTCCCTACCATTCCCCACCCCACCCCATCTGACCAGCAGATACAAAGAAATAAAAAGGACAAAGACACAAAATGTGTCATCTTCTGTCCTTACCACCTGGATTTTGCAAAAACAGCCAGATTTAAAGGATGTGACATTGTGGTGCTCCAGGAACAAACAGAAGTTTTCCTCTTTCTACACTGAGCTATTTTTTCCCCAACTACCTTTTACAATTCTTTTTTTCATTTGGATCCTAGGGCTATCAAAAAAGTGACAGTGTTCATTAAAATATATGAACCAAAGTTCACCACAACACAAAAAGAACAGAGTGAAACTGTTAGTGTAGAATTTTGGGAAATGAGTAATGCTCCCCAAATTCCACATTCAAAAACCATAAAATTTTATAGCTAGAGGATATAAAAGTAATTATCAACTTTAATCCTGTTTTCCACTGATAAATGGGAGTAAAACCAAAAAAGGTTAATTTGGTCCAAAGTTCCTAAAGTGGCATTACCTAGCATCTTATGGCACCGAAAGAGATGATACAATTCTTTGATGCTGAATCAGGTAAGTTATCAAACACATTCATTAAATTAATCAGATACATTAAAAGTATGACACTGGCACAGTAATTTAATATCTTAATTGGGGACACGGTGCTTAGCTACTTCTTCTTTTAAAGGAGGATATCTCTAGATTTTTGTCTATTTTTAAAACTCAATTCACCTCAAAAGTCCATTTTCTCCCTTCGAGTTAAATACTGAAGGTTTCTGAAGGTTTCTGCTACCTACATTATAAAAATCATACATGTCAAAATGTACCATACTTTATTAAACATAATATGAAGGTCTGACTCAACAGAAACATGTGAGAATGGTGACCAAAAAAAGTGGAGGGGGGCGCCTGGGTGGCTCAGTCAGTTGGGCCTCTGACTCTTGATTTTGGCTCAGCTCATGATCTCGAGGTTGTGGGATTGAGCCCCGCATCAGGCTCCATGCTCAGTGGGGAGTCTACCTACCTCTCTCTCTCTCTCCCTCTCTCCCTTTAGCCCTCCCCTTGGCTTATGCTCTCTCAATAAATAAATAAATCTTAAAAAAAGAGTCTGTTTTTAAAAAATGTGGAGGAAGAAAGTGATAATCCAAATATTTGTTATTAAAAATATCTCAACGTGGTCCTGTTGGAATTCTAAGTTCCAAGAGTACAAAGCAGAAAAGATTGCACATACTGAAACAATAAATAGGTTTAGCTGAAATATTTGTTTATATCTTTTCTCTTAGTCATTGCTTCTTTCCCATTTTATTGTTTATGGAAACGCAGTTTATATTTAAGCCAATAGATAAAAATAAAAACCCTAGAGATGGGGCACCTGGATGGCTCAGCGGTTAAGCGTCTGCCTTCAGCTCAGGTCATGATCCCAGGGGCCTGGGATGGAGCCCCATGTCAGGCTCCCTGCTCAGCAGAGAGTCTGCTTCTCCCTTTCTCTCTGCCTCTGCCTCTCCCCCGGCTCATGCTCGTGCACACACGTGCGCGCTCTCTCAAATAAATAAAGAAAGAAAACTTAAAAAAAAAAACAAAACACTAGAGATTATTATATATTTTTTAAAGATTTATTTATTTGAGAGAGAGAGAGCGAGAGCATGAGCAGGAAGGGCAGAGGGAGAAGGAGAGAGAAACTAAAGCACACTCCACACTGAGCACAGAGCCAAACGTGGGGCTCAATCTCACGAACCTGAGATCAAAACCCAAGCCAAAACCAAGAGTCGGATGCTCGACTGTGCCACCCAGACGTGCCAAGATAACTGCATTTTTTTAAAGTTTTTTTTTTAAAAGATTTTATTTATTTATTTGACAGAGAGAGACACAGAGAGAGATGGAACACAAGCAGGGGGAGTGGGAGAGGGAGAAGCAGGCTTCCCAATGAGCAGGGAGCCCGATGCGGGGCTCCGTCCCAGGACCCCGGGATCATGACCTGAGCCGAAGGCAGATGCTTAACGACTGAGTCACCCAGGCGCCCCGATAATTGCATTTTTTAAGGAATTTTCTTTACGGTTACTCGGGTTCATGAGGTCACATGGTGCATAGCTAAATTCGTTCCCAAGTTCACATGCCACTTGGGAGACTGACGGAGAAACCTAAGGAAAACAAATCATAAGAATGCTTTCCTGCACTCCTATCATTTAGATAGCAGAAATAAGCTATTTCCGAACACAATCACGTATTTAGACAACCCCATTTTATACACGATCTCTTCTCCTAAGTGGAAAATCAAAATGACTCAGATAACTGATAAAGAGAAAAAAACAAAAGAGCAGCAGCAAAGTGAACCTCTTACCTCTTTTTGAAGTTGAACTTTCTCTTTTTCCAAATCCAGGAAGTCTATCTGTAACATGCCTATCTCGTTCTTAACCTTTTGAACATCTTGCTGTATTTCTTCTTTTAGATATACTTCTGATGTTCCGTAACTACATGGTGGAGAAGAACTCTCATTTTCTACTTCGGGTTCCATATTTCTATAGTTATTAGTACTGTCATTATCTGCACAGAATGGCTTCCGGAACAAGTCTTTTGTCTTCTTGTAAGTGTCTGTAACAGCAGAACTATTGTGCCTTTTTATTTGAGCCATCTGTCTCACCTCATTGGAGCTGGAAAACCTTTTGTCACAAAGGCTTTCCGAATGACTAGACTGAGGTAGATGTCCCATCTCTAATTTAGAATTAGTGCTATTTTGGTTCATACTTTTTGCCATTGGCATGTCAAGCTCTTGGTCTTCTTTCACTTCAAACATAGCGAGTGGGTTCCTTACTTTTTTATTTTCTGTATCACTTTTAAAACTCTTATTTTTGTTAAAAACATGCTCAGTGTCTGGTTTGTGACCATTTTCACGGTCCGATTTATTTTCACTTAAAGCAAAATCAGAAGATGACTGCCAAGCATATTTGAGACTAGACGGTTTTTGTTCAGCAAATGCCTGAAATACTAGAGGGACAGGCACTGCAAATGTATCCCTTTTCTCACAATCGAGTCTGTCATTTGTCAAGTTAGAAGGTATTTCCATTACGTTTGCTCCTTCTTTAAAGTTACCATGTAGTGACTCTTCCTTAGGATAAGGAGCAATTTTGTGTCTTTGACAAGTTTTACCAAACTCCCACTTTAACTCACTGGTGATGAGTTTTAAATTCTTTTTCCACCCTAAGTTGCCTTGTTTGATCCAGAGTTCCTCATGGTTTTGCACAAGAGGATGTTCTGAAAATACAGCTACACGAGCCTCTCTATCACAGTTCTTATTCATCTCTGGTTCTCGAGACTTTTTTTGCAGATGCAAAAGTGGAACATTAATTTGCTTGGTTTGATTTTCAGATGTCTTTTCTGCCAGGATACATGTTTGTAAAATAACTTTATCCTTAAGTAATCAAGTATGGACAAAGAAAAATTAGAAAATAATTAAAATTTAACTGTTAGATTTCTTAATCTATGTTAAGCTGCTCCCAAGTCACTGGATTGTAACAAAGAAGCGAAAAATAACTCGCCCTAGCTTAAGACAGAAGAAAAACATAAATCCATCAACTTAACTTTGTCAGTTTTTTGGAAATAAACAATTCATTCCATGTTCCATCTACCAAAAAATGAATTACATTATTTTTAATGTGACAAACTTAAAAACATTTTACCTCACCATACCTTACATAGCCCCTACCGTGCATTTGAGGATTTTCTTTAAAGACTAATAACTAGAGAATAGGCAAATTTTAAATTATTAGGAGCCAAAATCAATTAACATCAATCAGAAAGAAAATTCCTAAATCTTAATTCAAATTATATACTATGATAGTGTTATACATCACTATAATTATCTGCTTCTATCCAGCTCTAATATAATGTCCACTGAGAGTGGATAAGAAAAATGTTAATAATACTGATTTCCTACGCTGAAATGAAATAACTGAAAGAGTTATGGTTTATTACCCAACTACAAAGGTCCCATCCTGGAAGGTGGGATTCTAGGCAATTGGCAATTGTGCTGATTTTATGACCCCACTCTCTGAAGTCAACTACACAGAGATCACAAGGCAAAATAAATCTTTAATCTTGGCATTAGTGATGGGCAATACAGAACTGCACATTTGGAACCACTGAGGATAATTACTCCTTCTACGTGGATCTAAGTCAGTAGTCATCATTATTACGCTGCTCATAATTTCAACTGTTTAAACATATGATTCAATATTTGGTGTTACCTTCTTTATCACATAAAAAGTGACAAAAATGGAAGAAGCAAACACTGTTCAGGAATTTTTTTTTCCTCTCAATTCCAAGGATGAAGTTTAGCTATAAGTTACTATAAATTCTAACAATAGTTTAAGGTTTGTAACTTGTAAAATTTTATAAAAACTAAATATTAAATTATAATCTATTGACTTCAATATGTCCATTCAAAAGATAATTTCATTTGAACTATGTTACGTTATTAAAGCAGGAAAAACAATATAAAAGCGGAAATTTACATTTAAATTTAACTTTTTACATACCTGTAGGTGGTTATTTTCACTTTCATCAAGTCTTTTTTGCTCTTCCTCTGATGTCCTTTCTAAGTCTCGTTCTCCTGGCAAATCTATATATTTAGTTAAAATGGACTACTGAGAATGGTTAGATAAAAGCTATATCCTTCTTAAAAACAGAAAATAACATTTCATCTATTGATAGTTCAAATTAAACTTAATCTTTAGCTGAATATTTACTTTAAGAAACACTTTTAATTATCGGAAACTTCAACAAACCATTTGGGAAATACTAAAGGTCACCAGGTTAAAGACATACAAACATCTCAACGATTCATTCACAAGTTCATCCACCTCACATCAATGAACAAAACACTCAGAAACAAAATTTTAAAATGCAGCAGAAACATGTAAAATCACAACAGACTATTCTTTACCTTGTAACAGCACCTCTTAACACCCAAAGCCTCAGCTACAACATTATTCATGGTTTCCAAAATTATTAGTATTTTTTATGCCTTTATTAGTGTACAAGCTTCCTATGGGTGTACGTCGCTGCTGAGTGTAAACATTCCTGAAATGTTTTCCTCTCCTACTTGATAAATTTCTTCACATCTTTTAGGACACAGACTGCTATGTAAAGTCATCCTTGATTATGGCTAGTCTTCCCCAGATTAATAGGTGTCTCTTTCTTCAGGGGTACCTTAGTACTTTACAGATTTTTCTAGTGTATCTTCACCACCTGAACTGTAAATTACTTCTTTCTATATCTATTTCTTTGGCTCCTGGACTGTATGGGACAATCTCTCTCTCTCTCTCTCTCTCTCTCTCTCTCTCTCTTTTTTTAGACAGGGGGAGGAGCAGAGAGAGAGAGAGAGAGAGAATCTTGACCGGGCTCCAAGCCCAGCACTGAGCCACACATGGGGCTCGATCTCACAACTCTGAGCTCATGACCTGAGCCGAAATCAAGAGTTGGACGCTCAACCGACTGAGCCACACAGGTGCCCCTGTATGGGGCAATCTCTTAAGTCATCTCTATGTAAACTGTCTTCATTTTACTCAGTAATTATTTACTGAGTTCCCAGTAAGTGCTAGGCACCCAGGTTTCAAGAAGCACGTAGATAAAAGGTGTCAGGAATGGTTTTTCTGGACATAATGCCTGAACCGAAATTGAAAACAGTGAGGTCAGCCAGATTCAAAGGGATTAGAGGGAGGAAAACAGGGAGAGTATGCAAGGCTGTAGGAAGACAAGGGAGAGAAGCACACGACAGGGTAAATATTTGTCTAAAAGGGAGAGAAGCACACAACAGGGTAATACAGGGATCTAAGAGGAAGACATCACCAGCAGTTCAGAATGCCAGAGAAAAGGGCAGACGGCAGAAAGGGCTAGAGAGTTTGGCAGAAGTCAAGGTTATGAAAGCTTTATATGTAAGTTTAAGATACCTGGACACAAATATATTTTCAACAGTGGTTCCTAGTCATATTGACATTTGAGACAGATCACTCTAAATGCCGTGGAGAGGGATGAATTTGAGGGGCACTGTCACACAAGATGGGAGATGAATTACAAGGCAGTACTGCAAAATAAAGATGAAGTACACCTGAACTGACAGAATGGGTCCAGAACTATTGAGGATATAAAATTATCAGGGCACAGTACAGAATAAATCTGTATTAAATGAATAAGCACACAATCGTGGGTCCCTAGAGAACTAACTTTGCTCACTACTTTATAAAAGGCATCAAGTGAGAAGAGAAACAATCCACATGAACTGTTTTAAGTTGCTTGTATTTCTAATTTTTGTTTCAGATCTTCCTTTGTTACAGGAGCCTGTAGGTATTTTAGAAGTCCTCCTTCTTGGATCTACCAAGCTCGGGAAGAAGTAACAGCAAACAAGTCACTTGCAGAGGTAAATAACTTTGCATTTCTTGCCTGTACTCACTACTCTAGGAGATCATTGAAAATCTTTTGAAAACACAGTGTTAATTCTACAAGTAAAGAAAGAACCTAAAACTACAGGGGTGAAAAAAATATTGTACGATTTATGAGTACAGACCTGATCACATGACTGATAAAAGGCATGGAATTAACTGGTACATTAAGTAGAGCACACATTAGATGTGGTTAATCAATAGACTGAGTATCTTAGTAGAATGAAAACTGACTTTCCACATATTATTTTTAAATAATATAGTGCTCCTTAAAACCAGTATTCCATTTATTCATTAAAAATAATAAAGGGAGGTGCCTGGGTGGCTCAGTCAGTTAAACGGCTGCCTTCGGCTCAGGTCATGATCCCAGAGTCCTGGGATCGAGTCCCGCATCGGGCTCCCCGCTCAGCGGGGAGTCTGCTTCTCCCTCTGACCCTCCCCCCTCTCATACTCTCTCTCTCTCTCATTCTCTCTCTCAAAGAAATAAAATCTTGGGGGAAAAAAGGAAATAATGTATAATAAGCTTTCAGTATGGAAATAGGATTACCAAAATGGAAAAAAAACCAATTTAATCGCCACAGAATTTTTAGATACTGAAAATCTTTTGTATTTCAAAATCAGTGTCATGCTTACTGATAATAACAATTTTAGCATTTAGGGAATGAACGTGATAATCTCTTTTGTTTCCAAAATTAGTTTGATTTGGTAGATCATGTTAGTCTTTAAAAGGTTTTTTTGAAACAGCTATCATATCAAAAAATTAGCTCTCTTAAAAAAGAAAAACAGCCAAAGCTTCCATATTCAAATTAATCTCATTTGAATAATGAATACCAATACAACATAGATCTTTGATGTCCCATAGATCTGAGGAGGATGAATGAGTGGCTGTTTCACCCCAAGTTTAGCATTCCATCTGCTTTCAGTATTCTTTGTGGAGCAGCTGTAATTTAATCTGCTTTAGTGCAAATACACTCAAGCCATCTAAGGTGAATTCTCTCAAGTTTCCTCATCAACTCCAAAATTTCCTAGCTACCACGCCTTTCTTTCTTCCCTCCTTCCCTTCACTATCCACCTTCTTCAAAAGTAATTTCTGGGGGCGCCTGGGTGGCACAGTCAGTTGGGTGTCTTGGCTCTTGATTTCAGCTCAGGTCATGATGTCGGGGTCCTGGGACTGAGCCCCGCATCGGGCTCCAGGCTCAGCAGGGAGTCTGCTTAAGGATACTCTCTCCCTCTCCCGTTGCCCCTCGCCCTGGTTGCTCGCGCTCTCTCTCTCTCTCTCTCTCTCTCTCTCCCTAACATAAATAAATAAGTCTTTTAAAAAAGTAATTTCTGGATCTATGGTCTGGACTGTTCTGCTTTTACATCCCTTTGATTATGGATTATCTCCACCGCTTCTTTCCTCTTGGTGTGGCAGCAGTATCTTACATCTATAACCTCTCTTTCTCCATCTCCTTGCTCCCCTCTAGCTAAAAACATGCTCAGCAATAAAAACAAAGTCATGCTCTTCCTTGATCCTATTATGTCTTGAACTATCCAGTGGCCCTTCCAGATTTCTCTATAGGGAAGTCTACATCCTTGCTACGTACGGAGCGCATGACCCAAGGACCACCAACACTGGCATCACCTGAGAGGTCAGAATGCAGAATCCCAGACCTGCTGCTCACAATGTGCATTTTTAACAAGGTCTCGGATGATTCACTACAATTTGAGAAATTCTGGTCCATACGGAGTCTGCTGCCACATTCCTTTACCTTAACTTAACCTTCTAGAAAAAGCCTCACGTTCCTATCGATTCTCCAAAACTAAAATGTATTAAAAGTCATAAACTTTCGGGGTGCCTGGGTGGCTCAGTTGTTAAGCGTCTGCCTTCAGCTCAGGTCATGGTCTCGGGGTCCTGGGATCGAGCCCCACATTGGGCTCCCTGCTTGGCGGGAAGCCTGCTTCTCCCTCTCCCACCCCCCCGCCTGTGTTCCCTCTCTCGCTGTCTCTCTCTCTGTGTCAAATAAATAAATAAAATTAAAAAAAAAAGTCATAAACTTTCTAATGGACTTTTTATCAGGGCGAAAGCTTCCTTGATCTCCCCCTAACTGACCCTGCTCTCTTCTTCCTTCCAATTCTCTTATTTTGCACTAAATGATACTATCTTATGAAGTGCCACCATTTTGTATGACATTAAGATATATACATTTATAGCCGACTAGGACATAGCTCTGCATAATCAGCTACGCCGGTCCTTAATGTCTTCCCAACAGTGAGGAGGGGGTTTTGGAGGAAAAAATTTTGGCATACTACTCTGACAAACTTTGGTACTGGAAGCTCACTTGATATTTTTCCTGCATTTCAAATACTCTGCTCTTCCTTCTAAAGAATTATTTTATGTTACCACCTTCCACTATAAAGAGCTGCCTTTGCCCTTCATTTACTCCCGGTACTCTCCGCCTTTCTCATCATTCCTTCTTTTGCTCTTTTCCTCTTATTTCCTGATGTTCCTTAGGTCTTAGAATACCTTGAAATGGAACCAGTAATTTAGTTCCTGCAGTGGCACTCTCAATTTAATCTGTTGCTGACACCTGATAAGATATCAATTTATCTCCTTTTCACATCTTTCTCCTTTCTATGCGTTTAATAGGTGATTTTCTTTGGATATTAGAACATATCACTATTCCCATTTTAAATTAACACTCTATCAAGTGACTTTTTAATAAAATACAATTCTTACCTTCTACTTCTTCATTTAATATACGTGGTCCCTTCTGATCCGCAGCTCCAGATAAACGTTTAACGTCTTTCTTTGGAAGACTCTCAGAAATACTCTGTTAAAATTAACATCAAAAATGAGCTGCATAAAGACTTCCGAATCCTTTTCTAAGAAAATATCTGAATTTCCGACGTTAACAGCAATCAGACTTACAAATAAGAAAAGCATGTATTGAAAACCAAAACATCTCAAAACCTCATATATGCTTCCTAGATTAAGGGTACCTTTTAATCTCCATTTGCCCGAACATGGAAGGCCAGAGTAAATACTTTCATAGACAGAAGACTGATTTGTATGTACCTTTCAACAGGAACTAACAAAACACCTAACTCTCCTTTGCATTCCCCACCAAAATAAAAGGACATTAAAAAGATGTATTTAAACAAATTCTTTAATAAGTATATTTGCTACAAATTTAAACTCTTCCTGACGGCAGAAACGTTTTCAGTGCTCAAAGAAGAAGATACTGGACATGATGAGAAACCTTGGAGTATATCATCTTGAGTATAAACAGAACACTGTGGTAGCTGCTGCTTCATTTAGATAAACAAAGGCTTGGAATTTTTATTGATAGGAAAAATGGTTGAATGAAATGGCAAAGAAGGAAGAAAAACTTTTCTTGAAATTATATTTAAATAATAGCAAAGCAGTTTAGATACAGGTATGAAACTCTTCAAAAAGTCTAAGCTTTCCTAAGGGAAGACTAAGAACATTTATTTATTAATTACCTAAAATGTACCAGGCACTTATTTTAGTATGCACATTTTCTTTTCTACACCCAACAGTAACAACAATGATTATGACAATGGGGTGGATCTTCCTGCTTCCTGGTCATTCCAAGACATAAGAGTGAAATGATGCATAGATGTGATCCATGGTTCTCTCTGTCTAGAACGTCCTTCTCCAAGACCCTGGCACGACTGGTCCTTCTCATCCGCCACTTGGCAGCTCTTGCCACATTCAGAGAGATCTTTCCTGACTAACAAAATTCCACTCCCATTCTCATCCCCATCCTAATGACAAACTCCCCCAAAATTCCCTAACCTAACATTTCCATTTTCTTTATACAAAGCACTTATAGTAACTTACAATGGATTGTTGTTTCCTTATTTTTTCTGCTCCTACCACTACAGCCTAACCCCTCAACTTATACAGCCGGTACATAGCTGATATTCAATAACAGAAATGTATTTAAGGTCAAACATATAAAATCTCACTGAGGGGGGTGCCTGTGTGGCAGAGTCAGTTAAGTGTCCAACTCTTGATTTCAGCTCAGTTCACGATCTCAGGGTCATGAGATCAAGCCCCATGTCGGGCTCCGTGCTGAGCATGAAGCCTACTTGGGATTCTCTCGCTCCCTCTTCTTCTGCCCCTCCCCACCCCTCTCACACGCTCTCTCTCTCTCTCTCTCTCTCTAAAAAAGAAATAAAATCATCTCACTGAGAAGGTCTCAAGTACCAAGTCACTATACTGTCGACCCTTACACAATGCAAGGGTTAAGGGCGTTTGCACAGCCGTGCAGTCAAAAATCCACATCTAACTTTTGATTCCCCAAAAACTTAACTACTAATCTCCTATTGAACTTCCTACTTTAAACGCAATTAGACTTAAAATAGGAAAATGTAAATTAAAAACCAAAACATTCAAACAGAAGACCTCGTATCTGCTCTCTAGATCTAATCTACGTCTTAATCCTCATTTGGCCCTGGACTCTGTAAAGTGAGCATGGAAGGTCAGAGTAAATTATAACCTAATGCTGACCTTACCAATAATGTAACGTCAATTAACACATTTTCATGTTATAGGTATTATATACTGGATTCTTACAATATAAAGAAAAGGCTATTAAGAAATCATAAGGAAAACAGATTAACAGTACTGTACTGTATCAAAAAAGTCTGTGTGTAAGTGGCCACACAATTCAAACTCATCCCGTTCAAGGGTCAGCTGTATATCTATACAATGTCACTGAAACTTAACATATCCCAGATTAGAAATCCACCTGCCCGTTCTATCTTTGCCATTCTTTTCTTGACACTACTGCCATTTATTTTATTGTCCTTCAGAAATCTTCACATTTAAAAAAAGTGTCCTCAATATTTAATAAATCACTAAATACTGCTGTGATCATTTTTGTCCTGTATTTCTATAGCAGCCTTTACAGTATACAAAGTGTTTTCACATTTGTTCCCACATTTGTTCATTACACATACCTGAGAGGTAGGTATTAGTACCATTTTTATGAATGAGGTCACTGACATTCAAACAGGTTAAACAAGTTTTTCTGGGATCCCACAGCTACCAAGTGACAGAACCAGGATGCTAGCATATCTTTTGACTTCGAATATGGTGCTTGCACCATTGTGTAGCACCTGCCTGTGCTAAGAGGTCAGGCCCTTTTTACCTCCTTCCATGGTCTGTCACCTTAGAATAGGTCATCATCACTTTATACTTATGTTACTACAAGTATGGCAGCCACAAAGATACTTAATGCATACTATTTTAACTATCCAAAAAGGCTTTTACCTATTAAAACACCACTAAACCAGAGATGCCTGGGTGGCTCAGTTGGTTCTGGGATCTAGCCCCATGTGCTCAGTGGGGAGCCTGCTTCTCCCTCTCCCTCCGCACCTCCCCCAGCTCACGCTGTCTTTCTCTCTCTCTCTCTCAAATAAATAAAGAAAATCTTTTTAAAAATAAATAAATAAAACACCGCTAAACCAAATTGTTATTATAATCCCAAAGCTCCTTGTAAATCCACTTGACAATCCAAATATAATACTTTCAGGGCCCCTGGATGGCTCAGTCAGTTGAGCGTCCAACTCTTGGTATCAGTAGTGCTCTGCGCCCAGAGTGGAGTCTGCTGCAGATTCTCCCTCTCCCTCCTGCTCACTCTCCCTCTCTCTCTCTAATAAATAAATAAAATATTAAAATATATATATATATATATATATATATACACACATATAAACACACACATACACACACACACACACATAAAATGCTTTCAAGTCCCAGGCATTAGCTTTTCAGGCTCCAAGTTGTAAAAAACTGTAACCCAAACTTTCTAGATCTGATTAGGAATTTTGCACATCCATATACACCACAGAATCACATCTGGCCATAGCTTGGCCTGGAGTAATTCTTTAGTTTTTTAAATAACTTAATTTCAAAACCCAAACTACTTCCTTATGACTCCTAAGCCTCGGTTTTCTGCAATAATACTACACAGCTTTCATTAAGTTAAGCTCGCAAATTAGCAGAACTGTATTATGCTGTATTATTATATTTAGCACATGATTATTTTATCAATTACACGTAAAAAGTATAAGGAAATAGTTTTTATGCGTAAATGCAGAGATGACAGAGAAAAGTCTAAGCATCCCCATTTATGCTTTAACATCATTCAATGCTTATATATATATATATATATTATTTTAAGATTTTATTTATGTATTTGACAGAGAGACAGCGACAGCAGGAACACAGGCAGGGGGAGTGGGAGAGGGAGAAGCAGGCCTCCGGCCGAGCAGGGAGCCCGATGCGGGGCTCGATCCCAGGACCCTGGGATCACGACCTGAGCCTAAGGCAGATGCTTGACGACTGAGCCACCCAGTCATCCCAGAACTTTTTTGCATTAATTATAACATTTGACTCTTAGTTTGTCGTAATTTTAATCGATAAAAATATTTCGTGTTTAACTTTATCATTATAAATAATTGCAATTTTTATAAATTCTGCTTCATTTCTGTTTGAATAAAAACAGCTGAATTGGGACGCGTGGGTGACTCAGCTGGGTAAGCGTCTGCCTTCGGCTCGGGTCTGATCCAGGGTCCTGGGATCGAGGCCCGCATCAGGCTCCTTGCTCAGTGGGAAGCCTGCTTCTCCCTCTGCCTGCCGCTCCTCCTGCTTGTGCTCTCTCTCTCTCTCTCTCTCTGACAAATAAATAAAATCTTAAAAAATAATTAATTAATTAAAATAGAATTTTCCCAAATTTGAAAAAGGGCTTTCTTAATTTTGTATTCATATCCACGGTTTGCTCCCTACCATTCCCCACCCCACCCCATCTGACCAGCAGATACAAAGAAATAAAAAGGACAAAGACACAAAATGTGTCATCTTCTGTCCTTACCACCTGGATTTTGCAAAAACAGCCAGATTTAAAGGATGTGACATTGTGGTGCTCCAGGAACAAACAGAAGTTTTCCTCTTTCTACACTGAGCTATTTTTTCCCCAACTACCTTTTACAATTCTTTTTTTCATTTGGATCCTAGGGCTATCAAAAAAGTGACAGTGTTCATTAAAATATATGAACCAAAGTTCACCACAACACAAAAAGAACAGAGTGAAACTGTTAGTGTAGAATTTTGGGAAATGAGTAATGCTCCCCAAATTCCACATTCAAAAACCATAAAATTTTATAGCTAGAGGATATAAAAGTAATTATCAACTTTAATCCTGTTTTCCACTGATAAATGGGAGTAAAACCAAAAAAGGTTAATTTGGTCCAAAGTTCCTAAAGTGGCATTACCTAGCATCTTATGGCACCGAAAGAGATGATACAATTCTTTGATGCTGAATCAGGTAAGTTATCAAACACATTCATTAAATTAATCAGATACATTAAAAGTATGACACTGGCACAGTAATTTAATATCTTAATTGGGGACACGGTGCTTAGCTACTTCTTCTTTTAAAGGAGGATATCTCTAGATTTTTGTCTATTTTTAAAACTCAATTCACCTCAAAAGTCCATTTTCTCCCTTCGAGTTAAATACTGAAGGTTTCTGAAGGTTTCTGCTACCTACATTATAAAAATCATACATGTCAAAATGTACCATACTTTATTAAACATAATATGAAGGTCTGACTCAACAGAAACATGTGAGAATGGTGACCAAAAAAAGTGGAGGGGGGCGCCTGGGTGGCTCAGTCAGTTGGGCCTCTGACTCTTGATTTTGGCTCAGCTCATGATCTCGAGGTTGTGGGATTGAGCCCCGCATCAGGCTCCATGCTCAGTGGGGAGTCTACCTACCTCTCTCTCTCTCTCCCTCTCTCCCTTTAGCCCTCCCCTTGGCTTATGCTCTCTCAATAAATAAATAAATCTTAAAAAAAGAGTCTGTTTTTAAAAAATGTGGAGGAAGAAAGTGATAATCCAAATATTTGTTATTAAAAATATCTCAACGTGGTCCTGTTGGAATTCTAAGTTCCAAGAGTACAAAGCAGAAAAGATTGCACATACTGAAACAATAAATAGGTTTAGCTGAAATATTTGTTTATATCTTTTCTCTTAGTCATTGCTTCTTTCCCATTTTATTGTTTATGGAAACGCAGTTTATATTTAAGCCAATAGATAAAAATAAAAACCCTAGAGATGGGGCACCTGGATGGCTCAGCGGTTAAGCGTCTGCCTTCAGCTCAGGTCATGATCCCAGGGGCCTGGGATGGAGCCCCATGTCAGGCTCCCTGCTCAGCAGAGAGTCTGCTTCTCCCTTTCTCTCTGCCTCTGCCTCTCCCCCGGCTCATGCTCGTGCACACACGTGCGCGCTCTCTCAAATAAATAAAGAAAGAAAACTTAAAAAAAAAAACAAAACACTAGAGATTATTATATATTTTTTAAAGATTTATTTATTTGAGAGAGAGAGAGCGAGAGCATGAGCAGGAAGGGCAGAGGGAGAAGGAGAGAGAAACTAAAGCACACTCCACACTGAGCACAGAGCCAAACGTGGGGCTCAATCTCACGAACCTGAGATCAAAACCCAAGCCAAAACCAAGAGTCGGATGCTCGACTGTGCCACCCAGACGTGCCAAGATAACTGCATTTTTTTAAAGTTTTTTTTTTAAAAGATTTTATTTATTTATTTGACAGAGAGAGACACAGAGAGAGATGGAACACAAGCAGGGGGAGTGGGAGAGGGAGAAGCAGGCTTCCCAATGAGCAGGGAGCCCGATGCGGGGCTCCGTCCCAGGACCCCGGGATCATGACCTGAGCCGAAGGCAGATGCTTAACGACTGAGTCACCCAGGCGCCCCGATAATTGCATTTTTTAAGGAATTTTCTTTACGGTTACTCGGGTTCATGAGGTCACATGGTGCATAGCTAAATTCGTTCCCAAGTTCACATGCCACTTGGGAGACTGACGGAGAAACCTAAGGAAAACAAAATCATAAGAATGCTTTCCTGCACTCCTATCATTTAGATAGCAGAAATAAGCTATTTCCGAACACAATCACGTATTTAGACAACCCCATTTTATACACGATCTCTTCTCCTAAGTGGAAAATCAAAATGACTCAGATAACTGATAAAGAGAAAAAAACAAAAGAGCAGCAGCAAAGTGAACCTCTTACCTCTTTTTGAAGTTGAACTTTCTCTTTTTCCAAATCCAGGAAGTCTATCTGTAACATGCCTATCTCGTTCTTAACCTTTTGAACATCTTGCTGTATTTCTTCTTTTAGATATACTTCTGATGTTCCGTAACTACATGGTGGAGAAGAACTCTCATTTTCTACTTCGGGTTCCATACTTCTATAGTTATTAGTACTGTCATTATCTGCACAGAATGGCTTCCGGAACAAGTCTTTTGTCTTCTTGTAAGTGTCTGTAACAGCAGAACTATTGTGCCTTTTTATTTGAGCCATCTGTCTCACCTCATTGGAGCTGGAAAACCTTTTGTCACAAAGGCTTTCCGAATGACTAGACTGAGGTAGATGTCCCATCTCTAATTTAGAATTAGTGCTATTTTGGTTCATACTTTTTGCCATTGGCATGTCAAGCTCTTGGTCTTCTTTCACTTCAAACATAGCGAGTGGGTTCCTTACTTTTTTATTTTCTGTATCACTTTTAAAACTCTTATTTTTGTTAAAAACATGCTCAGTGTCTGGTTTGTGACCATTTTCACGGTCCGATTTATTTTCACTTAAAGCAAAATCAGAAGATGACTGCCAAGCATATTTGAGACTAGACGGTTTTTGTTCAGCAAATGCCTGAAATACTAGAGGGACAGGCACTGCAAATGTATCCCTTTTCTCACAATCGAGTCTGTCATTTGTCAAGTTAGAAGGTATTTCCATTACGTTTGCTCCTTCTTTAAAGTTACCATGTAGTGACTCTTCCTTAGGATAAGGAGCAATTTTGTGTCTTTGACAAGTTTTACCAAACTCCCACTTTAACTCACTGGTGATGAGTTTTAAATTCTTTTTCCACCCTAAGTTGCCTTGTTTGATCCAGAGTTCCTCATGGTTTTGCACAAGAGGATGTTCTGAAAATACAGCTACACGAGCCTCTCTATCACAGTTCTTATTCATCTCTGGTTCTCGAGACTTTTTTTGCAGATGCAAAAGTGGAACATTAATTTGCTTGGTTTGATTTTCAGATGTCTTTTCTGCCAGGATACATGTTTGTAAAATAACTTTATCCTTAAGTAATCAAGTATGGACAAAGAAAAATTAGAAAATAATTAAAATTTAACTGTTAGATTTCTTAATCTATGTTAAGCTGCTCCCAAGTCACTGGATTGTAACAAAGAAGCGAAAAATAACTCGCCCTAGCTTAAGACAGAAGAAAAACATAAATCCATCAACTTAACTTTGTCAGTTTTTTGGAAATAAACAATTCATTCCATGTTCCATCTACCAAAAAATGAATTACATTATTTTTAATGTGACAAACTTAAAAACATTTTACCTCACCATACCTTACATAGCCCCTACCGTGCATTTGAGGATTTTCTTTAAAGACTAATAACTAGAGAATAGGCAAATTTTAAATTATTAGGAGCCAAAATCAATTAACATCAATCAGAAAGAAAATTCCTAAATCTTAATTCAAATTATATACTATGATAGTGTTATACATCACTATAATTATCTGCTTCTATCCAGCTCTAATATAATGTCCACTGAGAGTGGATAAGAAAAATGTTAATAATACTGATTTCCTACGCTGAAATGAAATAACTGAAAGAGTTATGGTTTATTACCCAACTACAAAGGTCCCATCCTGGAAGGTGGGATTCTAGGCAATTGGCAATTGTGCTGATTTTATGACCCCACTCTCTGAAGTCAACTACACAGAGATCACAAGGCAAAATAAATCTTTAATCTTGGCATTAGTGATGGGCAATACAGAACTGCACATTTGGAACCACTGAGGATAATTACTCCTTCTACGTGGATCTAAGTCAGTAGTCATCATTATTACGCTGCTCATAATTTCAACTGTTTAAACATATGATTCAATATTTGGTGTTACCTTCTTTATCACATAAAAAGTGACAAAAATGGAAGAAGCAAACACTGTTCAGGAATTTTTTTTTCCTCTCAATTCCAAGGATGAAGTTTAGCTATAAGTTACTATAAATTCTAACAATAGTTTAAGGTTTGTAACTTGTAAAATTTTATAAAAACTAAATATTAAATTATAATCTATTGACTTCAATATGTCCATTCAAAAGATAATTTCATTTGAACTATGTTACGTTATTAAAGCAGGAAAAACAATATAAAAGCGGAAATTTACATTTAAATTTAACTTTTTACATACCTGTAGGTGGTTATTTTCACTTTCATCAAGTCTTTTTTGCTCTTCCTCTGATGTCCTTTCTAAGTCTCGTTCTCCTGGCAAATCTATATATTTAGTTAAAATGGACTACTGAGAATGGTTAGATAAAAGCTATATCCTTCTTAAAAACAGAAAATAACATTTCATCTATTGATAGTTCAAATTAAACTTAATCTTTAGCTGAATATTTACTTTAAGAAACACTTTTAATTATCGGAAACTTCAACAAACCATTTGGGAAATACTAAAGGTCACCAGGTTAAAGACATACAAACATCTCAACGATTCATTCACAAGTTCATCCACCTCACATCAATGAACAAAACACTCAGAAACAAAATTTTAAAATGCAGCAGAAACATGTAAAATCACAACAGACTATTCTTTACCTTGTAACAGCACCTCTTAACACCCAAAGCCTCAGCTACAACATTATTCATGGTTTCCAAAATTATTAGTATTTTTTATGCCTTTATTAGTGTACAAGCTTCCTATGGGTGTACGTCGCTGCTGAGTGTAAACATTCCTGAAATGTTTTCCTCTCCTACTTGATAAATTTCTTCACATCTTTTAGGACACAGACTGCTATGTAAAGTCATCCTTGATTATGGCTAGTCTTCCCCAGATTAATAGGTGTCTCTTTCTTCAGGGGTACCTTAGTACTTTACAGATTTTTCTAGTGTATCTTCACCACCTGAACTGTAAATTACTTCTTTCTATATCTATTTCTTTGGCTCCTGGACTGTATGGGACAATCTCTCTCTCTCTCTCTCTCTCTCTCTCTCTCTCTCTTTTTTTAGACAGGGGGAGGAGCAGAGAGAGAGAGAGAGAGAGAATCTTGACCGGGCTCCAAGCCCAGCACTGAGCCACACATGGGGCTCGATCTCACAACTCTGAGCTCATGACCTGAGCCGAAATCAAGAGTTGGACGCTCAACCGACTGAGCCACACAGGTGCCCCTGTATGGGGCAATCTCTTAAGTCATCTCTATGTAAACTGTCTTCATTTTACTCAGTAATTATTTACTGAGTTCCCAGTAAGTGCTAGGCACCCAGGTTTCAAGAAGCACGTAGATAAAAGGTGTCAGGAATGGTTTTTCTGGACATAATGCCTGAACCGAAATTGAAAACAGTGAGGTCAGCCAGATTCAAAGGGATTAGAGGGAGGAAAACAGGGAGAGTATGCAAGGCTGTAGGAAGACAAGGGAGAGAAGCACACGACAGGGTAAATATTTGTCTAAAAGGGAGAGAAGCACACAACAGGGTAATACAGGGATCTAAGAGGAAGACATCACCAGCAGTTCAGAATGCCAGAGAAAAGGGCAGACGGCAGAAAGGGCTAGAGAGTTTGGCAGAAGTCAAGGTTATGAAAGCTTTATATGTAAGTTTAAGATACCTGGACACAAATATATTTTCAACAGTGGTTCCTAGTCATATTGACATTTGAGACAGATCACTCTAAATGCCGTGGAGAGGGATGAATTTGAGGGGCACTGTCACACAAGATGGGAGATGAATTACAAGGCAGTACTGCAAAATAAAGATGAAGTACACCTGAACTGACAGAATGGGTCCAGAACTATTGAGGATATAAAATTATCAGGGCACAGTACAGAATAAATCTGTATTAAATGAATAAGCACACAATCGTGGGTCCCTAGAGAACTAACTTTGCTCACTACTTTATAAAAGGCATCAAGTGAGAAGAGAAACAATCCACATGAACTGTTTTAAGTTGCTTGTATTTCTAATTTTTGTTTCAGATCTTCCTTTGTTACAGGAGCCTGTAGGTATTTTAGAAGTCCTCCTTCTTGGATCTACCAAGCTCGGGAAGAAGTAACAGCAAACAAGTCACTTGCAGAGGTAAATAACTTTGCATTTCTTGCCTGTACTCACTACTCTAGGAGATCATTGAAAATCTTTTGAAAACACAGTGTTAATTCTACAAGTAAAGAAAGAACCTAAAACTACAGGGGTGAAAAAAATATTGTACGATTTATGAGTACAGACCTGATCACATGACTGATAAAAGGCATGGAATTAACTGGTACATTAAGTAGAGCACACATTAGATGTGGTTAATCAATAGACTGAGTATCTTAGTAGAATGAAAACTGACTTTCCACATATTATTTTTAAATAATATAGTGCTCCTTAAAACCAGTATTCCATTTATTCATTAAAAATAATAAAGGGAGGTGCCTGGGTGGCTCAGTCAGTTAAACGGCTGCCTTCGGCTCAGGTCATGATCCCAGAGTCCTGGGATCGAGTCCCGCATCGGGCTCCCCGCTCAGCGGGGAGTCTGCTTCTCCCTCTGACCCTCCCCCCTCTCATACTCTCTCTCTCTCTCATTCTCTCTCTCAAAGAAATAAAATCTTGGGGGAAAAAAGGAAATAATGTATAATAAGCTTTCAGTATGGAAATAGGATTACCAAAATGGAAAAAAAAACAATTTAATCGCCACAGAATTTTTAGATACTGAAAATCTTTTGTATTTCAAAATCAGTGTCATGCTTACTGATAATAACAATTTTAGCATTTAGGGAATGAACGTGATAATCTCTTTTGTTTCCAAAATTAGTTTGATTTGGTAGATCATGTTAGTCTTTAAAAGGTTTTTTTGAAACAGCTATCATATCAAAAAATTAGCTCTCTTAAAAAAGAAAAACAGCCAAAGCTTCCATATTCAAATTAATCTCATTTGAATAATGAATACCAATACAACATAGATCTTTGATGTCCCATAGATCTGAGGAGGATGAATGAGTGGCTGTTTCACCCCAAGTTTAGCATTCCATCTGCTTTCAGTATTCTTTGTGGAGCAGCTGTAATTTAATCTGCTTTAGTGCAAATACACTCAAGCCATCTAAGGTGAATTCTCTCAAGTTTCCTCATCAACTCCAAAATTTCCTAGCTACCACGCCTTTCTTTCTTCCCTCCTTCCCTTCACTATCCACCTTCTTCAAAAGTAATTTCTGGGGGCGCCTGGGTGGCACAGTCAGTTGGGTGTCTTGGCTCTTGATTTCAGCTCAGGTCATGATGTCGGGGTCCTGGGACTGAGCCCCGCATCGGGCTCCAGGCTCAGCAGGGAGTCTGCTTAAGGATACTCTCTCCCTCTCCCGTTGCCCCTCGCCCTGGTTGCTCGCGCTCTCTCTCTCTCTCTCTCTCTCTCTCCCTAACATAAATAAATAAGTCTTTTAAAAAAGTAATTTCTGGATCTATGGTCTGGACTGTTCTGCTTTTACATCCCTTTGATTATGGATTATCTCCACCGCTTCTTTCCTCTTGGTGTGGCAGCAGTATCTTACATCTATAACCTCTCTTTCTCCATCTCCTTGCTCCCCTCTAGCTAAAAACATGCTCAGCAATAAAAACAAAGTCATGCTCTTCCTTGATCCTATTATGTCTTGAACTATCCAGTGGCCCTTCCAGATTTCTCTATAGGGAAGTCTACATCCTTGCTACGTACGGAGCGCATGACCCAAGGACCACCAACACTGGCATCACCTGAGAGGTCAGAATGCAGAATCCCAGACCTGCTGCTCACAATGTGCATTTTTAACAAGGTCTCGGATGATTCACTACAATTTGAGAAATTCTGGTCCATACGGAGTCTGCTGCCACATTCCTTTACCTTAACTTAACCTTCTAGAAAAAGCCTCACGTTCCTATCGATTCTCCAAAACTAAAATGTATTAAAAGTCATAAACTTTCGGGGTGCCTGGGTGGCTCAGTTGTTAAGCGTCTGCCTTCAGCTCAGGTCATGGTCTCGGGGTCCTGGGATCGAGCCCCACATTGGGCTCCCTGCTTGGCGGGAAGCCTGCTTCTCCCTCTCCCACCCCCCCGCCTGTGTTCCCTCTCTCGCTGTCTCTCTCTCTGTGTCAAATAAATAAATAAAATTAAAAAAAAAAGTCATAAACTTTCTAATGGACTTTTTATCAGGGCGAAAGCTTCCTTGATCTCCCCCTAACTGACCCTGCTCTCTTCTTCCTTCCAATTCTCTTATTTTGCACTAAATGATACTATCTTATGAAGTGCCACCATTTTGTATGACATTAAGATATATACATTTATAGCCGACTAGGACATAGCTCTGCATAATCAGCTACGCCGGTCCTTAATGTCTTCCCAACAGTGAGGAAATCAGGAAGAGTGGAAAAATTTTGGCATACTACTCTGACAAACTTTGGTACTGGAAGCTCACTTGATATTTTTCCTGCATTTCAAATACTCTGCTCTTCCTTCTAAAGAATTATTTTATGTTACCACCTTCCACTATAAAGAGCTGCCTTTGCCCTTCATTTACTCCCGGTACTCTCCGCCTTTCTCATCATTCCTTCTTTTGCTCTTTTCCTCTTATTTCCTGATGTTCCTTAGGTCTTAGAATACCTTGAAATGGAACCAGTAATTTAGTTCCTGCAGTGGCACTCTCAATTTAATCTGTTGCTGACACCTGATAAGATATCAATTTATCTCCTTTTCACATCTTTCTCCTTTCTATGCGTTTAATAGGTGATTTTCTTTGGATATTAGAACATATCACTATTCCCATTTTAAATTAACACTCTATCAAGTGACTTTTTAATAAAATACAATTCTTACCTTCTACTTCTTCATTTAATATACGTGGTCCCTTCTGATCCGCAGCTCCAGATAAACGTTTAACGTCTTTCTTTGGAAGACTCTCAGAAATACTCTGTTAAAATTAACATCAAAAATGAGCTGCATAAAGACTTCCGAATCCTTTTCTAAGAAAATATCTGAATTTCCGACGTTAACAGCAATCAGACTTACAAATAAGAAAAGCATGTATTGAAAACCAAAACATCTCAAAACCTCATATATGCTTCCTAGATTAAGGGTACCTTTTAATCTCCATTTGCCCGAACATGGAAGGCCAGAGTAAATACTTTCATAGACAGAAGACTGATTTGTATGTACCTTTCAACAGGAACTAACAAAACACCTAACTCTCCTTTGCATTCCCCACCAAAATAAAAGGACATTAAAAAGATGTATTTAAACAAATTCTTTAATAAGTATATTTGCTACAAATTTAAACTCTTCCTGACGGCAGAAACGTTTTCAGTGCTCAAAGAAGAAGATACTGGACATGATGAGAAACCTTGGAGTATATCATCTTGAGTATAAACAGAACACTGTGGTAGCTGCTGCTTCATTTAGATAAACAAAGGCTTGGAATTTTTATTGATAGGAAAAATGGTTGAATGAAATGGCAAAGAAGGAAGAAAAACTTTTCTTGAAATTATATTTAAATAATAGCAAAGCAGTTTAGATACAGGTATGAAACTCTTCAAAAAGTCTAAGCTTTCCTAAGGGAAGACTAAGAACATTTATTTATTAATTACCTAAAATGTACCAGGCACTTATTTTAGTATGCACATTTTCTTTTCTACACCCAACAGTAACAACAATGATTATGACAATGGGGTGGATCTTCCTGCTTCCTGGTCATTCCAAGACATAAGAGTGAAATGATGCATAGATGTGATCCATGGTTCTCTCTGTCTAGAACGTCCTTCTCCAAGACCCTGGCACGACTGGTCCTTCTCATCCGCCACTTGGCAGCTCTTGCCACATTCAGAGAGATCTTTCCTGACTAACAAAATTCCACTCCCATTCTCATCCCCATCCTAATGACAAACTCCCCCAAAATTCCCTAACCTAACATTTCCATTTTCTTTATACAAAGCACTTATAGTAACTTACAATGGATTGTTGTTTCCTTATTTTTTCTGCTCCTACCACTACAGCCTAACCCCTCAACTTATACAGCCGGTACATAGCTGATATTCAATAACAGAAATGTATTTAAGGTCAAACATATAAAATCTCACTGAGGGGGGTGCCTGTGTGGCAGAGTCAGTTAAGTGTCCAACTCTTGATTTCAGCTCAGTTCACGATCTCAGGGTCATGAGATCAAGCCCCATGTCGGGCTCCGTGCTGAGCATGAAGCCTACTTGGGATTCTCTCGCTCCCTCTTCTTCTGCCCCTCCCCACCCCTCTCACACGCTCTCTCTCTCTCTCTCTCTCTCTCTCTAAAAAAGAAATAAAATCATCTCACTGAGAAGGTCTCAAGTACCAAGTCACTATACTGTCGACCCTTACACAATGCAAGGGTTAAGGGCGTTTGCACAGCCGTGCAGTCAAAAATCCACATCTAACTTTTGATTCCCCAAAAACTTAACTACTAATCTCCTATTGAACTTCCTACTTTAAACGCAATTAGACTTAAAATAGGAAAAATGTAAATTAAAAACCAAAACATTCAAACAGAAGACCTCGTATCTGCTCTCTAGATCTAATCTACGTCTTAATCCTCATTTGGCCCTGGACTCTGTAAAGTGAGCATGGAAGGTCAGAGTAAATTATAACCTAATGCTGACCTTACCAATAATGTAACGTCAATTAACACATTTTCATGTTATAGGTATTATATACTGGATTCTTACAATATAAAGAAAAGGCTATTAAGAAATCATAAGGAAAACAGATTAACAGTACTGTACTGTATCAAAAAAGTCTGTGTGTAAGTGGCCACACAATTCAAACTCATCCCGTTCAAGGGTCAGCTGTATATCTATACAATGTCACTGAAACTTAACATATCCCAGATTAGAAATCCACCTGCCCGTTCTATCTTTGCCATTCTTTTCTTGACACTACTGCCATTTATTTTATTGTCCTTCAGAAATCTTCACATTTAAAAAAAGTGTCCTCAATATTTAATAAATCACTAAATACTGCTGTGATCATTTTTGTCCTGTATTTCTATAGCAGCCTTTACAGTATACAAAGTGTTTTCACATTTGTTCCCACATTTGTTCATTACACATACCTGAGAGGTAGGTATTAGTACCATTTTTATGAATGAGGTCACTGACATTCAAACAGGTTAAACAAGTTTTTCTGGGATCCCACAGCTACCAAGTGACAGAACCAGGATGCTAGCATATCTTTTGACTTCGAATATGGTGCTTGCACCATTGTGTAGCACCTGCCTGTGCTAAGAGGTCAGGCCCTTTTTACCTCCTTCCATGGTCTGTCACCTTAGAATAGGTCATCATCACTTTATACTTATGTTACTACAAGTATGGCAGCCACAAAGATACTTAATGCATACTATTTTAACTATCCAAAAAGGCTTTTACCTATTAAAACACCACTAAACCAGAGATGCCTGGGTGGCTCAGTTGGTTCTGGGATCTAGCCCCATGTGCTCAGTGGGGAGCCTGCTTCTCCCTCTCCCTCCGCACCTCCCCCAGCTCACGCTGTCTTTCTCTCTCTCTCTCTCAAATAAATAAAGAAAATCTTTTTAAAAATAAATAAATAAAACACCGCTAAACCAAATTGTTATTATAATCCCAAAGCTCCTTGTAAATCCACTTGACAATCCAAATATAATACTTTCAGGGCCCCTGGATGGCTCAGTCAGTTGAGCGTCCAACTCTTGGTATCAGTAGTGCTCTGCGCCCAGAGTGGAGTCTGCTGCAGATTCTCCCTCTCCCTCCTGCTCACTCTCCCTCTCTCTCTCTAATAAATAAATAAAATATTAAAATATATATATATATATATATATATACACACACATATAAACACACACATACACACACACACACATATAAAATGCTTTCAAGTCCCAGGCATTAGCTTTTCAGGCTCCAAGTTGTAAAAAACTGTAACCCAAACTTTCTAGATCTGATTAGGAATTTTGCACATCCATATACACCACAGAATCACATCTGGCCATAGCTTGGCCTGGAGTAATTCTTTAGTTTTTTAAATAACTTAATTTCAAAACCCAAACTACTTCCTTATGACTCCTAAGCCTCGGTTTTCTGCAATAATACTACACAGCTTTCATTAAGTTAAGCTCGCAAATTAGCAGAACTGTATTATGCTGTATTATTATATTTAGCACATGATTATTTTATCAATTACACGTAAAAAGCATAAGGAAATAGTTTTTATGCGTAAATGCAGAGATGACAGAGAAAAGTCTAAGCATCCCCATTTATGCTTTAACATCATTCAATGCTTATATATATATATATATATTATTTTAAGATTTTATTTATGTATTTGACAGAGAGACAGCGACAGCAGGAACACAGGCAGGGGGAGTGGGAGAGGGAGAAGCAGGCCTCCGGCCGAGCAGGGAGCCCGATGCGGGGCTCGATCCCAGGACCCTGGGATCACGACCTGAGCCTAAGGCAGATGCTTGACGACTGAGCCACCCAGTCATCCCAGAACTTTTTTGCATTAATTATAACATTTGACTCTTAGTTTGTCGTAATTTTAATCGATAAAAATATTTCGTGTTTAACTTTATCATTATAAATAATTGCAATTTTTATAAATTCTGCTTCATTTCTGTTTGAATAAAAACAGCTGAATTGGGACGCGTGGGTGACTCAGCTGGGTAAGCGTCTGCCTTCGGCTCGGGTCTGATCCAGGGTCCTGGGATCGAGGCCCGCATCAGGCTCCTTGCTCAGTGGGAAGCCTGCTTCTCCCTCTGCCTGCCGCTCCTCCTGCTTGTGCTCTCTCTCTCTCTCTCTCTCTGACAAATAAATAAAATCTTAAAAAATAATTAATTAATTAAAATAGAATTTTCCCAAATTTGAAAAAGGGCTTTCTTAATTTTGTATTCATATCCACGGTTTGCTCCCTACCATTCCCCACCCCACCCCATCTGACCAGCAGATACAAAGAAATAAAAAGGACAAAGACACAAAATGTGTCATCTTCTGTCCTTACCACCTGGATTTTGCAAAAACAGCCAGATTTAAAGGATGTGACATTGTGGTGCTCCAGGAACAAACAGAAGTTTTCCTCTTTCTACACTGAGCTATTTTTTCCCCAACTACCTTTTACAATTCTTTTTTTCATTTGGATCCTAGGGCTATCAAAAAAGTGACAGTGTTCATTAAAATATATGAACCAAAGTTCACCACAACACAAAAAGAACAGAGTGAAACTGTTAGTGTAGAATTTTGGGAAATGAGTAATGCTCCCCAAATTCCACATTCAAAAACCATAAAATTTTATAGCTAGAGGATATAAAAGTAATTATCAACTTTAATCCTGTTTTCCACTGATAAATGGGAGTAAAACCAAAAAAGGTTAATTTGGTCCAAAGTTCCTAAAGTGGCATTACCTAGCATCTTATGGCACCGAAAGAGATGATACAATTCTTTGATGCTGAATCAGGTAAGTTATCAAACACATTCATTAAATTAATCAGATACATTAAAAGTATGACACTGGCACAGTAATTTAATATCTTAATTGGGGACACGGTGCTTAGCTACTTCTTCTTTTAAAGGAGGATATCTCTAGATTTTTGTCTATTTTTAAAACTCAATTCACCTCAAAAGTCCATTTTCTCCCTTCGAGTTAAATACTGAAGGTTTCTGAAGGTTTCTGCTACCTACATTATAAAAATCATACATGTCAAAATGTACCATACTTTATTAAACATAATATGAAGGTCTGACTCAACAGAAACATGTGAGAATGGTGACCAAAAAAAGTGGAGGGGGGCGCCTGGGTGGCTCAGTCAGTTGGGCCTCTGACTCTTGATTTTGGCTCAGCTCATGATCTCGAGGTTGTGGGATTGAGCCCCGCATCAGGCTCCATGCTCAGTGGGGAGTCTACCTACCTCTCTCTCTCTCTCCCTCTCTCCCTTTAGCCCTCCCCTTGGCTTATGCTCTCTCAATAAATAAATAAATCTTAAAAAAAGAGTCTGTTTTTAAAAAATGTGGAGGAAGAAAGTGATAATCCAAATATTTGTTATTAAAAATATCTCAACGTGGTCCTGTTGGAATTCTAAGTTCCAAGAGTACAAAGCAGAAAAGATTGCACATACTGAAACAATAAATAGGTTTAGCTGAAATATTTGTTTATATCTTTTCTCTTAGTCATTGCTTCTTTCCCATTTTATTGTTTATGGAAACGCAGTTTATATTTAAGCCAATAGATAAAAATAAAAACCCTAGAGATGGGGCACCTGGATGGCTCAGCGGTTAAGCGTCTGCCTTCAGCTCAGGTCATGATCCCAGGGGCCTGGGATGGAGCCCCATGTCAGGCTCCCTGCTCAGCAGAGAGTCTGCTTCTCCCTTTCTCTCTGCCTCTGCCTCTCCCCCGGCTCATGCTCGTGCACACACGTGCGCGCTCTCTCAAATAAATAAAGAAAGAAAACTTAAAAAAAAAAACAAAACACTAGAGATTATTATATATTTTTTAAAGATTTATTTATTTGAGAGAGAGAGAGCGAGAGCATGAGCAGGAAGGGCAGAGGGAGAAGGAGAGAGAAACTAAAGCACACTCCACACTGAGCACAGAGCCAAACGTGGGGCTCAATCTCACGAACCTGAGATCAAAACCCAAGCCAAAACCAAGAGTCGGATGCTCGACTGTGCCACCCAGACGTGCCAAGATAACTGCATTTTTTTAAAGTTTTTTTTTTAAAAGATTTTATTTATTTATTTGACAGAGAGAGACACAGAGAGAGATGGAACACAAGCAGGGGGAGTGGGAGAGGGAGAAGCAGGCTTCCCAATGAGCAGGGAGCCCGATGCGGGGCTCCGTCCCAGGACCCCGGGATCATGACCTGAGCCGAAGGCAGATGCTTAACGACTGAGTCACCCAGGCGCCCCGATAATTGCATTTTTTAAGGAATTTTCTTTACGGTTACTCGGGTTCATGAGGTCACATGGTGCATAGCTAAATTCGTTCCCAAGTTCACATGCCACTTGGGAGACTGACGGAGAAACCTAAGGAAAACAAATCATAAGAATGCTTTCCTGCACTCCTATCATTTAGATAGCAGAAATAAGCTATTTCCGAACACAATCACGTATTTAGACAACCCCATTTTATACACGATCTCTTCTCCTAAGTGGAAAATCAAAATGACTCAGATAACTGATAAAGAGAAAAAAACAAAAGAGCAGCAGCAAAGTGAACCTCTTACCTCTTTTTGAAGTTGAACTTTCTCTTTTTCCAAATCCAGGAAGTCTATCTGTAACATGCCTATCTCGTTCTTAACCTTTTGAACATCTTGCTGTATTTCTTCTTTTAGATATACTTCTGATGTTCCGTAACTACATGGTGGAGAAGAACTCTCATTTTCTACTTCGGGTTCCATACTTCTATAGTTATTAGTACTGTCATTATCTGCACAGAATGGCTTCCGGAACAAGTCTTTTGTCTTCTTGTAAGTGTCTGTAACAGCAGAACTATTGTGCCTTTTTATTTGAGCCATCTGTCTCACCTCATTGGAGCTGGAAAACCTTTTGTCACAAAGGCTTTCCGAATGACTAGACTGAGGTAGATGTCCCATCTCTAATTTAGAATTAGTGCTATTTTGGTTCATACTTTTTGCCATTGGCATGTCAAGCTCTTGGTCTTCTTTCACTTCAAACATAGCGAGTGGGTTCCTTACTTTTTTATTTTCTGTATCACTTTTAAAACTCTTATTTTTGTTAAAAACATGCTCAGTGTCTGGTTTGTGACCATTTTCACGGTCCGATTTATTTTCACTTAAAGCAAAATCAGAAGATGACTGCCAAGCATATTTGAGACTAGACGGTTTTTGTTCAGCAAATGCCTGAAATACTAGAGGGACAGGCACTGCAAATGTATCCCTTTTCTCACAATCGAGTCTGTCATTTGTCAAGTTAGAAGGTATTTCCATTACGTTTGCTCCTTCTTTAAAGTTACCATGTAGTGACTCTTCCTTAGGATAAGGAGCAATTTTGTGTCTTTGACAAGTTTTACCAAACTCCCACTTTAACTCACTGGTGATGAGTTTTAAATTCTTTTTCCACCCTAAGTTGCCTTGTTTGATCCAGAGTTCCTCATGGTTTTGCACAAGAAGATGTTCTGAAAATACAGCTACACGAGCCTCTCTATCACAGTTCTTATTCATCTCTGGTTCTCGAGACTTTTTTTGCAGATGCAAAAGTGGAACATTAATTTGCTTGGTTTGATTTTCAGATGTCTTTTCTGCCAGGATACATGTTTGTAAAATAACTTTATCCTTAAGTAATCAAGTATGGACAAAGAAAAATTAGAAAATAATTAAAATTTAACTGTTAGATTTCTTAATCTATGTTAAGCTGCTCCCAAGTCACTGGATTGTAACAAAGAAGCGAAAAATAACTCGCCCTAGCTTAAGACAGAAGAAAAACATAAATCCATCAACTTAACTTTGTCAGTTTTTTGGAAATAAACAATTCATTCCATGTTCCATCTACCAAAAAATGAATTACATTATTTTTAATGTGACAAACTTAAAAACATTTTACCTCACCATACCTTACATAGCCCCTACCGTGCATTTGAGGATTTTCTTTAAAGACTAATAACTAGAGAATAGGCAAATTTTAAATTATTAGGAGCCAAAATCAATTAACATCAATCAGAAAGAAAATTCCTAAATCTTAATTCAAATTATATACTATGATAGTGTTATACATCACTATAATTATCTGCTTCTATCCAGCTCTAATATAATGTCCACTGAGAGTGGATAAGAAAAATGTTAATAATACTGATTTCCTACGCTGAAATGAAATAACTGAAAGAGTTATGGTTTATTACCCAACTACAAAGGTCCCATCCTGGAAGGTGGGATTCTAGGCAATTGGCAATTGTGCTGATTTTATGACCCCACTCTCTGAAGTCAACTACACAGAGATCACAAGGCAAAATAAATCTTTAATCTTGGCATTAGTGATGGGCAATACAGAACTGCACATTTGGAACCACTGAGGATAATTACTCCTTCTACGTGGATCTAAGTCAGTAGTCATCATTATTACGCTGCTCATAATTTCAACTGTTTAAACATATGATTCAATATTTGGTGTTACCTTCTTTATCACATAAAAAGTGACAAAAATGGAAGAAGCAAACACTGTTCAGGAATTTTTTTTTCCTCTCAATTCCAAGGATGAAGTTTAGCTATAAGTTACTATAAATTCTAACAATAGTTTAAGGTTTGTAACTTGTAAAATTTTATAAAAACTAAATATTAAATTATAATCTATTGACTTCAATATGTCCATTCAAAAGATAATTTCATTTGAACTATGTTACGTTATTAAAGCAGGAAAAACAATATAAAAGCGGAAATTTACATTTAAATTTAACTTTTTACATACCTGTAGGTGGTTATTTTCACTTTCATCAAGTCTTTCTTGCTCTTCCTCTGATGTCCTTTCTAAGTCTCGTTCTCCTGGCAAATCTATATATTTAGTTAAAATGGACTACTGAGAATGGTTAGATAAAGCTATATCCTTCTTAAAAACAGAAAATAACATTTCATCTATTGATAGTTCAAATTAAACTTAATCTTTAGCTGAATATTTACTTTAAGAAACACTTTTAATTATCGGAAACTTCAACAAACCATTTGGGAAATACTAAAGGTCACCAGGTTAAAGACATACAAACATCTCAACGATTCATTCACAAGTTCATCCACCTCACATCAATGAACAAAACACTCAGAAACAAAATTTTAAAATGCAGCAGAAACATGTAAAATCACAACAGACTATTCTTTACCTTGTAACAGCACCTCTTAACACCCAAAGCCTCAGCTACAACATTATTCATGGTTTCCAAAATTATTAGTATTTTTTATGCCTTTATTAGTGTACAAGCTTCCTATGGGTGTACGTCGCTGCTGAGTGTAAACATTCCTGAAATGTTTTCCTCTCCTACTTGATAAATTTCTTCACATCTTTTAGGACACAGACTGCTATGTAAAGTCATCCTTGATTATGGCTAGTCTTCCCCAGATTAATAGGTGTCTCTTTCTTCAGGGGTACCTTAGTACTTTACAGATTTTTCTAGTGTATCTTCACCACCTGAACTGTAAATTACTTCTTTCTATATCTATTTCTTTGGCTCCTGGACTGTATGGGACAATCTCTCTCTCTCTCTCTCTCTCTCTCTCTCTCTCTTTTTTTAGACAGGGGGAGGAGCAGAGAGAGAGAGAGAGAGAGAATCTTGACCGGGCTCCAAGCCCAGCACTGAGCCACACATGGGGCTCGATCTCACAACTCTGAGCTCATGACCTGAGCCGAAATCAAGAGTTGGACGCTCAACCGACTGAGCCACACAGGTGCCCCTGTATGGGGCAATCTCTTAAGTCATCTCTATGTAAACTGTCTTCATTTTACTCAGTAATTATTTACTGAGTTCCCAGTAAGTGCTAGGCACCCAGGTTTCAAGAAGCACGTAGATAAAAGGTGTCAGGAATGGTTTTTCTGGACATAATGCCTGAACCGAAATTGAAAACAGTGAGGTCAGCCAGATTCAAAGGGATTAGAGGGAGGAAAACAGGGAGAGTATGCAAGGCTGTAGGAAGACAAGGGAGAGAAGCACACGACAGGGTAAATATTTGTCTAAAAGGGAGAGAAGCACACAACAGGGTAATACAGGGATCTAAGAGGAAGACATCACCAGCAGTTCAGAATGCCAGAGAAAAGGGCAGACGGCAGAAAGGGCTAGAGAGTTTGGCAGAAGTCAAGGTTATGAAAGCTTTATATGTAAGTTTAAGATACCTGGACACAAATATATTTTCAACAGTGGTTCCTAGTCATATTGACATTTGAGACAGATCACTCTAAATGCCGTGGAGAGGGATGAATTTGAGGGGCACTGTCACACAAGATGGGAGATGAATTACAAGGCAGTACTGCAAAATAAAGATGAAGTACACCTGAACTGACAGAATGGGTCCAGAACTATTGAGGATATAAAATTATCAGGGCACAGTACAGAATAAATCTGTATTAAATGAATAAGCACACAATCGTGGGTCCCTAGAGAACTAACTTTGCTCACTACTTTATAAAAGGCATCAAGTGAGAAGAGAAACAATCCACATGAACTGTTTTAAGTTGCTTGTATTTCTAATTTTTGTTTCAGATCTTCCTTTGTTACAGGAGCCTGTAGGTATTTTAGAAGTCCTCCTTCTTGGATCTACCAAGCTCGGGAAGAAGTAACAGCAAACAAGTCACTTGCAGAGGTAAATAACTTTGCATTTCTTGCCTGTACTCACTACTCTAGGAGATCATTGAAAATCTTTTGAAAACACAGTGTTAATTCTACAAGTAAAGAAAGAACCTAAAACTACAGGGGTGAAAAAAATATTGTACGATTTATGAGTACAGACCTGATCACATGACTGATAAAAGGCATGGAATTAACTGGTACATTAAGTAGAGCACACATTAGATGTGGTTAATCAATAGACTGAGTATCTTAGTAGAATGAAAACTGACTTTCCACATATTATTTTTAAATAATATAGTGCTCCTTAAAACCAGTATTCCATTTATTCATTAAAAATAATAAAGGGAGGTGCCTGGGTGGCTCAGTCAGTTAAACGGCTGCCTTCGGCTCAGGTCATGATCCCAGAGTCCTGGGATCGAGTCCCGCATCGGGCTCCCCGCTCAGCGGGGAGTCTGCTTCTCCCTCTGACCCTCCCCCCTCTCATACTCTCTCTCTCTCTCATTCTCTCTCTCAAAGAAATAAAATCTTGGGGGAAAAAAGGAAATAATGTATAATAAGCTTTCAGTATGGAAATAGGATTACCAAAATGGAAAAAAAAACAATTTAATCGCCACAGAATTTTTAGATACTGAAAATCTTTTGTATTTCAAAATCAGTGTCATGCTTACTGATAATAACAATTTTAGCATTTAGGGAATGAACGTGATAATCTCTTTTGTTTCCAAAATTAGTTTGATTTGGTAGATCATGTTAGTCTTTAAAAGGTTTTTTTGAAACAGCTATCATATCAAAAAATTAGCTCTCTTAAAAAAGAAAAACAGCCAAAGCTTCCATATTCAAATTAATCTCATTTGAATAATGAATACCAATACAACATAGATCTTTGATGTCTCATAGATCTGAGGAGGATGAATGAGTGGCTGTTTCACCCCAGGTTTAGCACTCCATCTGCTTTCAGTATTCTTTGTGGAGCAGCTGTAATTTAATCTGCTTTAGTGCAAATACACTCAAGCCATCTAAGGTGAATTCTCTCAAGTTTCCTCATCAACTCCAAAATTTCCTAGCTACCACGCCTTTCTTTCTTCCTTCCTTCCCTTCACTATCCACCTTCTTCAAAAGTAATTTCTGGGGGCGCCTGGGTGGCACAGTCAGTTGGGTGTCTTGGCTCTTGATTTCAGCTCAGGTCATGATGTCGGGGTCCCGGGACTGAGCACCGCATCGGGCTCCAGGCTCAGCAGGGAGTCTGCTTAAGGATACTCTCTCCCTCTCCCGTTGCCCCTCGCCGTGGTTGCTCGTTCTCTCTCTCTCTCCCTAAGATAAATAAATCTTTAAAAAAAGTAATTTCTGGATTTATGGTCTTGACTGTTCTGCTTTTACATCCCTTTGATTATGGATTATCTCTACCACTTCTTTCCTCTTTGTTTAGCAGCAGTATCTTACATCTATAACCTCTCTTTCTCCATCTCCTTGCTCCCCTCTAGCTAAAAACATGCTCAGCAATAAAAACAAAGTCATGCTCTTCCTTGATCCTATTATGTCTTGAACTATCCAGTGGCCCTTCCAGATTTCTCTATAGGGAAGTCTACATCCTTGCTACGTATGGAGCGCATGACCCAAGGACCACCAACACTGGCATCACCTGAGAGGTCAGAATGCAGAATCCCAGACCTGCTGCTCACAATGTGCATTTTTAACAAGGTCTCGGATGATTCACTACAATTTGAGAAATTCTGGTCCATACGGAGTCTGCTGCCACATTCCTTTACCTTAACTTAACCTTCTAGAAAAAGCCTCACGTTCCTATCGATTCTCCAAAACTAAAATGTATTAAAAGTCATAAACTTTCGGGGTGCCTGGGTGGCTCAGTTGTTAAGCGTCTGCCTTCAGCTCAGGTCATGGTCTCGGGGTCCTGGGATCGAGCCCCACATTGGGCTCCCTGCTTGGCGGGAAGCCTGCTTCTCCCTCTCCCACCCCCCCGCCTGTGTTCCCTCTCTCGCTGTCTCTCTCTCTGTGTCAAATAAATAAATAAAATTTAAAAAAAAAAGTCATAAACTTTCTAATGGACTTTTTATCAGGGCGAAAGCTTCCTTGATCTCCCCCAAGTGACCCTGCTCTCTTCTTCTTTCCAATTCTCTTATTTTGCACTAAATGATACTATCTTATGAAGTGCCACCATTTTGTATGACATTAAGATATATACATTTATAGCCGACTAGGACATAGCTCTGCATAATCAGCTACGCCGGTCCTTAATGTCTTCCCAACAGTGAGGAAATCAGGAAGAGTGGAAAAATTTTGGCATACTACTCTGACAAACTTTGGTACTGGAAGCTCACTTGATATTTTTCCTGCATTTCAAATACTCTGCTCTTCCTTCTAAAGAATTATTTTATGTTACCACCTTCCACTATAAAGAGCTGCCTTTGCCCTTCATTTACTCCCGGTACTCTCCGCCTTTCTCATCATTCCCTCTTTTGCTCTTTTCCTCTTATTTCCTGATGTTCCTTAGGTCTTAGAATACCTTGAAATGGAACCAGTAATTTAGTTCCTGCAGTGGCACTCTCAATTTAATCTGTTGCTGACACCTGATAAGATATCAATTTATCTCCTTTTCACATCTTTCTCCTTTCTATGCGTTTAATAGGTGATTTTCTTTGGATATTAGAACATATCACTATTCCCATTTTAAATTAACATTCTATCAAGTGACTTTTTAATAAAATACAATTCTTACCTTCTACTTCTTCATTTAATATACGTGGTCCCTTCTGATCCGCAGCTCCAGATAAACGTTTAACGTCTTTCTTTGGAAGACTCTCAGAAATACTCTGTTAAAATTAACATCAAAAATGAGCTGCATAAAGACTTCCGAATCCTTTTCTAAGAAAATATCTGAATTTCCGACGTTAACAGCAATCAGACTTACAAATAAGAAAAGCATGTATTGAAAACCAAAACATCTCAAAACCTCATATATGCTTCCTAGATTAAGGGTACCTTTTAATCTCCATTTGCCCGAACATGGAAGGCCAGAGTAAATACTTTCATAGACAGAAGACTGATTTGTATGTACCTTTCAACAGGAACTAACAAAACACCTAACTCTCCTTTGCATTCCCCACCAAAATAAAAGGACATTAAAAAGATGTATTTAAACAAATTCTTTAATAAGTATATTTGCTACAAATTTAAACTCTTCCTGACGGCAGAAACGTTTTCAGTGCTCAAAGAAGAAGATACTGGACATGATGAGAAACCTTGGAGTATATCATCTTGAGTATAAACAGAACACTGTGGTAGCTGCTGCTTCATTTAGATAAACAAAGGCTTGGAATTTTTATTGATAGGAAAAATGGTTGAATGAAATGGCAAAGAAGGAAGAAAAACTTTTCTTGAAATTATATTTAAATAATAGCAAAGCAGTTTAGATACAGGTATGAAACTCTTCAAAAAGTCTAAGCTTTCCTAAGGGAAGACTAAGAACATTTATTTATTAATTACCTAAAATGTACCAGGCACTTATTTTAGTATGCACATTTTCTTTTCTACACCCAACAGTAACAACAATGATTATGACAATGGGGTGGATCTTCCTGCTTCCTGGTCATTCCAAGACATAAGAGTGAAATGATGCATAGATGTGATCCATGGTTCTCTCTGTCTAGAACGTCCTTCTCCAAGACCCTGGCACGACTGGTCCTTCTCATCCGCCACTTGGCAGCTCTTGCCACATTCAGAGAGATCTTTCCTGACTAACAAAATTCCACTCCCATTCTCATCCCCATCCTAATGACAAACTCCCCCAAAATTCCCTAACCTAACATTTCCATTTTCTTTATACAAAGCACTTATAGTAACTTACAATGGATTGTTGTTTCCTTATTTTTTCTGCTCCTACCACTACAGCCTAACCCCTCAACTTATACAGCCGGTACATAGCTGATATTCAATAACAGAAATGTATTTAAGGTCAAACATATAAAATCTCACTGAGGGGGGTGCCTGTGTGGCAGAGTCAGTTAAGTGTCCAACTCTTGATTTCAGCTCAGTTCACGATCTCAGGGTCATGAGATCAAGCCCCATGTCGGGCTCCGTGCTGAGCATGAAGCCTACTTGGGATTCTCTCGCTCCCTCTTCTTCTGCCCCTCCCCACCCCTCTCACACGCTCTCTCTCTCTCTCTCTCTCTCTAAAAAAGAAATAAAATCATCTCACTGAGAAGGTCTCAAGTACCAAGTCACTATACTGTCGACCCTTACACAATGCAAGGGTTAAGGGCGTTTGCACAGCCGTGCAGTCAAAAATCCACATCTAACTTTTGATTCCCCAAAAACTTAACTACTAATCTCCTATTGAACTTCCTACTTTAAACGCAATTAGACTTAAAATAGGAAAAATGTAAATTAAAAACCAAAACATTCAAACAGAAGACCTCGTATCTGCTCTCTAGATCTAATCTACGTCTTAATCCTCATTTGGCCCTGGACTCTGTAAAGTGAGCATGGAAGGTCAGAGTAAATTATAACCTAATGCTGACCTTACCAATAATGTAACGTCAATTAACACATTTTCATGTTATAGGTATTATATACTGGATTCTTACAATATAAAGAAAAGGCTATTAAGAAATCATAAGGAAAACAGATTAACAGTACTGTACTGTATCAAAAAAGTCTGTGTGTAAGTGGCCACACAATTCAAACTCATCCCGTTCAAGGGTCAGCTGTATATCTATACAATGTCACTGAAACTTAACATATCCCAGATTAGAAATCCACCTGCCCGTTCTATCTTTGCCATTCTTTTCTTGACACTACTGCCATTTATTTTATTGTCCTTCAGAAATCTTCACATTTAAAAAAAGTGTCCTCAATATTTAATAAATCACTAAATACTGCTGTGATCATTTTTGTCCTGTATTTCTATAGCAGCCTTTACAGTATACAAAGTGTTTTCACATTTGTTCCCACATTTGTTCATTACACATACCTGAGAGGTAGGTATTAGTACCATTTTTATGAATGAGGTCACTGACATTCAAACAGGTTAAACAAGTTTTTCTGGGATCCCACAGCTACCAAGTGACAGAACCAGGATGCTAGCATATCTTTTGACTTCGAATATGGTGCTTGCACCATTGTGTAGCACCTGCCTGTGCTAAGAGGTCAGGCCCTTTTTACCTCCTTCCATGGTCTGTCACCTTAGAATAGGTCATCATCACTTTATACTTATGTTACTACAAGTATGGCAGCCACAAAGATACTTAATGCATACTATTTTAACTATCCAAAAAGGCTTTTACCTATTAAAACACCACTAAACCAGAGATGCCTGGGTGGCTCAGTTGGTTCTGGGATCTAGCCCCATGTGCTCAGTGGGGAGCCTGCTTCTCCCTCTCCCTCCGCACCTCCCCCAGCTCACGCTGTCTTTCTCTCTCTCTCTCTCAAATAAATAAAGAAAATCTTTTTAAAAATAAATAAATAAAACACCGCTAAACCAAATTGTTATTATAATCCCAAAGCTCCTTGTAAATCCACTTGACAATCCAAATATAATACTTTCAGGGCCCCTGGATGGCTCAGTCAGTTGAGCGTCCAACTCTTGGTATCAGTAGTGCTCTGCGCCCAGAGTGGAGTCTGCTGCAGATTCTCCCTCTCCCTCCTGCTCACTCTCCCTCTCTCTCTCTAATAAATAAATAAAATATTAAAATATATATATATATATATATATATATACACACATATAAACACACACATACACACACACACACATATAAAATGCTTTCAAGTCCCAGGCATTAGCTTTTCAGGCTCCAAGTTGTAAAAAACTGTAACCCAAACTTTCTAGATCTGATTAGGAATTTTGCACATCCATATACACCACAGAATCACATCTGGCCATAGCTTGGCCTGGAGTAATTCTTTAGTTTTTTAAATAACTTAATTTCAAAACCCAAACTACTTCCTTATGACTCCTAAGCCTCGGTTTTCTGCAATAATACTACACAGCTTTCATTAAGTTAAGCTCGCAAATTAGCAGAACTGTATTATGCTGTATTATTATATTTAGCACATGATTATTTTATCAATTACACGTAAAAAGTATAAGGAAATAGTTTTTATGCGTAAATGCAGAGATGACAGAGAAAAGTCTAAGCATCCCCATTTATGCTTTAACATCATTCAATGCTTATATATATATATATATATTATTTTAAGATTTTATTTATGTATTTGATAGAGAGACAGCGACAGCAGGAACACAGGCAGGGGGAGTGGGAGAGGGAGAAGCAGGCCTCCGGCCGAGCAGGGAGCCCGATGCGGGGCTCGATCCCAGGACCCTGGGATCACGACCTGAGCCTAAGGCAGATGCTTAACGACTGAGCCACCCAGTCATCCCAGAACTTTTTTGCATTAATTATAACATTTGACTCTTAGTTTGTCGTAATTTTAATCGATAAAAATATTTCGTGTTTAACTTTATCATTATAAATGATTGCAATTTTTATAAATTCTGCTTCATTTCTGTTTGAATAAAAACAGCAGAATTGGGACGCGAGGGTGGCTCAGTTGGTTAAGCGACTGCCTTCGGCTCAGGTCATGATGCCGGGTTCCTGGGACTGAGTCTGCCGGCTCCCGGCTCGGCAGGGAGCCTGCTTCTCCCTCTGGCCTCTCCCCTCTGTTGTTTCTCTCTCTCTCTCCCTCTCTCTCTCAAATAAATAATAAATAAAATGTTTATAGAAACTAAAAAAGGAATATAAATCTGAGCCATATTGTTAAAAATTCATATATTTATGACACATTATGCACACTACTTATAACATTCCATTATATAGAATTCCATCTGTCTGCTCATTTATTCACATTCAGAAAATATGAAATGGCTTCTTCCAAGCAAGACTTTATTCTACGCGTTCTAGGAGAGGCACAATTACGTTTCCTAACATCCAGTAGCTTATAATGATGCAGGGGCTTTAAAATGAATATTTAAATAAGAATGAAATTTTAAATTTTGGAATCTGACAAAAAGATTGAGTAGATATTTTTAAAAACTATACTATAAAAGATTTCTGAAATTGGACATTTTATCATATGGCTATGAAGAGCCTCTGCCTCTAGAGCTGATTATTATTTTAGGCAAAATATGTATTCTTCACTTAGATAAAGTTTTAACTATACTCTTAATGGAATTATTTTGAAAACACAGTGGAATACCTTTGCAATATAAATTTTGAGAAACAATTTAAATTTCTGAATTTCCACAATTTCTAATATTATTTTAGTCTAAATGTAGAACAAAGGATAAAAATAGAGAAAAAAGTCTTTTTTAAAACAATATGTTACCAAGGTAAAAAATGTCCAAGATAAAAAATCTCCGCAATAATTGAATCCACTATAGATTTCATTTAGGCATGAGTATACACGTCATATTAAGAAAGAAAGAAAGAAAGAAAGAAAGAAAGAAAGAAAGAAAGAAAGACAGAAAGAAAGACAGAAAGAAAGACAGAAAGAAAGACAGAAAGAAAGAAAGAAAAGTCATGTTAACATAATTTAAAACTCACAGTAAGAATCGTTACCCTTGACCAAGTATCTTATTTCCTCCATTATGGAAAAGCTTTTCCCAATATAATTTTCTGTCATTATGTATTTTCCAGCCCACTTTTTTCAGTCTCTACCTTCAGTATTTACTAGAGTAAAAAAAAAAAAACAATTTTCAACTCATCATATTTCTACAAAATGGTTTGTTATGACCAACTTTCCATCACAAACATAAAATGATAATAGGTAGGCCACTGCTAAATTTTAAGAGTAAATAACATACAAACTAAATTCAGAGCAGGAAAACAAATTGCACAAGAGAGTACTTTACCTCGATACCAAAATTTAAGTCTTCAGCATCTGATGTAAGCCATGAATCATCAGTACCAGGTTTAATGGAAATACTTAAGAGCAAAAACATACAACAAAAGCAAGTTTATTAGAAAGAAAAATCGAATGAAAGGTCAGCTATCTATTTACTGAATGAAGTTTCTTGATATAATTAAAATTTGGCCTCTGTTTTTGTTACTAAGTTTGTATTTTAATTCCTGTATCATTAACATACAAGTACTATATTAGTTTCATGTATACAATATAATGATTCGGCAATTCCATACATCACCCAGTGCTCATCATGACAAGTGCATTCCTTAATCCCTATCTCCTATTTCACCCATTCCCCCACCCATCTCCCCTCTGGTAACCATCAATTTGTTCTCTATCATTAAGACTCTGTTTCTTGGTTTGTCTTTTTTTTTTTTTTCCCTTTGCTCATTTTTATTGTTTCTGAAATTCTACACATGAGTAAAATCTTATGGTATTTGTCTTTCTCTGACTGACTTCACTTAGCATAATACTCTCTAGTTCCGTCCATTTCACTGCAAATGGCAAGATTTCATTCTTTTCTATGCCTGAATAATATTCCATTGTGTATATATATCACTTCTTTATCCATTCATCTATCAATGGACACTTGGGCTGACTCTGGTAAATAATGCAGTAGTAAACATAGGGGTGCATGTAGCCCCTTGAATTGGTGTTTCTGTATTTTTTGGGTAAATACCCAGTAGTGCAATTACTGGATTATAGGGTGGTTCTATTTTTAACTTTTTGAGGAAACTCCATACTGTTTCCCACAGTGGCTGCACCAGTTTGCATTCCCACCAACAATCCAAGAGGGTTCCTTTTTCTCCGCAACCTCGTCAACACTTGTGTCTTGTGTTTTTGATTCTAGTCATTCTGACAGGTGTGCAGTGGTGTCTCATTGTAGTTTTGATTTGCATCATCCCTGATGATGAGTGATGTTGAGCCTCTTCTTCTGTGCCTGTTGACCATCTGTATGTTTTCTTTGGAAAAATGTCTGTTCATGCCTTCTGATCATTTTTAAACTGGGTTGTGTTTTGGGTGTTGAGTTCTATCAGTTCTTTATATTTGTATACCAACCCTTTATCAGATATGTCATTTGCAAATATCTTCTCCTATTCATAGGTTGCCTTTTCATTTTGTGGACTGATTCCTTCGCTGTGCAAAAGCTTTTGATTTTGATGTAGTCCCAACAGTTTATTTTTGCTTTTGATTCTCTTGCCTCAGGAGAAATAATTAGAGAAACAAACAAACAAACAAACAAACACTGCTATAGCCAATATCAGAGAGATTACTGCTTGTGCTCTCTTCATGTATTTTTATGATTTCAGGTGTCACATTTAGGTCTTAAACCCATTTTTGAGTTTATTTTTAAAGAAAGTGGTCCAGTTTCATTCTTTTGCATGTAGCTGTCCAGTTTTCCCAATACCATTTGTTGAAGAGACTGCTTTTTCTCCATTGGATATTCTTTCCTGCTTTGTCAAAGATTAATTGACCATATAGTTTTGGGTTTATTTCTGGGGTTTTCTCTTCTATTCCACTGATCTATATTTGTATTTTGCCAGTACCATACTGTTTTGATTACTACAGCTTTGTAATAAAACTGGAAATCGGGAATTGTGATACTTCCAATTTGTTTTTCAATATTGCTTTGGCTATTCGAGGTCTTCAGTGGTTCCATACAAAGTTTAGGATTGTTTGTTCCAGTTCTGTGAAAAATGTTGGTATTTTATTAGGCATTGCATTAAATTTGTAGATTGCCTTGGGTAATATAGACATTTTAACAATATGTGTTTTTCCCATCCATGAGCATGCAACGTCTTTCCACTTCTTCTGTCTTGACACAATTTCTGTCATCAATGTTTTATAGTTGTTAGAGTATAGGTCTTTCAAAATTTGGTCTCTGTTTTTAAAAAGGTTTTCATTATCTATTTTGCCTCCACCTCTCCGAAGATGTGAAATACCTACTAAAGACCCAGTCTCAGTTCCCATACCTAAGAGTGACAGGCAAGGAATTCTCTGAAATGTTTGAAAGTTAATTGTTTAAAAGTTAACCACAATGAATTATCACCTTATACCTGTCAGAATGGCTAGAATCAAAAACAAAAAAAACAAGTGTTGGTGAGGATGTAGAGAAAAAGGAACCCTTGTGCACTGGTGATGGGGATAGAAAATGGTGTGAAAAACAGTATGGAGGTTCCCTGAAATATTAAAAATAGAAATACCATATGATGCAGTAATTCCACTACTGGTTATTTACTTTCCCAAAGAAAATGAAAACACTAATTTGAAAAGATATATGCGCCCTCATGTTTATTGCAGCATTATTTACAACAGCCAATATATGGAAACAACCCAAGTGTCCATCAACAGATGTATCTCTTACACACACACACACACACACACACACACACACACACAGGAATGTTACTCAGCCATAAAAAAGAATATGATCTTGCCATTTGCAACAATGTAGATGTACCTAGAGGGTATTATGCTAAGTGAAGTAAGTCAGAGAAAGACAAATAGTGTATGATTTCACTTATATGTAGAATCTAGAAAGCAGAACAAATGAACAAACAAAAAGCAGAAACAGACGCAGAAATAGGGAGAATTCTGTATTGTCAGAAGGGAAGGGGGTGGGGGACGGACACAATGGGTGAAGGGGAATGGGAGGTTCAGGATTCCAGTTATAGTAAGTCACAGGGATACAAGTACAGCATAGGGAATATAGTCAATGGTACTGTAATAGCATTATGCAGTAACAGATAGTAGATACACTTGTGGTGAGCATGGTGTAACATATAGAGTTGTTCAAGCACTACCTTGTACACCTGAAACTAACATACCATCTTGGGTCAACTATGCTTCAATTAAAATAAATAAATAAATATATAAATGTTAAAGAACAAATTTATGCTATTAGTGGGAATACTATTCCCAGATTAAAAGATTAAAAATTATAAGGCCCAAAGTTTTTCCTTCACAGGTCCTGCCTTATTTAGGTCTACATAAACTAGCAAGACCTTAAAAACCTTCACAGGCACTCAGATACCCAAGAAGAGAGACTGCGATAAAAATAGAGTCCGGGTAGCTGTGCCTCTATTTCCCTATACACTGCCTAGTATTTTCTTTCTGTGAGTTCCCACTCCTATTATCACTCTTCTGCAGGGTTCAGTGGTACTCTCCAACCTTTAAGTCTTTAGCCTATGAAAGCACAGACTCCCAAAACAAGGATAGGCTCAAATGACCAAGAGTAGGAGCCATTTCCTGCTCCTGGAGAACAAGCTAAATGGAGTTTCAGTCCTCCATGTAGTCATCTCAACATAGACATGTTACCAACTACCCAAATAAAACTCTCTTACTGATTTGACAGCCAGTCCCACCCACCAAACCCTACATGCACATGGGCAGGGCATCAGAGAATTAAGAAAAGAGGTGGAGTGAGGAGACCGCTACCTTGGGCCATACATCTATGTTGTGTAGAATCTCCATTCCGCCTATTACTCAAGAGGATCTAAGCCACTCTCTGTAAGTTGGGGTGCAAGTAGATGATATCACATTCTTATATGCTGTAAAAAGATTCTTCCCAGTGGCTCAAATGATTTTAATATCTCTCAACAGAAAACCTGAAGTATGCTAGTTCGTTCAATTAAACCAACAAACAAAAAAGCTGCTCAAGATTCTCTTCAACCCTCTATTTTAATATGCCTTTCTAAACAACTCCCAATATCCTGTGTCCTTCATTCCTTTGTGTGCGTGTGTGTGTGTGTGTGTGTGTGTGTGTGTGTGTATCCTTCATTCCTATAATTCATCTTTATCTAACTTATTATAAACCCCACTATTCTGACATCTTTTCTAAAACTATCCAACCCAGTGTTATTCTTCTTGAAACTTGGCCTCTCCTGCTAATTCCTTCCTTATCCACCTTCACTGTGTTCACAAGACCCCCTCCCCATCTTTCAATTATTAAAACATTCACCTACAAGATGAAAAAAAGGAAGAAACCTGAATTTAAATCTCATTTCTGTCACTTATATCCAAGTAAGTCACTTTTAATCTCTTTTGAGTTTCAAATTCTCCATTTAAACAACCACTTGGTGAGGATGTTAAACATAGGTTGCAGTACCAGAGGGTATTTTGATTAATTCATCTCTGAGATTCCTTAAAATCCTGAAATTCTATGTGCTTTTGATTTTGTCTATAGAAAAACAGAGACTAATTAGCTGGCAGAAATGGAAAAAATTAATGGACTAAAAGAAACAACAAGAAAAGCAGAGAACAAAGTAAAAAAAAACAATCAAGAAAAGATTATAGAAAAGTCATGGAGAAAAGGAAAAAGGTCTATAAAAAAAGAAGCTTCGAAGAACTAGTCAAGGGTACTAGCCTAAAGGGAAAACTAGACTGGGAAGTCAGTAAATAGAGAATCATTTAGAAATAGCCTCTAAATAGATGATAAACTTAATTAACGTAACATGGTCTACACCTAGATTACATATCCTTCACTTCTGGAAACATCATTCCTCTCAAGGAGAGCAGACATCACTATATCTAAGAATTTGCCTGATTAGGTCTTGCTTGTGTAAAAGCTATGTACTGTGGCCATAGGTAACTGAGATCCACCCTAAAATCTTTGACAGTAAAAACAAGAGACTAGTTACCACTGCAATACTGACCTCTAGTTATCACTAGTTGTCAAATATATTAGGACAAATGCTTGAACGAACCTGGTTTCTTAAGAAAACTCTAAAGCAGGGGTAACACATAACTAAATTTGAATGCGTTGATCTGACTAGGATCTGTATCTTAATCCCAGTGCTGCTGAGGGACAAAAGAATGGATGTGGGAGTCACACAGGCTGACAGTCAAATCATGGGTCTGCTACTCATTAACTATGCAATCACAGGTCCATTAATCAACCTCCCTGCACCACAGCTGACTAATAAAAAATAGGCTATAATAGCAGAGCTACTTTGTGAAGCTGTTGTAATGACTATATAAGTAATAAAGGTCAAGCACATAATATAGTGTCTAGTCTAGCCCAGAGGAGAACTCAACAAATGCTTTTCTCTGCATTCCCTTAGTTAACAGGTAATTTTAAAGACTCCATAAAAATCCTACCTGCTTAAAGACTCCTCTTCAGAAATCTTATCCGCCACTAATGAAAAAAGCAAAATACATTTTAAATCAACAACAGAAAAATACAGAATATTAAAAGTATAAGACTGATGATTTGTTAAAAAGTATTCCTTCAAGACCACACCTGGAAAGCACACTGGAAAGACTATTAATTATATTATTGGTAGGCAGTTAATGCATTAAGAAATCTTACTTTCTCCTCTACATTTACCAAATGCAAGAAGAGAATGGTATTTATCAGAATTTGATACCTTGTAACCAAACCCTATGAGACTGACCGAAACTGGTATCATTAGCAGAATCATTATCATAGACTGACAATGTCAAACTTAAATAACATGATTCTTCTGGACTTCCACTACTAGGTGTAGTTAAAAGAGACTGTATTTATTTTGCTGTAACACAACAGAACTTCTCCAGCTCTTCAGCAGACTGTTAAGTTTAGGATGAAACATCTCATCACAAAGTTTGGTCTATAGCCAGTGTACTTTGCAGCATGGCAAAACATAGCAAACAGACTCTCTCTGGCCTTCTTTCCAATTGCACGTAAGTATGAAAGATTTTAGTGACTTTAGTGATTCTGGTTTTATAAAGTATAACCTCTTGAGACTATCTACTTTCATTGCTAGAGAGTCTATCTGGACCCACCTCTTAGACCAGGATGGTACCAATGGTTAGTGCTAGGTAGCAGTACATGATGTCATTGTTCTCAACCCTCCCCACTATGTGACAAATGCCTACAGAAATCACACTTTTTCAGTCTGTAAGGCATATGTCATCAGATCCTACACTGATGAACACAAACAAAACAAAACAAAACAAAGGACAGAGAATATCTTGAATCACTACATTCCATTACCTTGGAATTTTAATTTTTTAAACATTCAAGAAGAGGGGCGTCTGGGTGGTTCAGTCGGTTAATCGGTTAAGCATCTGCCTTCAGCTCAGGTCATGACCTCAGGGTCCTGGGATGGAGCCCCACATCGGGCTCCCTCCTCAGCGCAGGTGTCTGCAACTCCCTCTCCCTCTGCCCCTCCCCCTCGTCGAGTTCTCTCTCTCTAATAAAATCTTTAAAAAAATAAAATTAAATTAAAATAAATAAAAAAAAACCATCCAAGAACATATCCACCATATGATTGCAACTATAGGACATTCTGGGAAAAGCAAAACCTTTCAAGTTAGGAGTTAAGGGTTGTGGCAAAAGGAGGGATGAATAGAAACAGCACAGAGGACTTTCAAGGCAGTGAAACTATTCCGTGTCATTATACATTTGTTAAAACCAACAGAATGTACAACACCAAGACTGAACCGTAACGTCAATTATGGACTTTGGATGGTAAAGATGAGTTAATGTAAATAAAACAATCTATCACTGTGGTACAGGATGTTGACAACAGGGGAGGCTATGCATGTATGGCAACATGGGGTAAACGGAAACTCTCTATACTTTCTGCTATATTTTGCTGTTAACTTGAAAATGTTCAAAAAAGTAAGGCCTATTTATCATGAAGAAAAAAAAGGTATCCATTGAGCCTGCTATCACCACGTATTAAAGATACAGCCACCATGAAAATTAAGATAAAGACTGAAGTAACGGAATACACGTGTTATCCACCAAATTGAAGTATATGGAAATACATAAAGCAAATAATTTTATTTTTTTAAAGATTTTATTTATTTATTTGACAGAGAGAGAGAGATAGCAAGAGCAGGAACACGAGCAGGGGGAGTGGGAGAGGGAGAAGCAGGCTCCCCTCTGAGCAGGGAGCCCAATGTGGGACTGGATCCCAGGACCCTGGGATCATGACCTGAGCCGAAGGCAGACGCCTAACGACTGAGCCACCCAGGCGCCCGCAAATAATTTTAATTGCATACTTAGGCAGGAAAATAATTGACAATGATATAATCGAATCTTATTTTATAATTATAAACAGGGATTCACCACCATATGAAACAAAACTGCATTATCTATATAATTAAGAGTTTTTATTCTAATTTTAAATCAGAAATCATTGTTTAAGAATCATAATGAAAGTTTAGTAAGATAAAAAAAAGATTATAATTACCTAATATTGCCCCAGTAATTTATGTACAAATACGGGTTAAATATTCACCAAAAGTCAAAAAAGTAACCAGCACTTCAATTTAATACAGATCATGTGCTGAAACCAGTACCATGTTATACCATCACATTACTTGCTGTCAAAATAAAATCTTAAAACAACAACAAAAATTAAGTCAGGGCTCTAATTCCTGTGCAAAAAAGATTCCATACAGCAGGCCAAAGACTGCCACCATTAGATCCCACTTGAATGGCTGGCCCTTGGTTGGTATCTGGGAACTTGGATTTTGGGAGGGTTCCCACCATTCCATAGCTGCTAAGAGTGGCTGTGCCTAAGTGTTGGTACAAACCAGGTGACTTATCCTGTATACTTGATTTCCTTCTGGGAACCTGGAATTTTGGTATACGCTAGGGAGAAGATGCCTACGTGATTATCATTTCAAGAAAACTTCAGGCACCGAGTCTCTATAAGATTCTTGTACTGGCAGACAACATTTCGTACGTGTTGTCATAATTTGATGCCGGAGGAATTAAACACATCACTTGATGCTGGAGGAATTAAGCACATCCACAGGCAGAGGATTCTGAGAAGCCTGCACTTGGGTTTCCTCTAGACTTCACTCCATGCACCTTTCCTCTCTGCTGATTTTGCTTTGTATCCTTTCACCGTAATAAACCAAAGGCATGAGTACAAACATGCTAAGACCTGTGAGTTCTTCTAGTGAATAACCAAATCTGGGTGTCGTTCTGGGAGCCTCTAATACAACTGCATTATGTGAAATTTTTATGATTTGGGTTGATGTTTTCTACATGATTACAGTCAGAAGGTTATTTCACAGAACACCTTTCCTTGAATCTGTTTTTCTTAATATTTGCCTTGGAGATTCCTGTATTTCTACACCCATCTGAATAAAGGCATAAAAAGAATAGATGACATAATGATCAGAAAATAATGTCAAACAAGCAACAATCTTATTTTAATCAGGAAAAAACAGAGAATCCTGATTATCAATATGTTCTACACGATAAAATTTCCTATAAAAAATGAAAAGATCACACAAATTTTCTCCAACTAAATAGGGCTTAATTTGGGGCACCTGGGTGGCTCAGTTGTTAAGCGTCTGCCTTCAGCTCAGGTCATGATCCCAGATCCTGGGATTGAGCCCCACATCGGGCTCCCTGCTCCGCAGGAAGCCTGCTTCTCCCTCTCCCACTCCCCCTGCTTGTGTTCCCTCTCTTGCTGTCTCTCTCTCCTTCTGTCAAATAAATGGGTAAAATCTTAAATTAATTAATTAGTTAATTAATGAAAGAAACATATAAAGAAAAACAGTCCTTCCAGTCATTGGATATTGTCATGTGAGACTATGCCTGGAGCTGTTGCTAATTAGCCAACCAGGAAGGGAGACATAAAATAATGCCAACCTCAAAGCTGAAAAAGAGACAACTGGGATTCTGATGAGATCACTGAACCATCAAAACAATTCTAGTTCCTATTGTTTTAGTCACTGTTTTGTTTTGGTTTGGTTTGGTTTTTAGATTTCTTTATTTGAGAGAGAGAGAGGAAGCGTGCAAGAGAGTGCACGAACGGGGGGAAGGGCAGAGGAAGAGAATCTTCAAGCTGACTCCATGATGAGCACGGAGCCCAACGTGATGTGGGGCTTGATCTCATGACCCGAGACTGTGTAAAACCAAGAGTCAACACTTAACTGACTAAGCCACCCAGGTGCCCCTGTTTTAGTCACTATTATAAGTCACCTATTATTTGCAGCTAAAAGCATTTTACCTGATAAAGTTCCCAAGGTCTACAGGGTAAGATCTACTCCTTTCCATAGGACTGAAAAACTTTCATAAGCTTGCCTTAGCTAAGTATTCACCTCATTCCAACCATTCCCGTAGCGCACTTTTTGTACTGGCAAAACTGAACTGCTCATAAATCCTCCAAAGTTCACTCGTACATTTTAGCCTTTGCACTGCTGTTCCGTCTGCAAAACATGTAATCTTTTTTTTATTTTTAAAGGTTTTATTTATTTATTTGACAGAGAGAGACACAGCGAGAGAGGGAACACAAGCAGGGGGAGCAGGAGAGGGAGAAGCAGGCTTCCCGCGGAGCAGGGAGCCCGACATCGGGCTCGATCCCAGGACCCTAGGATCACGACCTGAGCCGAAGGCAGACACTTAACGACTGAGCCACCCAGGTGCCCCACAAAACATGTAATCTTGATGGATGTTTCTCCTGCCAAACATCGTCCTTCTGCCACTTTACCTGGCAAACTTACTATTCAGTCTGCATACTTACCCTAAATTCTACTAAAAGTCTAATTCCTCAAAGTCTAATTCCTCACTATGGACTTACAGTATCTGGAACATATTAAAAGTCTAATTCCTCACTATGGACTTACAGTATCTGGAACATATTAAATGTCAATAAAAAAATAACAATGGTAATTATAAGCACTAGGGGACTCTGGCACATAGTAAGCACTAAATAAAGTAGAGTAAATAATAAAAATGACAAGGATAATAACAAATTCCTGGAGGGCAGGGATTGTGTTTTTTGAATGTTTGCATTCTACAACATCAGAATAACACTCAGGAGCTAAAAGACACTTGATAGTTATTTGTTACGTGAACAAATGAAAATGAGTAAATTGCAAAAACAATAGACAGTTACCTTAAAAAAAAAGTCTCATTGGTATTGCTGCATACTAGCTAAGTTTTGCAGTTCTTATTGTTTGCCATTTGTTTACGATACCAGGAAGGTATTGTAAAGTCCCCAGTTTTAAGGATAGTTCCTTTTTTAATGAGACAAGTCACCATAGAATAATATTTACTAAATGTAATCCACTTGTAAAAATTAAAAGATCCATTTTCATAACAAGTTCAATTTATTATAATATGCTTATAGAGAAAACAAAACATACTAACTTTAAAATCTCTTTTTCTTTTTTTTTTTTTTTAAGATTTTATTTATTTATTCATGAGAGACAGACAGAGAGAGAGAGAGAGAGAGAGGCAGAGGGAGAAGCAGGCTCCCAAGGAGCAGGGAGCCCGATGTGGGACTCGATCCCAGGACCCTGGGATCATGACCTGAGCCGAAGGCAGACGCTTAACCATCTGAGCCACCCAGGCGCCCTAAAATCTCTTTTTCTTATTTACACAAAAATATCATATGGGATTTTAGGGGTCATGACTAAAATAATGAATTTCTTTTCAGACAATACCGCCTCATATTTTAAATTACCTACAATTAACTTCTTTTGTTGTTGTTCATACTGAGGTACTTTAATTTCTTTATTATGTTGTTAGCCAGCATACAGTACACCGTGAGTTTTTGATGTAGTGTTCAACAATTCATTAATTGCACGTAACACCTACTGCTCATCATAACACGTGTCCTCCTCAATACTCATCACCCGGTTACCCCATCCCCCCACCCCCCCCCTTCTGTAACCCTCAGTTTGTTTCCCGGAGTCCAGTCTCTCTCACGGTTTGTCTCCCTCTGATTTCTTCCCCATTGTTCATGACAGCAGTACCTACAATTAACTTCTTAAATAATCCTGAATACTAGACTATTAAGAAAGAAATTAAGAAAGAAAAAAAAAATAGGGGCATCTGGGTGACTCAGTTGGTTAAGCGTCTGCCTTCAGCTTAGTTCATGATCCCCAGACCCCGGGATCAAGCCCCACATCGGGCTCCCTGCTCGGCGGGAAACCTGCTTCTCCCTCTCCCTCTGCCTGCCACTCCCCCTGCTTGTGCTCTCTCACTCTCTCTCTCTGTCAAATAAATAGATAAAATCTTAAAAAAAAAAGAAAGAAAGAAAGAAAGAAAGAAAAGAAAAGAGAGAAAAAAATACATATGCAATTTACACATTGGTTTTTTTTTTTTTTCATTGCTCTTTCATTATCGAAACTTCCTTACTCTGACTCCATCTATGTGAGGACCACCAAAAGTAATTCATGCTGGAAAGTCTTACCTGGATTCTTATTTTGCAAATAATTGTTAAGTTTTTCTTCTCTATGTTCAGCAATTAGTTGGCGACTGCTACATATAAAAAAGGGTGATAAACAATGTTACTCTTTTAATACTGATATGAAAAACACTTACCAAATACCAAATTCTTAAAAGAGTATTTCAAATATCAGAACTAATATCAAAACTTAAAGTACCCCATATACTTCAAATTTATAAGTTTTATACACTTTTTATTAATATTACTTAATTATTAAGTATGTAATGAAAGGAGAAAAAAAGTAAGGTGAACCAGTCATGAATTAGTAATTTAGTAATTAGTAAATTAGAGTTAGCTTGCCATAATGGAAAGTGTCTAGAACTCAGAAGTCCTAAGTCTCACAGCTATTTGCTCTTGGACAAGCCACTTCTCTTGGGCTCAAAGTCTTCCTCTATAAAACAGGCATCTTACTGCCTTATTTTACAAGGTTGTTAAGAGGATTTAATGAAATATTAAACCCAAAACATGGCCTCTCAGGAAAGGTGATGCCCACTACTCTGGGAAGGGCAATATGGGACCTTTCATCACCTAATAAGAAAAGCCGCTCCACAGGATTTAAAGCAGGCTTGGGATATAGGTCTAGTAACAAAGGAGAAAGAGAAGTCCAGTCTCTTCCTGCAGCAGTATTTGAACCTCTTTAACAGCTTAGAATGGTCCCAACTACCATCTGCTAGCAGAAAAGACAAGCAAAACCCTCAAAGGGTAATTCATCATGAAGGTCTGGGCTAACATATGGGCTTCACGTAAGGCTTTTGAGCGTGAACGCAAGGGTGTGTGTGGCGAAAGCCAGGAGGCCCAGCTGACAGAACAGGGTGCTGGTGCTTTGGAATAGCTGAGCATATAAGCATATGTAGTAAACTAAAAAAAAGTTGTAACTTCGAAGTCTAACTCTGGATCACCCTGAAGACTGAGGAATGTGGATCAGCAAGGGCATCCTAGGAGCAAAGATCAATCATGACCACACCGCAGAACCAGTTTCTTTCCTACTTTTTTTTTTTTAAAGATTTATTTATTTATTTATTTATTTGAGAGCGAGAGCGTGAGAGGGGGGAGGGTCAGAGGGAGAAGCAGACTCCCCGCTGAGCAGGGAGCCTGATGCGGGACTCAATCCTGGGACTCCAGGATCATGACCTGAGCCAAAGGCAGTCGCTTAACCAACTGAGCCACCCAGGCGCCCTGCAGAACCAGTTTCAATGGCAATGCTGTAGTAGTAGAATCAGAGGAAACAAGGGAATGAGAAGAATGTCTTTTCCTTCGAAATGACTTGTGAAAAAACATGGTCTCTTTGGTCTTAGGGAACTCCTCAGGTTCTTGGAAACTTCAAGGGGGAAAGTATAGGAGATAGCCCTCAAGGGAAAGTATAGGGTTTTCTACTAACCTGAACTTCTCAAGACCCAAGTAACTAGTTAGAAAAAACAAAGATGTTGGGGCGCCTCGGTGGCTCAGTCGGTTAAGCATCTGCCTTCGGCTCAGGTCACGATCTTGGGGTCCTGGGATGGAGCCCCACGTCAGGCTCCCTGCTCAGCAGGGAATCTGCTTCTCCCTCTATCCCTCCCCCGCCTGTGCTCTCTACCTCTTTTCAAGTAACTAAAATCTACAAAAAAAAAAGAAAGAAAAAAAAAACACAGATGTAACATTATTTCTACCCCATGCATAATAAGAGTTATACTTGGAATGAAACAGATACAGTTAGGATCCCTAAGGATAAAGGTCTCAATAGTCCTGAGATAAAGAATCCTGCACCCATTACTACTTCTTACTAGTCGTCTAGCCTTTTTCTTGATTTCTGGCAAATGACGTGGGCTAACTCACGGCCATCCCAAAACTGCCTGAATCAAACAATGAACTCTCATCTGTTACATAAGAACTAACAGTTAGGGGCGCCTGGGTGGCTCAGTCCTTAAGGTTCTGCCTTCGGCTCAGGTCATGATCCCAGGGTCCTGAGATCGAGCCCCATGTCAGGCTCTCTGCTCCGCGGGAAGCCTGCTTCCCCCTCTCCCACTCCTCCTGCTTGTGTTCCCTCTCTCGCTGTGTCTCTCTCTGTCAAATAAATAAGTAAAATCTTTAAAAAAAAAAACAGTTAAATTATTATATACCTCAGTTTAGTAATAATTAACACTTTAATGTAAACACTTACACTTTAAGACCACTAAAAATAGAATATTCTTCTGCAGTCCATCCATTCGCATCTTTAGAAGAGATATCAATACCTTGCTGAAGAAGAACCCTGACTAGATCTGCAGAATCATGATGTACAGCAAGCATGAGGGCTGTTCTAAAATAACAGAGAGATAACTTCACCCTTAGGAACTTAAGAGTTATTTAAACAGCTCATTTGATATCCTTTATCAGGGTAATATCTTGCCTGTCAGTACAGAACTGACCATTAACATGTTCCCGCGCTCATCTTTGTGAATTACCTCCACGCCTAAAAGGAAAGGACAAACAAGAAGCCTCTTGTCCTACTGGGGTATGACAGTAGAAGCTGCTGCTTTAAAGTCCTTTGATGAACAAGAAACTATGCTGAGGTCACTCATCTGAATGGGTAAAGATTTTTAAAAAAGACTTCCCCATTTCTTCCTTAATCTGATACAGTGTGCTTCCAAGCCACCTAGAGGACAGGTCCGTATAAAAAGCTATTTGCAGGGGCGCCTGGGTGGCTCAGTCGGTTAAGCGTCTGCCTTCAGCTCAGTCATGATCTCGGGGTCCTGGGATCAAGCTCCACGTCTGGCTCCCTGCTCTAGACCCTCCCCCTGCTCATGCTCCCTCTCTCAAATAAATAAAATCTTTAAAAATAAAAAAATAAAAAAGCTTACTTGCAGGCTTAAAATAACAGTATTCATACTAACGGTGATAAAACAGTCATAGTTGCAGTAATGATGCTAAGATAAGCACGTGGTAGGCACTCAATTAAATGCTATATATATACAAAACATTACACACAACCACCCTTGAAGGATATATTATTATCCTCCTTTTCATATCAGGAGATGTATCTGGTTATAATTAGTAATGTTTCCAAAGTCACACGCCCAGCAAGCACGAAAGCTAGGAATTAAACCTAGTCTTGTGTCAATCTAAAGCCCATCTCTTTTCTCTTTATCACCCACCTATGATATGTCCTCATTAAAGGAAAAGTCTATTCAATTAAAGTTATCTTTCATCCTTCTACCTTACCAATGGAAAAAAAAAATACTGAACATGAAAAAGGATGATGAGCCCATATTATCTGGTAATAGTAATTAATAATCACTTAGGGATCATCTAACATCAGTATTCTTCAAAAACAAAAAGCAATTTAAAGCAAAGAGTCATCCAAAAGACAAAACAACTCCTATTTATGTTTAATATTCATCTTTTAAAGAAAATATATATGAAGTAGAAGTTTCAAAAATACTATAAAAGGGTTAAGAAGTCCAATATTGCATCATAAAGTAAAATAAAAGTTAGGAGTCCACACTTTATAAAACTAATAAAACTAATATGAAACCCCTTTAGCTAATATAAAATCATATGGCAAAAAAAAAAAAGACTGCAAATGACATCAGTCAATAATATGAAGGAATATAAATTCTACCCTACACTGTTCTTCCACGTTGCCCTGTCAGAATAATTGCTTTCTGCCTAACTGATGACATGTTGACATTTTTCACTATATAATTATAAATTAGTCCTCTTCTTATTAAGTTAAACTTTCTGACGTGAGTAACTGTACCACTCCAGAACAATGTAAGGTTAAAAAAAAAAAAACCAAAACTACTGTACCTTTGGGACTTATCAACTGCATGTACATTTGCTTCTTTTTGTATTAAAAATTCCACCATTTGCTGTTTGTTCTTACTTACAGCGAGTAAAAATGGTGTGAATTCATCCTGTAAAAGTGCAAAAACAATTTATAATTTACAAAATTACATATTTCCATACTGAATTTTAAAACTTATAAAGGATCCTCTAAACTCAAATATATAATAGAGAAAGTACTCTCGCCCTTCTGTGCTTTCACCAGCTGCTCCTTCTCTTTACAATAGCCCTCCTCAGGGGGCCTGGGTGGCTCAGTCCCTTAAGCATCTGCCTTGGGCTCAGGTCAGCTCAGGTCGTGATCCCAGGCTCCCTGCTCAGAGGGGAGTTGGCCTCTCCCTCTCCCTCTGCCCCGCCCCTATGCTCGAGCTCTCTCGCCCACTCTCTCTCTCTCAAATAAATAAAATCTTTTTAAAAAAATAAAATAAATAAAACTAAATTAAATAGCCCTCTCCCACCTCTTCAACAGATAAACTGCAGTCATTCTCCAAAACTCACTTCATTGACTGGTTCCAAGAATCTTGGCTTCTATCACAGTATTTATTATGGTATGCTCTAGTTATTTTATTGCACCCATCTCAGCCAAGAGCTTCTTGAGGGAAGGGATTATTTTTTTTCTCTATATCTCCAAACTCTAAAACATAGCAGTAAATGCTTTAAGTATTTTTATTGAGTTAACAACCTAAATGATTATCTCTGGAGTAGTGTTTTTTAAATTACATTCCAAAGAACATATACTTTGCTGGAACATAAGTACTGTGCGCCAATAGAAAGATTCAATGATCATCTATGATTGAGAAATATGACAAAACTGCACTATATATCTAGCACAAAAGAAATCCGTTTAAATTTGCTTATCCCCATTTGACAATACTTTTATGTGGCAAACATTAACATTTGAGAAATTAGAGTTTCAGGGGTATAGTTTTGAGAGCTTTCCAATAAAGATGAAGGTTTTCGGGGTGCCTGGGTGGCTCAGTCGTTAAGCGTCTGCCTTCGGCTCAGGTCATGATCCCAGGGTCCTGGGATCGAGCCCCACATCCTGCTCGGCGGGAAGCCTGCTTCTCCCTCTCCCGCTCCCCCTGCTAGTGTTCCCTCTCTTGCTCTCTCTCTGTCAAACAAATAAATAAAATCTTTAAAAAAAAAAAAAAGATGAAGGTTTTCTCCGGGTTACACAAACATGCTTGACTCTCTTCTATCAACGGATCAGGATCCCAGATGTCAACATAAGGCACTCTTGATCCAAATGGGTCACTGAGGAGAGGGACTCGGAATTAAAAGAGTGGCTCTGGGGCAACTGGGTGGCTCAGTCACTTAAGCGTCTGTCTTTGGCTCAGGTCATGACCCCCGGGGTCCTGGAATCCAGCCCTGCATCAGGCTCCCCTGCTTCTCCCTCTCCCTCTGCCCTTCCTCCATACTCATGTTTGTTCTCTGTCTCTCTCAAATAAATAAAATCTTAAAAAAAAAAGTATCATTAAAGTGAAATCTTAGACAATTCAGTTACTTCAAAATATTTTCATTCAGGGAATGCATGAGCTTCCAAATATGAAAAACTGACCCTACCTATGTCAACCAACAGTGTTTCTGTAAGGGCAGTGGTAGAAGTAATGCGTGTCAAAGAAACAGAAGGTGGACTGGTGAGCATGGTCATCAGCTATTCCCCACATACAGCTACCACCCCACTGAGGAACTACACAAGGCTGAGCAGGAACTACTCTCTGAAATGGGAGACCTCAATGTGGTACATGGCGGGAAGAGTGGCTACAAGCACAAGTAGATACCCCTGTAGGATGTCATGACCTGATCCCCTTGCTCTCATTTTCAGAACCTTGGGGCCTGGAGTGCCCAGGGCCTGCAACCTGCTGCTTTCTCCTCCCACTTACACTCACCCAAGTTACCCCACTGGGTCAGAGTCTCCCACCCATTCCCAGCAGCACCCATTTCCTAAGCCCCTGCACAGCACCCAGCGTCCATCACCTCCACTCCCCTCTAGGCCTTCAATCCTTTGTGGGCTCTGAGCCCACCATTCACTCCCAAGCGCTAATGGGAAGATTCTCTTTCCGGGGCGGAAGGGTGGCTGGGGGACGGAACTTTGCCCTCTCCATGGGCATCATCTTTCTCTAGCCCTCCCTGCCCTGGCTTTGGAGTTGTTTCCATGACGACAGGACCTGATGTATAGACTTCAGTATATGTATTTATTACACATATAAGTAAATATGTAAATAAAATGTTTTGTGGCTAAAAAAACTTATATATACCTATATATTATTTCAAATACTTCATAAAGACAGCTGATCTGTACCTTGTTTCTCGCTTCAATATTTGCATGGTGTAAAAGCAGCTTCTCTGCTATTGATGTATTTGAACCAACGGTGGCATAGTGGAGAGCAGTATTGCCAGCAATGTCCACAAGATTTGGATCAGCACCATGTTCTAGAAGAATAGTCACACATCTCTCGTTCTGGCATTGTACAGCCTGTCAGTATTACACCAAGAAACAGAGTGTAAATTCTGGAAATTTAAAGTAAACGTGCCACAGGTTTCACCAATTAGTTATGCTTAAATGCAATAAATTTTCATTCTAAGTAATTAAATCAAATCCATCTCAGGCAGACACAGCTGCTACCACATACCTTCATCAGAGCAGTCCTGTAATCTCCATCAAAGAAGTTAAGCTGGCATTTCCTCTCCACTAGGAGAGCAACGACATCTGGATGGCCACTGGCACAGGCCAAATGGAGAGCAGTCCTATGAAAGTGAAAGAACTTTTTAGGAAATTATAGTGCACTATTTCAAAACATGCAATGAACTCATGTAATTGTAAACGTTAAATAGCACCTTATTCCTATGACTCCAAAACAAAGATTTAGTTTTCTTTTGAAGAAAGTACAATATTTATTAGTGATTATTCACCACACTAATAAAGAGCAGCCTATCTGATTAGGTAGAGCATGACCTCAGGATTCAGCTTAACTTGGGTTTGAATCCTACTTCAACTCTGTCACTTAACAGTTATCACTTACTCAGCCTTATCCTCAATTTCCTCATCAACAAAATGGGGATAGAAATAGTTATCTCGGGTCCCCTGCCCAGCTCAGTTTGAAGATCATGTGACTCTTGATCTTGAGGGTCATGAATTCGAGCCCCGTGTTGGGTACAGAGATGACTAAAAAATAATACTAATAAATAAAATAAAGAGTAGTTATCTCACAAGACCTCGGCCTGATGCTTAAATGAGGATCTATGCAAAGTTTGTTACATAATATTATTATAACTATTACTATTACTATTTTACAAAGACAACATCCAATTAGGTAAAGTGATACGATTATGCCTACTTTGTAGATATGTTTTAAGGATTTTCAAGAATACTACATTTCAGTGATTCTAAGATGCTCATTTTGTCACCTTTTAATATCTCTGACACTGGAATGCAATTTATAATTCAAAATGTCTTACAACTATAATTGGCAGAATTTTTTAAAATTTCTTATCGGTACAGAAACTACTGGGGCATCAGACAATCTATGGTGCCTTACATTAAATGAAATAATGATATACACAACAGGTCTATTGCAGTTCCAGTCATATACCTGGCATTTAAATAAATTTTAGTTCTTGAAAGCATTATGGGAAAAGAGGACTAAAATAACGGAGAATGTTTTTTAAGTAATTCTTACCCTGATTTTCAAGAAACTTTAAGCCAAAGGAAACTCAGGATTTAAATAAACAGGGACAGCTCATTTTATTAAATATTTAGATTTATAAGTCACATGAAAATCAAGTACTACCAATTATCAATATCAGTACTTAATACTATTAAAATTTCAAAAGGGCAGGTAAAGGTTAACATTTACAATTTCCTATCTTCAAGAAATGTTTTCGTTTGAAAGGAAGGAGGAAAAGCTTTAAGTGAGATTAAGTCCTAATACTTCAATTTAAAATTGCTCATCTTAGGGGCACCTCAGTGGCTAGTTGGTTGAGTGTCCAACTCTTGGTTTTGGCTCAGGTCATGATCTCAAGATCCTGAGATCGAGCCCCATGGGCTCCGTGCTCAGCGTGGAGTCAGCTTGAGATCCTCTCTCTCCCTCTCTCTCTCAAATAAATCAATCTTTTCTTAAAATTAAAAAAATAAAATAAAATTTCTCATCTTAGTAGTATCTGGCTGGCTCAATCAGTAGAACATGCAACCTTAGTCTCAATGATATAAATTCGAGCCCCATGTTGGGTATACAGATTACTTAAAAGTAAAATCTTTTAAATAAACAAAACAAAATAAAATAAATAGAATTTCTCATCTTACTAATACTGGACAACATGAAGTCTTTAAGAATGAAGAGATTCTGGGTAGAGTACGTCTCCTACATAACATGTGTTCAGATTCTATTTGATAAATAAATGGATTGAAAGAGTAGATACAGTTGGAGAGTTCAGTTATTTTTAAAGATTTATTTATTTTAGAGAAAGAGTATGCACAAGCGGGGGGAAGGGCAGAGGGAGAGGGAGAGAATCTCAAGCAGTCTCCCCACCAAGCATGGAGCCGGACATGGGGCTCAACCCCACAACCCCGAGATCACGATCCACGCCGAAATCAAGACTCTGATGCTCAACCGATTATGCCACCCAGGCATCCCAGAGAGTTCAGTATTTTTAAAGAAAACTTTTATAAAGTAAAGCAATACATTTGAAATTGCAACAATCATTTATATTTCCCATTTTTTATTTTTTTCATAAGGACACAACTAAAATTTTATAAACCTTTATATTATTTTTATTATTTATTTTCATAAGGATGTAACTAAAATAAAATGATTAATCTATAATCATTTATACGTAATAAAGCTACACACAACAAAAAACAGGTATATATTTAATGTATAAATAAAATCTACAAGTACACATAAAAATAACCCCTTTACTTCTGAAGAGGCTAAACGTTGTCAGAAGATACCAATCCCCACCTGCACTCCCAAATTCTTTTTAAAATAGAAAGTAAGAGGGGCACCTGGGTGGCTCAGTTAAGTGCTTGCCTTCAGCTCAGGTCACGTTCCTAGGGTCCTGGGATCGAGCCCCGCATCGGGCTCCCTGCTCAGCCGGGAGCCTGCCTCTCCCTCTACCCCTGTCTCTCTAGCTGTCTCTCTCTGTCAAATAAATACATAAAATCTTAAAAAAAAAAAAAAAACCTGTCTGTACAGTGGTCTATACGGGGAATTATGAGTGGGTCCAAAGGCAGCTGAAGATTTCGTTTTGATGCTCAGCCGACCTGGGCGCTGGACCCCTGCTGCGGGGCCTCAGGAGGGAAGACCGCAAAGCGCCCTCGGTGACAGGAGGGCTCGGTTCCACAGGCGGAGCCCGGGAAGGTGCGCGCTTCTCCCGGTCCGCCCCACCTCCTCCCCGCCGTCTCAGGCAGCCGGCCTCCAAGTCCCTATTACCTGTTCATCTTGTCTCTTTCGTTCATGCCGTGTTTCCCGAAAGTGAGAACCTTCTGCAGTTTCCTTACGTTGCCCATGATGGCAACTTTGTGGATCTTTTTGAGATCTTTGTCTCGGATGTTGTACCCCGACCCGGAGCTGCTGGTTCCAATTCTCTTCCCACACGGGATGCCCGAGCCGTCCCTCAGCGAGCTGGTGACTGGAAGGGACGACCCGCCCTTCTTATCCTGGAAGCTAAAAAACTTCTCCATCGCAAAGCTTGGAGGCTTCACAAACACTTCACCTTCCCCTCGGCTTTTCACCACCTCTAGAGCCCAACACTAGCGCCAGAGATAAGCCAAACCCGCCTCGCCACTACATCACAGTAGCGAAACTCCGCGGTTCGCCAACCGTAACCAAGCAAGGAAGCCAAACACAAGTGCGCTCGGGCACCTCACAAAGCAGCGTCGCTGCGCCTGCGCACAAAGGGCCGGCGGCCAAGGATGCCCAAAGCGCATGTGCGAGGTCCCAGTCTCTCGAATCTCAGCGTTTGCTTGTGAGCCGGGGTGGGTTCCCCTTCAAACGTTGGCGGGAGTTGGCTGAGCTTTCCCCAACATTTGCAGAAATTAGACTCGCCGGTGTGGAAAAGCACTCTTCGTATCCTACTGGGGCTAGAGTGCATGAAACTTCAGGGTGCTGAATGCCTCGTCCCCCAGAAAACTTCCCTAAAAAAAGCTCTCCCTCAGTTTATTCCTCTTCCATATCCCTCTGGGCCCCAGCCGGTCTCCATGCCAATTGAGCAGATGCTGCAATAGAAAGCTGTTTTCAGGTGCTCCTGGGTGACTCAGGTGGTTGGGCATCTGCCTTCCCCGGGGCATGATCCCGGGGTCCTGGGATCGAGCCCCAGTTTGGGTTCCAGGCTCAGCAGGAAGCCTACTTCTCCCTCTGCTTCTGCCTGATGCTCCTCCTGCTTGTTCTCTCTGTCTAGTAAATAAAATCGTAAAAAAAAAAAAAAGAAAGAAAAGAAAGAGATGTTTTCGTGGTCAGAGACTTCAGCAATGTGTATCATCAAGTGCAAACTTATGAGAGGAAAACTATGCACGTTCTCCGGATGAAATGAAAACGTATTTCTGCATGCCTCTTGATCCTCCCATTTCTCCCAGCCTTACATTTACATTTTCTTTTTTCTTTTTTTTTCTTTTTTTTGCTCTTATTTCCCAGTTAAATCTTTAAGCAAGCCAAGATTTATTTTGGAGCATGGTGCAACATTTAAGGTTTGGTTTGGTTTGGTTTTGAGAGAGAATGGGGGGCAATAATGGGGGGAGGGACAGCGGGAGAGGGAGAGAGGAGACTCTGAAGCGGGCTCCACCCCGAGCGCGGAGGGGTGGCGATTGATCTCAGGACCCTGACATAATAACCGGACCTGAAATTAAGATCAGACGCTTAATCCACTGAGCCACACAGGTGCCCCAACATCTAAGAACTTTTTAAAAAATAGTTATTTGCTTGTCATAACTAATCCATCTTTTCTCACCTAGTTTAAAATGCCACTTCATCGTTAAATTCTCAGTTATGTTTTTTTTTCTGTTTCTGGGTTTTACATTCTCTACAAATGACTAGTAGTCTTCTTGTATCCGTACTCTACTAGTTTAACTTCTTTATAAACTAGGTTTTAATCCATTACAGCTCCGTAGTTCCCCTTCTTAATCTCCTCTTTCACTATTCTCTTGGCAATATTTACCTCTACATTATTTGAGATGAAGTTTTAATCACTATGCTAAATTAAAAAGAATTCACAGTGAGAATGTCTGTAATTACAGTAAAAGAATTTTAACAGAATCAAACATAAATAGTTGTGTCTAGATACATGTTATGTCTTTCAATTTCAGTGTATCTAGATACATGTTATGTCTTTCATAAGCTTCTGGTAGTCTTTTTCCTTACATAAATCCTGCATACTTCTTTTTCTTGCATACTTCTTGATATATTTATATCTGGGCTTTTTCATTTTTCTACTGTTATGGTATATTGTTCCATTATAATTTGTAAATGGTTATTGTTTTGATATCTGTGTATTTATTTGGCAACAGAGTGAAGAACTTTTTAAGCTTCAGTCTTGTTAACAGAAGTTGGCAGTTTCTACTCTGGAAAACGGTATGGAGGTTCCTCAAAAAGTTGAAAATAGAGCTACCGTACAACCTAGCAATTGCACTACTGGGTATTTACCCCAAGGATACAAATGTAGGGATCCAAAGTCATATGTGCACCCCAATATTTATAGCAGCAATGTCCACAATAGCCAAACTATGGAAAGAGTCAATATGTCCATCAACAGATGAATGGATAAAGGTGTGGGGTGTGTATATATATATATATATATATATATATATATATACACACAATGGAATATTATGCAGCCCTCAAAAGGAGCGAAATCTTGCCATTTGCAATGACATGGATGGAACTAGACGGTATTACGCTAAGCGAAATAAGTCAAGCAGAGAAAGACATGTATCATATGATCTCCCTGATATGAGGAATTCTTAATCTCAGGAAACAAACTGAGATTTGTTTGAAACTACTCCACTACTGGAGTAGTGGGGGGTGGGAGGGATGGGGTGGTTGGGTGATAAGACACTGGGGAGGGTATGTGCTATGGTGAGCGCTGTGAATTGTGTAAGACTGATGAATCACAGACCTGTATCTCTGGAACAAATAATACACTATATGTTAAGAAAAAAAGAAGAAGATATTAGGAAGGGAAAAATGAACAGGGGGAAATAGGAGGGGGAGATAAACCATGACAGACTATGGACTCTGAGAAACAAACTGAGGGTTCTAGAGGGTGGAGGGGGGGTGGGAGGATGGGTTAGCCTGGTGATGGGTATTAAGGACATGATCTGCATGGAGCACTGGGTGTTATACACAAACAATGAATCATGGAACACTACATCAAAAACTAATGATGTAATGTATGGTGATTAACATAACATAATAAAATTAAATTAAAAAAAAAGAAGTTGGCAGTTTCTGGCCGGTACTTAGGGAAGGCACAAAGTGGATGGTAAAGATTTCACCAGAAAGATCAAAATACTGAAGAATGGTATGATGCGGTTGGAAAAAAACCAAGTAAAATGCAAACAAGGTGGGCTGTGTGGCTTATATATACATATAGGCTGTATACTGAGTGTCTACAGAAAATCCTTTTAACGTGTTACTTGATGCAGTAATTACAACTGGATTATACCTGATATTGTGGGTGAAGCGACAGAAAGGAACAGGAGCAGACCCATGACAACAGCTAATACAAAACCAGCTAACCCAAAACTCACCAGATTCCTATTACATTTGTTAATGATTTTAAGAATTAACCAAAGTAAGAGCCCTTGGCTGGCTCAGTTGGTAGAGCATGCAACTCTTGATCTTGGGGTTATGAGTTTAAGCCTCACGTTAGGCATGGAACTTACTTAAAAAAATAAAAAAATTAACCAAAACAAAAACAGACAGAAACCACTGTTGCATAAGATGCACCACATAATTTGAAAGTTTGGTGTCTATGTATACGGCAAGGGAAATACATAGATATAAATTTAGGTACTTATTCTTCAGAAGCCCTTTAATGCCATTTTATGCCTGTAGGTTGAAAGATTTGACAATAAGTTGCTTGGAACTAGCAACTCGGAAACCAAGGGTCTGCATCTTCAGCCAAATTGCTGCTGGAATGACCTACAGAGCTCTGGAGAGGACTAAGGTCCCTGCTGAGGAGGTGACTAGTTCCAGGATGGGTGTCTTCATTGGTGAAAGAGCAATGAACAAAAACAAAGAAACAAAAACAACAAAAAATTTCTCAGGCCTATCCAGCTTAGCTAGACAAAATTGTTTTGGTGTGTGTGAATGGTTTCAACTATGATCAACAAGCAATTGTCTCCTACAGGTTCCTGCTAGAAAATTATCTTTGTCTCTTACTTGTCTCCTCAGAATTCCCCAGGGTCACTTATGAGACCAGTAAAGGCTCTCTGTAGTGACATTTGAACATAAGACTCTGACATTTCCTAATGCAACCTGGAATGAGAGTCAAAGACATTAGCAGGCTATAAGGAGATAGGAACCCCACACCAGGACTCCAGGTAAGCTGTAGAATTGGGTTGACTCTAGTGTTTTTCTAGAGATCAAAGATACTCAAAGAGTATATGATAGGTCAATTCTGAGCTTCTATGTTCCTTGGTCAGATGCTATGTGGATCCCCCAAAGAGTTTCTCACAATCAACTGAAACCTAAGGTTTCTGATTCCCAGACTTCTGCGGAAACTAATTTCAGATCTAGAACAAACAATCTCTGGAAAGTTCTTGACTAGAACTCCCATCCCCATCTAAAGCTCAAATATGCCCCGGTTCAGTTTTGCCACATGCTCATTTCAGTTATGCTAATGGAATTAATAATGTGTTAGAGTAATATTTGTTTAATGATGAAAAACAGCTGAGATATGAATGCTTTAACAAATCCCTTAGCTCAGGTTTTCCAATTCCACTTCAGGGCTGTCACAAATGTTTTCTCCTTTTAAGAGTTACCAAGAAATTCATCAAACATTTTTCCATAACTGGTTCATTCATTTTTTGGGGGACCTGTCTTCATTTGCATTTCACTGGATCTACTGAGGAAAACTGAAACTATATTGTAATTAAAGCATGATTTAAAAAAAAAAAGAATATGAGGGCTCAAGCGTGTTGAGGATGATCTGCCAGTAAATAAATAAAAATAAATAAGTAAAATCAATGAAACAAAAAAATTGGTTCTATAAGGAAAAATCAAGAAACTGATAAATTCTAGCCAAAGTGATCAAGAGAAACAAAGACAAAATTACCATTATAAACAATGAGAAAGATCACATCACTACAGATTGTACACAGAGAGGTTAAAGAGTTACTGAGGAAATGTTATAAACAAGTTCATGCCAAAAAACTTGACAATTCAGATGAAATGTCAATTTCCTTCCAAGACTAAAAACTATCAGAATTGACTCAAAAAGAAACAGACCACAAACAAAATACCTAAAGAATTTAAACAAAAGGAAATCAAAACATGTCAGTGTAAGAAATCAACTAATCCCAAAGGCAGCAGTAATGGAGGAAATAAGCGACAAAAACTCTCTGAGACACACAGAAAGACAGAAAACAAACAGCAAAATGTCAGTAGTAAATCCTCCCTTACCAGTAATTATATTAAAGGCGGTGTTGGCGGACTATACATAAAAATAGTACCCAAGTATATAAATAAATCTATAAAAAAGATCCAAGTGTACATGCTGTCTCTTAAGAGACTCATACACCAAAGGACAGATCCCAGTATCTATGAAGCAACCATTCACATAACCGAAGGGACAAATACCGTATTAGTTGGAGATCTTAATGCACCACTTTCAATAATGGATCAAACAACCAGAGAGAGAACAGAGAAATAGGACAGCGGAACAACAGCACAGACCAGTGAGGCCCCGGAGAACATGCTACCCAACGACTTCAGAACACAGTTCTCTCAAGCGCCTATGAAACATTCTCCAGGACAGACCCTATGGTGTCTACAAAACAAGTATGAATAAGTTTTAAAAGACTAAACTCATCTGAAGTATTTTTTATCATAACCTAATGAAACTAGAAATCGGTGACAGAAAGAAAACTGGAGAATTCACAAACATGTGCAAATTAAATCACACCCTTTTAAACAACTAATGGGCCAAAGAAGAAATCACAAGAAAATTAGAGAATACTTTGAGACAATTGAAAATACAAGACGCCGAAATTTGAGATGTAGCAAAAGCAGTGCTGAGGGAAATTTACAGCTATAAACACATTATAAGAGAAGAAATATCTCAACTCAATAACCTAATTTTATACCTTAGGGGACTAGAAAAGAAGAGCAAACTAAGGGCTATAAAAGGAAGGAAATAATGATGATCAGAACCAAAATAAAGGACAAAGCGAATTGATACACAACAGAGAAAAATCCATGCCCAAGGCCTGGTTTCTCTCTTTCTTTCTTTCTTTTTAAAGATCGACAAAACTGACAAGCTTTTAACTAGACTAAGGAAAAAGAGAAGATTCCAATTACAAAACACAGATATGAAAGTGGGGACATTACCACTAATTTTACAGACAAAAAAATGATTATATACACCAACAAGCTGGATAACCTAGATGAAATGAATGAATTCCTGAAAACACAAAATTGACAAAATTGACTTATCAAGAAAAAGAAAATCTGGGGCCCCTGGGTGGCTCAGTCGGTTAAGCGTCTGCCTTCAGCTCAGGTCATGATCCCAGAGTTCCGGGATAGAGCCCCACATCGGGCTCCCCGCTCAGCGGGGTGTCTGCTTCTCTCTCGACCCCTCACCCTGCTTGTGCTCACTCTCTCTCACTCTGCCTCTCTCTCAAATAAATAAAATTAAAAAAAAACTGAAGAGACTGTAAGTAATCAAAATCATCCCAATAAAGAAAAGCCCAGGACCAGATAGCTTCATTGGTAAATTCCACCAAACATTTAGAGTTAACACCAACCCTCCTCACTTTTCAGAAAACGGAAGAGAAAGGAACACTTCCAAGCTCATTCTAGGAGGCTAGCACTATTCTGATCCCAGAGCCAGACAAAGATGCTACAAATAAAGAAAACTATAGGCCAATATCCCAGAGGAATACTGATGCAAAAAATCCCCAGCAAAATACTAGCAAAGGTAATTCAGCAGCCTCTTAAAAGGATTATACACCATGATAAAGTGAGTTTTACCTCCATAATACGAGATTGGTGGAATATGAGCAATCACTCAAAATAATATATCCCATTAAAGAATGAATGGGGGGAAAAACACATGATCATCTCAATTCATGCAGAAAAAGTATTTGACAAATCTCAGCATCCTTTTATGATAAAAAACGCTCAACAAACTAGGAACAGAAGAAAATCTGATGTTTCCTCAAAAAGCTGAAAATACAATTACCGTATTAGGCAGCAATTCCACTCTTAGTATATACCCAAAAGCAGTGACAGCAGAAACTCAAACAGATATTTGCGCAACAATGTTGACGGCAGTATAACAACAGAAGGCTGAAGCAACTCAAGTGCTCGATGAACAGATAAACAAAATGTGGTTTATACATATCATGGAACATTATTCAGTCATAAAATGGAATGAAATTCTGAGATATACTACAACGTGTATGAACCTTGATCACATTAAGCTAAGTGAAATAAGCTACTCACAAAAGGGCAAATACTGTATGATTCCACCTAGGAGGTATCTAACACAGGCAAATTCATAAAAACAGAAGACAGAAGAAAGGTTACCACGGGCTGAGGGGAAAGTGGAGTGAAAGCTATTGTTTAATTGGTACAGAGTTCCTCTTTGAGGTGATGAAAAAGTTCTGAAAACAGATAGTGGTGATGGCTGCAAAACAATGCAAACGTACTTATTGCCCCTGAGCTGTAAACTTAAAAATGGTTAACATGGTCAATTTTATGTTTACTTTACCATAATTTAAAAATAAATAGATAACTGGAGAGTCCTGCATCTATTAAAGAAATTGAATCTATGGTTAAAAACCTTTCCATGAAAAGAATTCCAGGCCCAGAGTGAATTCTACTGAACATTTAAATAATAATCCATTCTAAACAAACTCCTCCAGGAACGTGAAGAAGAGTGAATACTTTCTTAGTCACTCTGTGTTATACATTACCCTGATACCAAAACCAAAGACATTATAATTAAAAGCTACAGACTAATATCCTTCATGATGACATATGCAAATCCTAAACAAAATTTTAGCGTAACTACTAAAAATATGTATAAGACAACAACACATCACAACCAAGTGGGGTTATCCTAAACAATGAAAAAAATCAATGGGGAAACTAATGATGATTAACATAACAATAAAAAATTTAGAGCAAAAAAAAATCAATGGGGACTTTATTATATAATCATCAACAAATGCAGGAAGTGCACTTAACAAAATCCAACATGCATTCCTGACAAAACCTCTCCGCAAATCAGAAAGAGAAGGGAAATTCCTCAACCTGATAAAGGGCATCTGTGAAAAACATACAGCTAACAACACACTTAATGGTAAAAAACTGAGTATTTTTCCTCTTCATGCCAGGAACAAAAGATGGATATCAGGCTCTTCACCTTTTTTAAGATTTCTTTTTTTTTTTTTAAGCCAGGGCAATAAGACAAGAAATAAAAAGAACCCAGATTGGAAAGAAAAAATGTAGAAATTCAATGGAATCTACAAGATTTAAAAAAAAACAACCTCGCAGAACTACTTAGCAAGTTTAGCAAGGTTGGCGGATACAAACTAAACGTTTAAAAGATCTATTTATTTCTAAATATCAGCAATAAACAAAGGATTCTTCTCTTGAAATAACATTTTTTAATAAAAATCTATTGACTATTTAGGGCTAAATCTGACAAAAGATGTAAAAGACATGTAACCACTCTGAAAGAAATTTTGAAAGGCCTAAATGAATGGAGACACATAATTTGTTCTGTGATCGTTAAGACTCAATATTGTTAAAAGGTCAATTCTCCCCAAATTGATCTATATAGAGTCAATGCAACCCCTATAAAAATCCTAGCAGGCTTTTATTTTTAAATCAACAAACGGATTCTAAAATTCATTGGGAAACACAAAAACATTAGAGCCAAAATAATTTTGAAAAAAGTAACAAAATTGGTAGACTAACAGTATATGACTTCCAGGCCTACTATAAAGCTATAGAAATCAAGGGTGCTTGGGTGGCTCAGTTGGTTAAGCGACTGCCTTCAGCTCAGGTCATGATCCTGGAGTCCTTGGATCGAATCCCGCATCAGGCTCCCTGCTCAGCAGGGAGTCTGCTTCTCCCTCTGACCCTCCCCGTCTCATGTGCTCTCTCTCTCTCTCATTCTCTCTCTCTCTCAAATAAATACAATCTTAAAAAAAAAAAGCTATAGAAATCAAGACAGTGAAGCATCCTGACATAAGAGACCAATAGATTAATGGGCTAGAAGAGAATCCCGAAATAGACTTACCATATATAAACAACTAAGTTTTTACAAAGGTGCAAAAGCTATGCACTACAGAAAGGACAGTCTTTTCAACAAATAGTTTTAGAATATATAAGAGAAGAAAAAAGAAAGGAAAAGAACAGAACTTCGATAAATATGCTTCATACTGTATCCAAAAATTAATTCAAAATGAATCACAGACCTAATGTAACACATGAAACCATACAACTTCTAGAGGAACACATTAAGAAAAATCACTGCAACCCTCTGTTAAGCAAAAGATATAACACTGAAACCATCATTAATACGAAAAAATTGATATACCGGATTTCATCAAAATAAAAAACTTCTGCTTTTAGAAATAAACTGTTAAGAGAATGACAAGAGGAGCCGCAGTCTAAGAAAATATCAGCAAAGCATATATCACGTAATAAGGGGTTCATATGCAGAATATATAAAGAACTCTCAAAATTCAAGAAGAAAAAACAGAAAATGAACAGAAGATTTATACACTTCACTCACACACACTCAAAATACAGCTCAACGGACAGCAAATAAGACACTCAACATCACTGGTCATTAGACAATGCAAATTAAACCACAATGAGACTACCAACACATACATACCTATTGGAACGGTTAATATTTTAAAGTCTGATTGTGCTAAGTATAACAGGTGAGGATGTGGAAACAGGAACTTTTATATACTGCTAGTGGAAATGTAAAATGATACGATCACCTTATTAAAACATGGATGGAATAGTTTCCAAACTTAAACATGCATTTACCATATGATCCAGCAATCCTATTACTGGGTATTTACTCTAAAGAAATAAAAATTAATATTCATATAAAATCCTGTACCTAAATTGTTTATACAGGTCTATTCATAACCACCAAGAACTGGAAACAATCCAATGTCCTGTAATAAGTGGATGGATAAATCAACTCTGAAACATCCACACACAATGGAATACAACCCAGCAGTAACAAGAAACAAACTACTGGCATGCAAGAGCTTGGATACAGCTCAAAGGCATTATGCTAAGTGAAAAAAAGTCTGAAAACTTTACAGGATATATTCCATTTATAGGACATTCTCAAAAAGATAAAATTATAGTGATGAAGACTGACCAGTGGCTGCCAGAGGCTAGAGGCAGGGGAAAAGTATGACTAAAAAGACACTAGTTTTTTAGAAGGATGGCACTGCTTAATATCCTTACTGTGGTAATGATTAAATGACTGTATACATTTGTATAATACCTGTTAAAATTCAAAAAACTGTATACCAAAATGAGAGCAATTTATAGAGTTATTAAAAAAAAAAACCACACTACCTACTCATATGCTAGGAATATAACAGATCAAAAATATTTTCTAAAAGAATAAATTACCAGAGAACATGTAGTATAAAATTTCTGCTTCTTTCTGATTTACGATTTACTTTGCTACTAAGTCCAAGACCGATTTTGTAAAACTGTTCCATGGGCTTTTGAAGTAATGAGTTCTTCCCTCAAAAGATTTATTGATTGGGTGCCTCGAATGGCCCAGTCGGTTAAGCGACCAACTCTTGGTTTCGGCTCAGGTCATGATCTCAGAGTCATGGGATTCGAGCCTTGCGTTAGACTCCACACTCAGCACAGAGTCCACTTAAGACTCTCTCTCCCTCTCCCTCTGCCCTTCCCACCCCCCTACCCCGCCCTACCCCCCGCGATCTCTCTCAATGAAATAAATAAATCTTGTTCATTGAGGGGCACCTGGCTGGCTCTGTCAGTAGAATGTGCAACTCCTGATCTTGGGATGGCAAGTTCAAGCCCCAACGTGGGTGTAGGGATTATTTAAAATTAAAAAAAAAAAAAACAATGTGTTGATTGTGTTATTCTATTTCCCTATGGTCTCATTTGTGATTTTTGGATCTATTTAATTATGAAAGAGATATAACAAATCTCCTAATATAACTGTATCTTCATCAAATTCTCTTGTGTTTTGAACAGGTTTTGCTCTGAAATATACCATCTATGTTTGGTGCCTACTTGTTATGACTGTTACAGCTACTTTGTTAATTAATTGGGCCTTTCATTATTACATACTATCTTATTTCATTATATCCAGTGCATTAACCTTAAATTCTACTTTAAATTACATTAATTACCACCTCCGCTTTTATACTGTTTGCATTTGCCTGGCCCATCCCTTTATTTTCAACCTTTCATTATGTGCTTTTAAGTACTCCTTAAATCCATCTGACAGTATGAGTTAGTAGAATTGGACCTATTCACATTTAATTAACGGATATATTTTAATTCTGTTACTTCCTTCTTATGTTTAACATTTTTGACATTCTGTTCAAATCTGTGTTTGATTTAATCTTTTTATATCTGTATTACTATGTTGTGATTAAAAGAATACCAAGTTAGAAGTTAGGAGGCTGGGTTTAGTCTCAGCTCTCTTACTGAGGTCTAGCTAGGCAGGAGCTTCACCTCTTTACGTCAGTCTCCCCCTTCTCATCAAGGAATATAAGAATTCCTGCTTTACCCACTAGTTATTTTGGGGGGAGGGAGGGTGGAGAACATCGGGGTAAGGGGACATCAAGAGGGATACTCTAAAAGCCTGAAGGATCCAATAGAGAAATAATTGAGGACCTAGATCCCCAAATCTGAGTGTGCAAACTTTAAAAGTATCAACAATAAAATGTTACCTCTGCTACCTCAGAGGATAGAGTAAATATGTCTTAAGAGTTGAGAAGGAGGGGAAGCTGGGGGTGAGAAAAGATGTACAAAACCTTATGAAGATGAAAGTCTCAGAGATGAAGAATAACCTGGGAAGCCAGGGCTTGTTGTGATGACTACTTAAAAGGAGACAAACAGTATGATGGTTTTATGGCAGAAAGTAACAGCAAGATAAAAAATGTTTGGAGAGGAGAGAGGGCTGTGGAGAAAGGTCTTGTCAGAAGCGGGCTGAATTCCAAGACTCCCAACTTGGCTTCTGCTGATGGACATGGGGCTGGCAGAGGGTTGGATGGTCTCATTCCAAACCAGTATCATTAATCAATAAATAAGAAATTAAATGACAACAAAACAGCTTGGAAATTAAAAAACACATTCCTAAATCAAAAATTTCAAATGTTCAAAGACAGCAAAACTGAAAAATCAAACTATCCAGAGAGCAATGGAAAAGAAACACACCCTACCAAAACCTATGGGGCACAACGAACTTGTTCTTAGAGGACATCTTTATTAAGGAGTAAGGACTAAAAAGAAGGGAACTTAATACTACTCTTAAAAAACTAACAAAATAAACTAAAAGAAAAGTAGGAAGGAGAGAAGGAAAAAAATGAAGCAATTTCTCAAACAATTAAATAAATAGCTTCCTCAGGATACCAGAGTGGCTCAGTGGGTGAAGTGTCCAACTCTTGATTTCAACTCAGGTCATTGTATCAGGGTTGAGAGATAAAGCCCTGTGTCAGGCTCTGCACTGAGCATGGAGCCTGCCTGAGATTCTCTCCCTCTCCCTCTGCTCCTCCCCCCACTTGCACATGCGTGCCCTCTCTCTCTCTGGAATAAATAAATAACATCTTAAACAAAAAAGCAGAGAAATCGTTTTAAATTTTAATTTAAACAAATAAATTTTCTAATTTTTTATTTGAAAAACTTTTACTCAAAGCACTCTTTACTCTCAAAGGTCACCTAAAACAAAGTAAATTAAAAAATAAAAAACTTTAAAAAAATAAACACTTTAACATGAAGCAAATTTTGCCTGTTTAATCAGATTATATAAAATCAGTGTAACTAATTTCTACAAGGATCTAATCTCCATGCTTAAATTTCAATCAGTTCTATCTATGCAGCTGATTAAGTACCATCATAAGGCCTTGCCATGAGCAGAAAAAGAAACCTGACGCCTTTTGTTTTTCCAAACACCCCCTCGCAGGAAACAAACAAAAAACCCGGTCAAAATATTCTTAAAATTTTGTGTGTGTGTGTATTTTTTTATGTCAGAAATATTAAATATTTGTTGTCTCATTCTGAGATTCAAATATTCATATGCTGAATCTCCTTTTCTGATTTCCACCTTTTTTTTAAAGATTTTATTTATTTATTTGACAGAGAGAGACAGCGAGAGAGGGAACACAAGCAGGGAGAGCGGGAGAGGGAGAAGCAGGCTTCCCGCGGAGCGGGGATCCCGATGCGGGGCTCGATCCCAGGACCCTGGGATCATGACCTGAGCCAAAGGCAGATGCTGAACGACTGAGCCACCCAGGCGCCCCTCCACATCATTTTTTCTAATGTGTTTTAAACATTTTTATTCATTTTGGTAAATTCTAACCACTTTTTTCTTTTCTAGCTTCTATTGTCCTTTATTTTGTTTTCCACAGTCTCTACTGTCCCTTGTGATCCTTCTAATTTCGCCCTTCTTTCAGTGATGGTTTTATTTTCTTAACCTTATTTTCCTTTCTGCTCAATTAGCTTACATTGCATTTTCTCATGCAGTCACACTATCTCTTCCTGACCTCTTTTATCACTGCTTTGTGCTCTCAGTGGTAAATATTTCCAAAAAGTGTTTTAAATTCATAGCAAAACAGCTGGGCATGATTTTCATCTACTTTACAGAAATAATTTTTCTGTTGAGCATTCATCTGTCCTTTGTTTTGCTGCTACTTTCTTCCTTTTTGATTCTTGAGTGGTAGCAGTAGTGTTTAGCTGAAATCCTTTTGATAATTCATCTTTAAAGGAGGTGAGGTGTTTTTGGACAAGCTATCTGTAAGAGATTCATGCAGAAGGCTATCGTGGTTCCAGTTCTTGACCAGCTGAACTTTGTCTTGATTCAAGGTTTTATATGAGAATCATTTAGGTTTTTTGTTTGTTTGTTTACTTTTCAACAGCCAATGGAGATAGGCAGCCTTGAGGTTTTCACAATGCAAAGACATCTCTTCCCCTACTGCTAGGAGACAAATGTAAAAATGCCTTGTTTGTATGATTCTTTGTTTGACACCTGATATTCTTTCCTTTGTAACTTTCAGCAAATTTAATGGCACGATGTGTGAACTTGGTTGACAGAAAGGGAATAGGGTATTTTTTTTAAGAGTTTATTTATTTATCTGTCAGAGAGAGAGAGAGAGAGAGAGAGCACAAGCACGGGGAGGGGCGGAGGGAGAGGGAGAGGGAGAAGCAGGCTCCTTGCTGAACAAGGAGCCCAACACGGGGCTCGATCCCAGGACCCTGGTATCATGACCTGAGCCAAAGACAGACACTTAACCAACTGAGCCACCCAGGCACCCCAGGGGAATAGGGTATTGTAAAATTTATATTTTTGGTTTCTTTTTTAATTTCTAGATTATTAATCAAATCATTTAATTCTAAAATTAGTATTACTATTATTATTTAAGACAAAGGTAGGTTTTTTTTTCAAAGTTATTGGCAAATTAACTTAAACCCTCCCAAATATCTCATGGCAATATGGTGCAGAGATAAAATCGCTTTATTTTATCTCTGCGCCGGAAGAGACAAACACTCTTCCACCTTCCCTCTTACCCCAAATCCCTACAAATGACAGGGAAAGAAAAATTAAAATCTGTAACAGTGCCGGAAAGCAAGAGAAAAGAAAAACTCCTGAGCCATTTCTAACAGACAGAAAGGAGATAGGACTGGCTGAGGAAAGAACTGCTGCGAACTGGATGCTCTGCAAGTGTCCAGACTCAGAGGCGATGCATGCGAGATGGATGCTAGATGCATGGACCGCCTTCCTCCTACTGCAAAGACCCTCTTCCCCGTGGTCAAGGAGCAAGTCGCTGAGGCATCTACTCCAGGCTGGAGAAGTGACTATGGAGAGTTAAGCTGCCCCTTGCAAATGGTGTCACGCCAGCCAAGCAAAGTGGTCCTCGCTGAGGGTATGGATGCCTAGCGTTCTACATCCGCCAACCCATCCTGTACCTTCTCCCCATCGTGGGAGACAGACCTCGACAAATACTGTACCCACACCCAAAACTGCCAAATATATGAGGAAAATCAGTGCCCATAAAAGAGAGGTACCAAACTTCATTCACACAACTAATACTGGAGGGGAAAAATGCTTAATAGAGCAAACAAAAGGAGGCTTTAATAGAAGTGAAATTAATATCTTCAGAAGAACATCATAACTATGAAAAAAGAACAGGTATTATAAAAATGCAACTTTAGATCTTAAAAATAAAAAATGTTTTTATTATTGCAATGAAATTCAATATATCGGCTGAATGATAGAATGGACACAAGGGAAGAGCAAGTTAATAAGCTGAATACCCAGCCCTAAATGCAGCACAACAGAATGACTGGGTGGGAAGTGTGACATAAAGGTTGAGTGTTGAGAGGGGCGCCTGGGTGGCTAGGTCGGTTAAGCATCTGACTCTTGGTTTCCTCTCAGGTCATGGTCGTGAGATCGAGCCCTGCATCAGGCTCCATGTTCAACACAGAGTCTGCTTAAGATTCCTTTTCTCCCTCTCCCTCTGGCCCTCCCCACTGCTCCCTCTCTCTCTCTCTCTCAAATAAATAAATCTTTAAAAAAAAAAAAAGTTGAGGCTTGAGAGAAAGTCCCAGAAAACCTTGAATCCACCAAATAGGAGTTCCAAGGAAAAAGAGAGAGAAAGAGGACTCAAAAAATAATAATAAAAGCAATGACAGGAGAACATCAAAAGAAGTGAGTCTCCAGATTTAAAGGGACTAATAAAAATGAACCAGGAAGAGAAACAACCATAGATATTAAAGGGGTTCAAAACAAATCTCCCCAAAATGTGTCACTTTGGCATGTGGACTATTTTAAAATGAAAACAGTCAAGACCCAGCAAACTCAGGAAACACTTTTACTACTCCCTTAACGACCTGAAAGAATTTAGATAGGGGCCTGGCCCAGAAAGAACTATTACCAGAGATAATTTGTTTTACCTGAATGACAGGTCTGTATGGCAGGGCAAACACCTAATTCCCAAACATCCAAATAAGCTTGAAAAGTAGAAGGAAATATTTTTCCACCCCAATAATCTCTTCTTATGAAATATTAAAGGAGAAGAATAATCTTAAAAGCCTTCAAAGAAGAAAAATAATTATCTGCAAAGAAGCAAGAATCCAACTGGCGTTAAATTTTATTATAGCAATGCTGGATACAAGAAGTCAATAAAGCAAATTTCCAAAGCAGCAAATGAAAATAATTTGAATCTAATTTAACTTTGAATCTAAACAACTAAAATATCCACCAGTAACAGGATGATTAGATAAGATAGAGTATATTCATATGACGTGCTATGATTCGGCAGTTAAATATAATGCCATCTCTAAGACATATTGTTAGTGAAAAAGCAAGTTACAGAAATATAAATGTCAGTCATGGTTCAACCAGGGGAAACAGAATCAGTAAGAAATATATAATAGGAGATTTATTGCAAAGACTTGGCTTATGCAATTATCAGGGCTGGCTAGGCAAGTTGGAAAATCACAAGGCGGGCCTTCAGGAAGGGAGTTATCTACAACTGTCAGGCACAAACTGAAACTGCTGCCCCCAGACAGAATTTCCTCTTCAGGGAAGACTAAGCACTGCTCTTAAGAGCTTTCAAATAACTCAATCAGTTCCACCCAGATTATCTAGGACAATCTCCCTTCCTAATAAGTCAACTGGTTATGCACTTTAATCACATCTACAAAACACCTTCAAAGCAACACCTAGATTAGCGTTTGATGTGATAGCTGGGAATTATATAGTCTAGCCAAGTTGACACATAAAACTGACCATCACAACCACATGTATATGAATGTATATACACATTTGTATTGTGATACAGATGCACTATGGGACTGTGTGTGTCTATGTTTGTATGGAGACAGAGTTGAGGAAGGACGCACACCAAATGGTAACAATGAAACAGTAAAAACTGAAAAGGGGGAGTGGTGTAGGGCAAAGAGGAGATTCATTTCTTATTCCTTATAGTTCTGGTGGGGGATGTTGATAAGGAGGGAGACACACACGTCCAGGGACAGGAGGAAGATGAGAAAGCATTGTACCTTCAGTTTAATTTTTCCGTGAACCTAAAATGACTCTAAAAAGTAAATTCTATTCTTTTTTTTAAGATTTTATTTTATTTTTTATTTTTATTTTCATTTTCACTCATTTGACTGTTTTTAGAAAAAGAGAGCATAGCATGCATGAGCAGGGATGGGGAGAGGGAAAGGGAGAGGGAGAGAGAGAATTTTTTTTAAGATTTTATTTATTTGTCAGAGAGAGAAAGGGAGAGAGAGAGAGAGAGAGAGAGCACAAGCAGGGGGAGGGGCAGGCAGAGGGAGAGGGAGAAGCAGGCTCCCCGCTGAGCAGGGAGCCCGATGCGGGACTCGATCCCAGGACCCTGGGATCATGACCTGAGCCAAAGGCAATGCTTAACTGACTGAGCCACCCAAGCGTCCCAGAGAGAGAGAATCTTAACAGGCTGCAAGTCTAGCACAGAGCCCAACATGGGGCTTGATCTCACAACCCCAAGATCATGACCTAAGCCAGAATAAGGAGTCAGATGCTTAACTGACTGAGCCACCCAGGCACCCCTAAGATTTTATTTTTAAGTAATCTCTACACCCAACGTGGGGCTTGAATTCACAACCCCGAGATCAAGAGTCCCATGCTCCCCCGACTGAGCCAACTAGGCGCCCTGTTCTTTTTTTTTTAATGACAGATTACTTACCAAAAAACCCCCCAAACAACAATCAGGATGGTAGCAGAGCTCTAATCCGCAAAAATAAATGCCAACAGGTAGCAGGAAAATATCTTTTACATACTAAACAACTCAGAACCTAGAGTTCTATATATAATAAATTATTCAAGAAGGAAGACAATTCAATATATTTTCAAGTATGAAAAAATGAGAGTTTACTCCTCACTGACATTTGTGAAGAAACTGCTGAAGAATATGTATGCATCAGCCATAAAACTGATTCAAAGAATGAAGGAGGAAATTCAATGGTGAGCAAATTCATTTGAAAAACAGAGCTAAACTAAATGAAGTATTGAGTGCGAAAAAAATAACCACAGTATGGGGTCCTGGGTGGCTCAGTTGGTTAAGCGTCTAACACTTGATTTTGGCTCAGGTCGTGATCTCAGGGTCCTGGGATCGGGCTCCACGTTCAGCAGGGAGCCTGCTTAAGGATTTTCTCTCTCCCTCTCCCTCTGCCTCTCCCCATCCCATTCTCTTTCTCTCTCTAAAATAAAAATAAATAAATCCTTTTTTTTTTTAAGATTTCATTCATTTGACAGAGAGAGACACGGCAAGAGAGGGAAACCAACAGTTTGAAAAACAGATGGGGCACACAGGAGGGAGAGTGATTTCCTCATATCAGAATGTGGCCCAGAGAGAGAAGGATCATGGGAAGACCCCTCCAGGGACAAAGGAATCAGCAGGTGCCATTTCCCTCCCCCTCCCCCCCAGAAAAAACAATGGCCATCTGTGGGAACAAGCGCTGTGTCAATACTTGCTACCTAACTTGTTTGCACCAAGACCCCAACCCCTTGCCTGGGCAGATCCGCCCTTCCCAGTGCTGCAGGGCCCCTCCCCGAGAAGTCCAGGCCACCTGTCCACCACATCTCCAGACCAGCACATTTTGCGGGACCTCAGTTCCTGCAGCAGCAGGGGCAGGTCTCATTTTCAAGGAGACCACTGCACACCTTGTTAAAATGCACCCCCACCACTGTTGGGGACCAAACACTGCCCACAATAGGCAAGGAGACCCTCTGCAGACAACTGGACGGAAGGAAAAAGAGGCCAAGCCTCAACAGCAGAGCACACACAACACAGAGGAGACACTCCCTGAAGCCCCAGGGAACAGGGGACACTGCACTGCAAGGCACTACAGGACCTCTTCTTCATAAGGCTCCTATTGTTAAGAGCAAGAGAAGCAGCTGATTCTCCTAACACACAGAGACAGACACGGTTAGACCAAATGAGGAGACAGAGAAATATCTCCCAAATGAAAGGACAGCGCAAAACCACAGTAAGAGACTTAAGTGAACTGGATATAATTCTGATAGAGGATTTAACGACCATAAAGATATTCACCGGACTTGAGAAAAGAGTGGACATCACTGAAATTATTGAATCTTCAAAAAAATGGCCCTCCAAAATTGAGTAGCCCTTAAAATCCTGACTGCAGTTCAAGGAGGCCCAGAATTAGATGGCTGGCTCCTGGCTGGGACACAATGGCTATGCAGCTCTAACCTGTGGCCATGGCCTCCCCCAGGCTAGATAGGCCACTGTACTCTGGGTATTGCCTGGACGCACAGACACATTATCAAAACCTTTACCAACTCAGCTAACCCTTGAAATTTAAAACCATGGTGGACGTGTTCTGCGTCTCATTGGTATAACCACCTAGGATCCATCCTTGTTACCTCTTTGAGACTGAGAATGTTGTTTGACACATGGAAACTCTTAAGTACATGGTCAAAGCCCTAAATGATACCCAAAACAGTATTCCTCTACTAAATACTGAAATGACTCAAATGCATAAAGCAGTTCTACAAAATAGAATGGCATTAGATGTTTTAACTGCTGCACAAGGTGGAACTTGTGCTAGTAAAAAGACAGAATGCTGGGTGTACAGTCCAGATTACCACAAAAGACTTCTGGGTTTCTACCTGACATGAATACTTAAATTGGTGCTTTAAATGATCTCTTTCCTTTAATGATTGCTTTAAACTCATGGAGTGGAAGAAAATTATCAAAGGTCAACTATCAAAGATCTTCTATTCAGACTTCTCTTTCTCATTATAATATTCACATTATTTTGTTGCCGTTCTTGGTGTCTCCCTGCCTACTGTCAAGACTCCTTCACTGCCATAACTTCCAGCTAACAGATGATCTTTTCTACTCGAGGGGGTTTATCTATGTTGACCGCAATGGATTCAGCTGCCTCCCCTTCCATGACTCCCCTCTACATTTCCCAAGTGACCAATATTGACCCATAGGTAGGGACATCTTTATGCCCCTATTCAGCAGGAAAACGTTACAGAAGATGAGACCTTCCACCTCCAACGACCTTAAAGATTTAAGGGTCAAAATTGTTAAGGCAGGGGAGGGATGTGGGAGCAGAAGTTTAGCTGAGGACAAAGCCAAAACTGGCAGCCTACCCCCCCCCCCATGTGGTATGTGTGACATTCCTCAGGCACTCCTGGCTGCCCTAAAGGAAAAACAAATGGTTAACTGATAGAGATCACAGTCTTGCAGGACAGGAGTCTCCCTCAGTTTACAAAAGTCTCAGCAATTTACAGGGACAAAGCATTTCTATCAATGGCCTAGCTTCCAGAAGGAAATGTAGATACAATTAAATGTCCTTATAATCTGCAGCCCATTGACAGGCACTTGAGGCTGGCAAAGTGTAATGTCTCTCCAGGAAGCTCCAAACGCTTACTGGTAATGCCTTATTAGAAGGAAAAACAACCTTAACTTGATAATGGCAAGGCCTCTGGTATCCTGTGAGTCTTCTTTAACATACAAAAATCCTTTTGGAAACTCCTTTTTCCTTACCTTCCCCAACCCCACAGTATATAATCAGCCACCCCTCACAACCCCGGTGCAGCAGCTCTTTGTGCCCACAGGTCCCGTCCCCGTGCTTTAATAAACCACCATTTTGCACCAAAGACATCTCAAGAATTCTTTCTTAGTCGTCGGCTCTGGACATCGGCTCCCCACTGAACCTCACTTATATCCCAAAGCCCCATCAGGATGTGAACAGATGTGACTTTTGCCATGTTTGTTTGTGTGAGTTTCCACTTTTTTGTTCTTCTTCCCTGCTACCAGAAGGGGCACGTTCCACATGAGAATCGTTCCTTCTGCCTGGGTCCTGGAATGAGAAGACCCATGGAGCAGAGCTGTAGCTTGCCCAGAGCCTGCGTGTACAGAAGTCAGAAATAAACTTGTTGCCGTAGGCCCCTGAGATTTGCGGGTTGGTTGTTAACGCAGCAAAGTTGACCAGTGCCTCCTGAGGGAGGTCTTCATGTTCTTTCCTTTGTGGTTTGGTGCATAGGACCATAAGCACACTGACCTTGAAGGCAGGTTGGAAGCAACCCTAGTTCCCTGAATCACCACTTGTCAGAGAACTGCCTGCTGATCAGGAACATGTATTTTGGACTCTCCTTGACCAATAAATCCATTTTTGTTTGTTACAACACTAAAATTTTGGGCTCTAGGTTGTATATTAGTTAGTGTTTTCCTAACTAATATGTCAGGTTAAAAGGTCTGTACTTGATTCTTATCAGGAATAGGAAGGTTGGGACACCTGAGTAGCTCAATCGGTTAAGTGTCCGCCTTTGGCTCAGGTCTTGGTCTCATCATCCTGGGATCACGTCCCACATGGGGCTCCTTGCTCTGCAGGGAGCCTGCCTCTCCCTCTGCCACTCCCCCTGTTTGTGCTCTTTGTCTCTCTGACTAATAAATAAAATATTTAAAAATTAGGAAATTTAAAAAAAGGAATAGGAAGGTAGTGGCTGATGATGTTTTTAGGAAGGGGAATAACACTGTGAGGACCAGTGGAAGCTACAGTTACAAGGGTGGAAGGATATGAGTGAGGCTGTAAGGTCTTGGAACTGTTGGTGTCGTCAGAATACAGGTGAACTCTTGACTGAGGCTCAGGGAAGGTGGACATGATTTTGAAAGTCTCTCTAGAGGCTGTGGAAGGAGCTGCTGCAGAATGAATCCTATCTTCCTCAAGTTAAAATCTCTTTTCTCTTTTGTAGGGGTCCTGGCTCTGGTATTGCTACTCCAGTGCCTGAAACATAATAAATGCTGAATGGCTGCTGGTCCTGGACTCACCACTAGCTGAATGCCTATGGTGTGGGGAGGGCTCTTTCATACACAGAATCGTTACAATAACCATGCAAGGTGCTGGCCAATTTTATAGGTGAAGAAATGTAAATTTTAAGAGTTACTTGCTCAAGTTGTCTTGGAACAGTCTTATTCTGAAACCCATAACTTTTCTAATATAACAGGATGTTTTCTCAGAAAATCATAATGGCTAGTATTTACTGAGTGTCTGCATGTGCCTGGTGCTCTGCTGGGTGCTTTACAAACACGAAGAAGCAGCTGGTGTGTCAGCTATTGTAGGCTGTTCCTAGTGTTTCTAAACTGTGTCCTCTGTGGGAAGTAGGCATCCTTGCCCGCTCAGGCTGCCATAACAAAATATTGTAGGCTGGGTGGCACACACAACAGGGATTCATTTTTCACATTTCTGGATGCTGGGAAGGAAGTCCAAGATCAAGGTACTAGCTGATTTGGTTCTTGATAAGGACTCTTCCTGGCTTGTAGACGCCTGATTTCTCAGTGTGTCCTCACACGTCCTCACACGGGTCTGGTCTCTACTTGTCAGGGCACCAATTCCATTACGTGGGCCCCACCCTCATGACCTCATCTAATCCTGATTGCTTCCCAAAAGGCCCATCTCCAAATCCCATCACATTGTACTTTAGGGCTTCAACATACACGTTTGGGATGGACACAAAACATTCAGTCCTTAACAGTAGGAAAAACACTAACATAATTTTAGGGCAAAGTCTGATTTTTTTTTAAGGCCCCTGATTCATTTTCTTTTGTCCTCTTAGTTCTTCGGACTGAGTGGAAGGGTGGTTTCAGGTTCTCACGAATGCCCTGTGCCTGCAGCTCCCACTTCACCCCACAGACCCCTGGGCCCACTCTAATCTCATGGTGTTCAGATCACCTGGGTCCTTCCTTTATTAGTGGGGAGTAAGATGCGGCTTCGAGCACTCCCCATCCATTTATTCCCATTCCTTCATTCGTATTTATTTATTCAACAGATTTTTAATAAGCATGATGTGTCACCTGTTAGAATAATAGCCAATAGCCATTTGTAGCCCCCTGGTTTCAAAGGCCTTTTACATTCTTGGACTCTTTTGATCCTCACAACCATGACTATGAAGTGGGTCATATTATTACTATGAATTTGTATCATTGAGAAAACCCAGGCTGAGAAATGCTAAATAATTTGCCTAAAGTCACACAGCAGGACGAGATTCAAATAAAAATTCTCTGATTTCCCAGTCCTCTTCTCTGCCTTCCATGCATCACAGTCCAAATTCTACAGTGCCTCCTGCCTCGTGGCTTGCTGACTGTGGTCTCATTACTTTGATTTGTGCATTATTTAGGGTGTATCTAACAGCTATAAAGGGCAACCTTCAGATCACAGGGGCTTCACATGATAAAGATTTAGGTATCATATAGTCCAATGTAGAGATCTGTGGTCAGATAACTCAGGAATCCAGACCTGCTCAAGCTGTGGATCTGCCATCTCAAATACGTGGCTTCAGGTGATGCAGGTGTCACCCTGCCAGGAGAGGGGGAAGGCATGTGGAGAAGGCACAAACACTCTCAACTTCCTCAGCCTGGACGTTTATATCCCGTCAGTGATGAGCAGTTATATGGCCTCACCTCACTGTAGAAGGGCCGGAAATCAAGTTTAGTCACTCTCTATCAACACTGAATTGAGGTACCATTCTAAATTTGATAGAACTGTCCCAGGAGAAAGATGCCTCTGGAGAGAATGACCCTAATCTGCCCACATATTCATGCCTCTACTTGTCTCTCACTCATTCCACTGGAACTCACAGAGCACCAACTTTGTGAGCCACTCATAATCGAAGATCTCCTGGCCAAAGAACAGATTAGAGCCCCATCAACCAAAGGGTTGGTGGGACATCAGGCCACAGGTTGATTGATGACAGAAGTGGTCTTTTCCTTTCAACAGGGTATTTGTTACTCTTATAGTTTTTCTTTATTTTTATATTCTATTGAAAAGTTTCAAAATGTTTACACTAGCACAAAATACACAGAGGTTTGTTGTGGTCACAACGTATGTAGTTGGTTTCATGTACCTTTTAAGAGTTCTATCAGCTGTCTAGCACTTTCAAAATACTTCTATCTGGGAAACTGTGGTGAGCACAGCCTATTTGCTTCCTGGGCCTCGCCAGTACAAAGGGAAGGGAGAGGGTTAACTCTGGAGCCTGGGAGAACAGGAAGGAGACAGCTCAGATATCCTGCTGAGAACTCACTCTCATCTGCTAGATGGATAGACTCCAGAGTTATTTAGGAGGTAGCCTGGGCAGGATGTGGGGGTACTGAAGGAGAGGAGGCAGGACATTTTGATTTGTGACATCATTTGGATGCTTGTGGATGTGTGACCCTAAAAAATTTCACCTTTCAGCTTTTTAAAAAATTTGTTGCATCAGTCACTTAATGCATGCAACAGAGTCCCTTGTCCCATCCATAATCCAGGGAGAAGGAAGAGTCATGTCTAGGTGGAAGGAGTCCCTCCTTGAGATGAGGACCTTGGCAGGAGGAGCAGGTTTGGGGGGGGTCTGGGTGGTATTGGAATGGGGGTTCCTCTACTTCTGGACACAGAGGTTTTGAAGTACTTCCTGGTCTTCAGAAAGCCATTCCTTGTGCTGTGGAGCTCAGCCTGATGTGGGAAACAAAGGCAAAAGAAAAACTAAATTTCCTTACTACTTATAGTCCATTGACAAATCCTTGAAACAGGCAGAGTGACATTCCTCTAGGAACTCAGCTACCTGGATGCTAATACTTTGCTAAAGGCAAAAGACAATCTTAGCCTGACCCTCAGGATCCTATATTTTTAACATATAAAAATTCCTTTGGCAACTTCCTTTATCTCTACCTCCCAAGATATATGTCGGCAATCATTCTCCATCCATATGACCCACCGATATACATCTGAAGGGTCTCATGACTGAATTTTCACTAAACAGTAATCGAAGACCTTTTCCCAACAATAGCTAGCCCCCTCAAGGTCCTGGAACCCTTGCTTCAAAATACCTTTTAGGCTTGTGCTATCCCTAACCCCCTCCCAACTTGAAAGTATACAATGGGCCACTCCTCATGACCCCAGCGCTCTTCCTGCCCACGGGTCCTGTCCCCATGCTTTACTAAAATCACCTTCTTGCACCTTTGGCACCTTTCAAGAATTCTTTCTTGACCCATGGCTCTGAACCATTGCCCACATCAAGCCTTCCTGGCCATCTTTCTTAGTTCCAAAGCTGCTCTTAGAGAAAATGAAGGGTGGTTCAGAAATTCAGGAGCTGGGTGAAGCAGAGGAGCCAAACATATGCAAAATGGGGAAGTGTGTGTGTGTGTGTGTGTGTGTGTGTGTGTGTGTGTAAATATTTTTAGGAGCAGGTTGCAGTTGCAAAGACCACAGATGTTCATCTGCATTGTGCATAACATTTGCACATTAATTGGCACCCATAAAAATGTGGAGACCACCCAAGTCTCAGCCCCTCTGAACTGAAGAATCATCTTTTTCCTCTTTTCTAGTCACACCCCCAAAGCCCCTCGGTACTGTTTAAAGTTGGGCTGGTCATACTTGAAAAGAAACAACTGGTTGGCATCCTTCCTCTCAGGATAGGGTGACTTCCCTTTGTGCCTGGTCAGAGTTGTGGGGGAGGGAGCAGCTGTTGAGGGGCCAGGATGGGGATGGAGATTGGCTTGGTCTGGTCTCAGAGGATGTCCTTGTTTTTATCTATCTGGGTCCCTCTTCCTGTCTCTTTCCACTCACAGATTGTATGGCATTTTGGAGGGTGGAGCGCCTGGGCACTTAGCCCACTACTTCCCTCCCCAGTCTGGCCCTGGGCACAAGCCACATGGTGGTGGCCATCAACCTGACCTCTTGCCCATCCATTATAGCCTCAGCTGCCAGGCTGCCACAGGTATTACAAAGAACTTCTACGAGACTTCACCCTCCCCCAGTTCTGTTCCCAAAGCTAAAGTGGTGGAGAGTCAAACGGACAGAACACACTCCGGGTGGGAACATACACCCTTTAATGGTGGAAGGGGGTGTCTGTGCCTTGGGGAGGACCACTGAGGCCCAAGGCTGTAGTCCATGGAGGAGGAGCACCTCAGTGTGTGCTTGGGCTCTGGGCAAGGAGGAGGAGACAGCAGTGGTTCCTATGGTGTGAAGGAAGACTCCCTACCAGATCCTAGAGCGTGTTTCTTCTTCTTCCTCTATGTCCGTGCACAGCCTGTGGATGTGTGCATGTTTCCAATCGTGACTGTACCCCCAGGTGGGAGTGTGGGCAGGGCTCTCATCCCAGAGGTGGGGAGGAGAGGGAGGAGGGAGTCTGAAAAAGATGGAGAATTTATGAACTGCTTTTTGTAGGGAGACAGTCTCAATGAAGAAAATTCAATTTTCTGCAGCTCAGAGAGTCAATATGTTAAATCTCGGAGAAGCTGAGGAGTGACAGCAGAATGACAAAGTCAGGGGGACATGCTTTGGGATAGGGGGAAGCTATCTCTGCGTGCAGTGAAGCTGCCTCCTCTCTGTACGCTTGAACTGCAGCTGGGGGACAGGATGGAAGCAGATAGCTGAGTTCCGCAAACTGCCCCATCTCCCCTTCTCCTCCACCTCGGTGTCACCACAAGTGATCAGCTAAGCTGCTGGCTGTGTAACTGGTGTGTGCCCGCATCCCTGGGGTCCGATGTGTCAGTAGTGGACCCCTGTGGTATGCTGTGATGAGATCATGCCCATGGCTTTTCACACAAGCTAATTAATTAATGCTCCTCTGGTATCTAGGAATGAGGAGGATCTGAGGGAGTTGGTGGTGCCAGTGACTCAGAGCCCAAGAGCTCAGCTCTTCGGAGCCCACAGTGTTACTGAGACCCAAGTCGGGCTGCCCATCACTCGAAAAGCCAATACTGAAGACAATTTTTTTTTTGAAAGATTTTATTTATTTGACAGAGAGACACAGCAAGAGAAGGAACACAAGCAGGGAGAGCGGGAGTGGGAGAGGGAGAAGCAGGCTTCCTGCCGAGCCTGGAGCCCTATGCGGGGCTCGATCCCAGGACCCTGGGACCATGACCTGAGTCGAAGGCAGACGTTTAACGACTGAGCCACCCAGGCACCCCTGAAGACAAGTTTTGATTGCAAAGGAATATGAGCTTTATTCAGGAAGCCAGCCACCTGGGGTGAAAGCGGACTCTTGTACAAAGGCCAACTCTGAGGTTTCTGCCTGGCCCAGGTGTTATCAAAGGAGATTAGGGCAGTTAATCAGTAAAGAGCGTATAGTGGTCTGTAAAACTTCTTGATTACAAGCAGACTCGATGGTGCCAGCTACAGACAGTATCTCAGTGCCCCGAGGTTATGCAAGACACTCTGGTTTCGATTTCATGGTGGGCAGAAGGGCTCTGTTCTTGTCTAGGAGATAATGCATGATCTATAGGGATACTAAGAGAGATTAATCATCATATGGGCCAAGGGTGCTGGGTAAAGCTTAAAGACTACTGGGTTGACTGGAAGGTCCCAGGTGGCTACAAGAGGTCCCCTAAGATTCTGCCAGACTGGGGGCACTCAGGCTGGTGTTCAAGGTGATGAGTCAGAGATCTGGGAGCCCTGGCTGAAGAGAGAGAGTGTGTGGTTGGTGAGGTGAAGGTACAAGTGGCTAGGCTCTTGGGGGTGGGTGTCCTGGTGTCCTGAGCTGGGCTGGGTGGAGGTGGATGGAGGGGAGGACACCCCCCTCAGCTTAGGGAGGACTCCAAGGCTCAGGGCCTGTCTTAGAGCACATTTTCTCCAGGAGGCCCAGAAGGGAAGGGAAGAGAATGGGGAGCAGACATATCAGACCAGTCCAGCCTCATTCCTTCCCCTCTACCCTCCCTCACCTCCCTAAGCCCAGCTTCTCAATGGGCCATTTCATACTTATTACACATCTGCTGTGTGCACAGAGCTCCAAAGTGTTCTCTGGCCATTCTCACCCCAGTAACTGCTACCTTGCAGCCCGCAAAGAGACTCCTCAGCCCCTGGGTTGACCTTCAAGCCCAGAAGGCTCCTCTGAAACCTGGGATCTGGAACCTAGATATTTGGGACAAAGCATGGAGAAGCTGAAGAAATGTGGAGAAGGGGAAGGTTGGGAGAGAGGCCCACAATTTCTTGGGACAATATGATTACTTACAGCAGCAAGAAAGACTAAGAGCGGGAGGAGAGCAAGAACTTCCCAGGAGCAGACAGAGCTGCTTGTTTTCTGAAGCAGAAATCCTGGGCCTGATACAGGGAGGGACAGCATGAAAAGGCACCCATGGAGGGAGATCCTCTTCCCAGGAGTGATGGGGTTTCAGCAAGGTGTGGTGAGGGAAGGGGAGACCGCTTACAGCAAACAGGCAGAAAAGGAGGTGAGACTCTTGGGGGGATCTTTGGCTTCCAAGTGGAGGCAGCAATCCCGACCCGCGCACACACGGGGTCATTGCTAAAGCGTGCGCCCTCTGCTGGGCTCTCAGCTGTCATTGATCTGCGGGGCAGAAAGATGCAGAGGCTGTGCAGGGTCCTTAAATCTGCGCTGGGAGCTGAGGGGGAGTCTCCCTCCAGCCGGAGGGGAGGCCAAGGTGGTGGGACGACCCGATGGGGAACAGTCACCATTTGCCTCTGTCCTCTCCTGAGACGGAGTGGCTTTGGGGTGACCACGTCATAAAGCCATTTGGAGGTCCCAGGGGTGTCAAGGGTCCCTTCCTAACTGCGGCAGAGCAGAGCTGCGGGCTGGCGAAGCCTTGCCCCCGGAGGCTACTCAGGAGGGGGCCGGGCTCACGGTGGTGGGCGGGGCTTCCCCAGGTGGGCCTGAAGTGCCTGGCAGGTTGTCCCTGTTCAACCTCTTCCTCTGCGCACCCCCGCCCATCACTCTGCTGACGGGGAGATGTCTCTTCAGCTCAGCACGCGACCTGGTCTTCCTGCAGGAAGAGGGGGGAAGACAGGCAGAAGGCAGGAAAAGAGAGAAGGGGGCAAATGTCTTTCCTTTCATTGGGCTCCGAGACCTGCTCTAGTCCCTAGATTCTGAAGGGTGGGAGAGGTGTGAAAGCAGATGTAGAAATGACTCGAAATGGGGCAAAGTGGTAGCATGCAGCAGGCTGGAGAGATGGAGGTAATGGAAGGTGGAGCCCACTGGGAGGTGGGGTTGTCTGGGGAAGCGAGCCAGGAGGGGAGGGAGGCAGGCTGGGTTGGAGGGAAGGTTGTCCAGGTGGAAGGGGACGGAGTGGGAGGTGGGCAGGGAAGGGGTCAGAGGGATGGGGGTGGGCAGGAGGGGAGGTGGAGGCACCAGGATGGGGCAAGGCCAGAGGGAAACTCAGAGATGGTCAGGGCGACCAGCTGTCTGGAGGGAGGCCTGCAGGAGGATCCCACTGGGGGGAGGGGAAGCAGACAGCAGTTCAGCAGCAGTCAGAGCCTGGGAGGATGTGGGGAGTCAAGGCTGTGGCAGGGAAACAAGGGTGTTTGTGGGTCCTTGGAGGGTCCCAGGAAGGTGAAGGTAAGACCTCCAGAGCCACTTCCCGCTCAGGCTGAGGCCTGACCCTGGAGGGGAGCTGAGGAGGCCACCTGAGCAGCAGCGATGGGTGCGAACCCATCTCTCCCTTAGCTCAGGGCACCTGCAGAGGGTGCCCACCTGGGTGGGAGCAGGCTGGGCGCCTTCCCAGCTCTGAGCTCAGAATCTAGTGGGGTTTCTTTGGAGCGATTGTTTAGTAATCATGGGGTGACTCAAGCTCCCACATCGGCCTAGCAATCCCTGTCATATAACTGTCTCCCACATTGTCCATGAAGAATGTTTTAAAAGTGGTGTAATTCAAAGAAGTGAAGTAGGACTTTCCATGGGACAGCTCTATGGAGGCTGATTAACCCTTCTTGGCCGTCTTATGTGCAGATACAGCGCCCCATCGGGAACATTTAGGCTCTGGTCAAATAACATTAAAGGTTATTATGGCAAATGAACCCTGTAAAGGGGCTAGAGGCATGATGGAATGGGAGGGGAGAGGTCAGTTTTAGGGCAGGGGAGTAGAATGGAGCTGGCCAAGTCAGAGATCAAGTTTCCCCAGGTTTGGGCCCCTGGGGTCTGAGGCTGAAGGAGATGGGGTTTCCATATCAGGGACAGCGGGACTGGAAGGGTGTTGGGGAGACGCTCACCACAGGGGCTGGGCGATGGAGTGGGGTGGCTGTCCACGGTGGCCACACTGCGGATGGAAGCTTTACCTGTCTTAATCTCACACATTAGGCAAATTTTATTAATCCCACTTTACAGGTGATGAAACTGAGTCTTAGAGAGATATGTCAAGGGCCCAAAGTAACAGGGCAAATGAAGAAGCAAAGGCAGGATTTGAACTCAGGTCCTTCACTCCTGAGCTCTTGCTCTTTCCCCCACATCACTGGGCAGCAGAACTTACTCTTTTATGCATCTGCCTCAGCCGCAGGCGGGGGGCGGGTGAGGTGGGGGGTGGCAGATAGGTGCTCAAAAGTGTTTATTGTGTGAAAGACTGAGTTATGTCTGCAGGTTGCACTTCCGCGGTGTGGGCCACAGTCCCAGAGACTCTGGTGGCAGGAAGGGGATAGAGCAGAAGAGTGCCAGTGTGGGCCAGGAAAGTGGAACTAGCTTTCCTGCGGGTTTCCATGATTTCCCTGGACATTCTAGACCTCCAGGATCTAGAGCACTGGGCTCTGGCTCCTAGGAAGGCATAGAGTGGTGTGTATGTGTGCACATGTGTGCTTAAGGAGTGTATGAGATTGTGTAAGTCTGGGTGTGCATGCCTGTCTGTAAATGTATGAGTGTGTGAGGATGTGTCTTTGTGTTGCATATACGTGAGAATGTTTGTGATGTGTGGGTGTGTATATGTGTGTATTTTGAAGGTATGTGTCTGTGTGTATGTACGAGTGTAAGCATCTGTGTGTATTTGCGTGTGTGTATGAGTGTGTGTGTGTGTGTGTGTGTGTGTGTGTGTGTGTGTGTGTGTGTGCTGTCCCAGGGGAGCCTGAAGACTCCCAGCTGCAGATGTCTTTGATTTGTGCACATTTCCAGCAGGTTCCAGGCTGTGCTATGGGGTGGGGGAAGAGCGGGGCCCGGAACAGGAAGGCTGTCAGTGCTGGGGGCATGGGGGATGGGGAGCCTGAGCAGTGGGTGTCTCTGTCCTGCCAGGCACAGGGGGATGGTGTCATGGTCCTGGGTCAGAGGCTGGGTGGAGACTGGGTCCTGAGGCCTGTGCTCAGGGCTGTATTTGAAGAGCCCAGAGGCCCTGCTTTGACCAGGGAGGGCCATAAAGAGGGGGGGCCAGGGTGGGAGGGGGGATAGACAGTGGAGAGTTCAGGCCTTCTCTCTCCCTGCTCCCACCCCCAGGAATTGGGAATGATGGAACCAGGCTGCAGTCCCTAACTCTAGACAGCACCCATTCTGCCTGAGGGCCTTAGAGTCCCCAGAAGTCCCTGTGTGCCCCCTGCTGAGGCCGGGATGACCAGAGTCACACTGAAAACCTCTGTCTCTGGTCAGTACTACCCAGACAGGTCCAGAACAAGTCCTTGTCTGTTGGAGGCCTCTGGTAGTGCCATGGGTGCATTCTTCCTGAATGTCACACAGGCTGAGGCTTTCAGATCCATTGTGCTGGGAAGTTCTTACTGAGTCTAAATCAAGTCCTCTTGTTGCACTTTGTGCCCTATAAGCCCAAGCTGAGTTTCTAAAATTGGAGCCCAGCACCACAACCCCGAGCACGGAAGTAGTTTCTTCTGGACAGGGAAGAGGGTCAGAGTGTAGGGACACTGAGAGGATGTGGGGGAAAGCCTGGTGGATCACAGATGGTCAGACCTTTCCTGCGCAGGAGGGTGGTGATCAGCAGAGCAGATTCAGAGAAGAGAGCTCAGAGCCCACTCCAGAGGCTCCTCACAGCTGCAGACAGGGACGCCCTTTCCCTGTTCCAATCTGCTCCCTCCACCCACAGCCCCTGTTTCCAGTTCCCCTGGCACTGCCTGGAGTGACAGGGGAAACAGGGGGGAAACTGAACACAGGGCAAAGAGCAAATGATGAATGAGGAGAAGTTCCTCTCACAGCTCAGGAAGGAGCAGGAGAGGGGCAGAGGCTGTGGGACTCTGAAGAGCAGAGGGGGGTGTGTGCCGAGGAAGGGGGTGTGCACAGCACGGTGTGCGTGGCCGACATGTCTGTGCTCCGTGGTGAACAGTCCTCTGTGCCCCAGTTCTGTGTGTAAGCATACGTCACATGGGGAAGGGGGAGCTCTGACATCGGTGTGTAAACCCAGGGCTGTGAGCTGGCTTCCCGCTGGGGCCTACGAAGTATGCTTTGCCCTTAGGAGCAGGGGTCAGCACCGATGGGAAGACCCTGGACCGGGAATCAAGAACACGTGGGTTCCAGTTGGCTCTAGTTCTCAGCTGGGCCCCTGTGAGGCATCACCTCTGGGGGCTGGGATGTCACCTGCTGTCCAACCATAAGGAAAAGCCAGGTGGCCCTTCTGTGTCAGCAGCCCCAGGGCTGGGGACCTGGAAAGGGAAGGGGGCCGGAGCGGGGGATGACAACCCAGGGAACGAAGGGAATAAGGGATACCAGCGGGAAGGGCGGCAGGAGGGGTTTCCTGAACTGGAAATTCCTGGGTTCTTGCTGGAGCCCCAGACCCCCCAGCCTGGGCAGCCCAGCCCTGTCTCAGCGCCCAGGGCCCAGGGTTGGCTCTGCAGGGAGCGCCGTTCTCTGCCGCCCTCTTGTGGCCGCCGAGCCCTTCGCAGGTGCTGCTGAGAAGTTTCCCCTCAAGTCCTCAGGGCTGAGTCTCTTGCCCCCAGACGGAAATTGCATTTATCAGGAAAAGAGATCTTTGGTCTCCCAAGTCCACCTTTTCCCCCATCTCCTCTGGTTTCTGGGGGCACTCAGGACCTCCTTAAAGCTAGGAAAGTCTTCCTGAGATTTCACCCCCTTTGCCATTGCCTGAAGGGTTAAGTTGTGGTTTTGAGGATGTGGAGTAGAGACAAAGGGTTGAGATGCAGATATTGAGCTGAGAGAGCAATTTCTCTTCCTCCTTGGGTTCCATCTACAACCTCAGCTCCCAGGGTCGTCGGGAGTTTTCAAAGAAAGCGACAGGAGTATGACAGTCCTGGGGAAAGTGGGTCTGGAGCAGACCAGGCGTTATGAGTCTAGGCTTCTGCGAATTTGCACCCGAGCTCAGTCCATCAGCCTCAGCAGGAGATGGATTGGCAGGAGGCGGGAGGGAAGAGACAGTGATGCTGGAGGGAGACGGCATATGTGACAGATGCTGACAGGACTCCTTATCTCTAGCTCTGGAATCCCTTCCCCCTCACCAGGCTGCCCTTGGCCCTCCCCTGCTGGTGCTCAGTGCTCATTAGTGATAGGAGGGACAACAGGTAGATGAGGGAGGAGGAGGGGTTGGTATGACTGATACTTGAGCTGGGGTCCCATGATCACTGGGTGCTGGGAAGGCTTGGCAGGGGACACTGTCCTGGGCGCAGACACTGAGGGGCTGGGGGTGAGGGAGTGGGGGTGGGGGTGGGAAGGAATATCGAAAAGGATTGAGTTGTACTGATTTAGGTCCTTAATTTGGGAGATCTGGTGAAATAGGAGCCACTGACTTTATGGAGAGCTTCCTATGTGCAAGGAAGGGTTACAGGTGCCTTGAGGGGATAAAAGAGGGACACACATATTTTCTGTTCCCCTTCCTGTACTTGAAGACCTGCTGCATCTCCTCCCTGGACTGGTGGCCCCACATGTGCCTGTCTGAGGGGGGTGCAAGGAGCCACTGGGCACCTCTCTTCGAGGATGAGGAGGTAGAGCTCCCATGCTTTCTGTTCTGCTCACCCCTGCACCCCTCTGGCAAAGCATCTCCAGTGGGCTTCCCTCCTGTTCTCACACCTCTTCCTACAGATGGTCTAGAGTACAGATACTTTGCCAAGAGGGACCGGGATTGCCCTCCCAGAATTTCCAGTGGCTCCCAATGGATGAATGGGGAAGGACAGGGCTAAGCCTCAAGGCCTGACTGATCAGTATAACAACAGACAGAGAGACTACCAGAATCTGGAGACAGAGAATGTTCTGGGGTGAGGAGAGAGCTGTAGTCAAAGCCTGCAGTGTGTCATAATCTGCCATCTGGCTTTCACACAGAGGGCTAAATACCACCATGTGTCCATGCCCTATGTGCTAGTCCACCCTGGAACCCTGGGATGGGGGGCAGGGTGAGGCAGAGAAGATTGGAGATGGAAAGAGGTACAGGGACAGAAATGCCCAGTAAATTGACTCCAAGACTACAGATGGGAAAAATAAGGCAGAGCTGGTCAGAGCCTCCTAGAGAGTACAAGAGACCAAGACACAGAGTCAACAGAGACAGACAGTGGGCAGCTGAACAGAGAGACAGGGAGACAGAGCCAGAGACAGGAGAGAGGAGAGAGGAGCCTCCAGAGAGCAGAGGCAAAGATCCAAGACAGACACAGAGAGACACCCAGAGGCCAGAGATAGCAGAGACAGACAGGGTCTCAAGGACAACAGAGGTACCCAGCTCAGGGGGTGGGAAAGCCATGGGCCCAGAGTGAAAGACACGGGGCCAGGGTGAGGACACAGCCAGAGAAGTGTGCACAGAGAGGGAGGGAGAGGGAGACAGAGGAGGGAAAGGAGGAGGTGGGGGCAGCGGGGAGGCAGGGAGAAGGGGCAGGTGGAGGGGGCAGAGGGGGGTGCAGACTCTGAGTCAGGGCTCTGCTGGCCTCTCAGGACCTGGGGCGCTGGTGGGCGGAGAGGCTCGTGTGTGTGTGTGTGTGTGTGTGTGTGTGTGTGTGTGTGTGTGTGTGTGCGCGCGCGCCCATGTGTCAGGAACCCAGCAGTTCAGAGCTCTAGTCACAAGGCCAGAGTCCTGTGGTGCTGAAGGGACCCCCCCACCCCTCCCTCTGCAGCCCCTGCTCTGAGCAGTAGCGGGGAGGGGGACAGAAACAAGATGCAGGTTAGAGACAGACTGAGCCTGGAAAGAAATGGCAGAGCCCAGACTGAGATCAGAGGGAGAGAAGCTGAGAGTGAGAAAGGGAGCAGAGAAAGGGACAGAGGACAGAGAGGGACAGAAGTGGGGAAGGACACTGCTGAAGGCAGGGGTGCAGGACAGACGGGGGAGGGAGGGCGTCTCTCACTGCAGGAGGGAGATGGGGGCAGGGGGAGCAGAGCTGTGGAGGAGCAGATCAGGGGCAGGAGGGAAGCAAGCAGGGCTCTTGTCTCCCCAGAGAGCTGGGCTGGGCTCAGACAACCCTGGGGTGAGGTGGGGAGGCGGTCCTGAGTGCTTCTCAGGGTGACCTTGTGCCTCTCTCCTGTGTTCAGTGCAGTGGGTCTGTCCTCCTGCCTGTCACCTTCCCAGTGGCACTGACAGCCACCCCTGCAGGAGGCTGGCTCCTGTTGGCTTCCTTTGTGGGGAATCCCTTCCCAGCCTGCAGGGCCGCTCCTGAGCCTCCTCACCAGGGGTACAGGGGTGTCCTTTAGGGCGGGTCTCAGTGTTGAGAATGGCCCCGTGTTCTCCGAGGCTGGAGAAGAAGGTGAGGACCCAGCGGGGAAGCAGTATTTCCAGTGGAAAACCAGGTGGATGTGGGCAGACACAGTGGAGGACGCGCCTCCTCCCACATGGCTCCGAAGGGTCATTGTGAAGGAGACACTTGCAGCCTGTGACCGAAGGGGACATTCCTGGTGGCTGCTGGAGCCCCAGTGTCATTTTTCTGTGTGTTCGTTAAAACCAGGTAGCAGTTCTCCCAGCAACGGGTTGCTGGAGGGGGAGGCCTGGCATGGCCTGAAATACTTGGTCGAGGGGTCCTGCCCTTGGGGAGCTGACAGTCCCCTCCCTGCCCACTCATATGCACAGTAACCCGGTGACACTCACCCAGCACAGACCCACAAGTGCAAAGGACTAGGGCAAATTCAGAATCAGAGCTGGTTAGTTCATCAGGGTAGGCTGCCCGGAGGAGGGGAGTCATGAGTGGTGTAGAAGGAGAAACCCAGCAGGGCGGGGAATGGAGGAGGAGAAGAGGAAGAGAACCCCCCTCTGTTGCTTCTGAAGCAGGATGAGCCAACCCTAAGCCAGGCAGGAGCCAGCTGTGCTGGCCTGGAATAAACAGCTGGATTGGGGAACCAGCAGGAAGGGGCAGGGAGGGAGGCAGATGTTCAGAGCCAGGCTGGGGGTTCTGAAGTTGCTGGCATTGGAATTGAGGCCACTGGAGGGAGCCCTGAGATGTGTTAGGCAGTGATGTGTATGTGCACAGTTGTCTGGAGACGTGTGCGCCCAAGTGAGCATGTCCTCTGTGTGCATGTCTGTGTGTGTGTCTGTGTGTGTGTGTGTGTGTGTGCACGCGCGCGCACTCCCCCCTTTACTCCTTTACCAATTCTGCCAAGTCCCTTCCTCCCCCTTCACACCTTTTTGTGGCTGACTCCAGCTCCCCCTCTCTGTGCAAGCTGCCCCTACCCCTGGGTCCCTCTGTGTCTCATTCTCATCTCTCCTCCACAGGCTCTCTCCCTCCCTCCTGCTTTCCATCCTCTCCCCTGGACTTTATCTTTCCTCCCCATGCCCCCGCTATCACTCCCTCCCTGCGTACTAGACTCTGTAGCCTGGTTCCTCCCTGTCACCACCCTTCTATTCTGTCCACACCCGCCTTGGCTTCCCCCTGCAGATTTCACTTCTACCTTCCCTTGCCTCACCACCTCCCAGTTTCCCTCCAGGCCCTCCCTGTGTTTCTGCACTGGTTCTTTCTTGTACTGGCCCTTCTCCCACTCATTGACCACAGGAGGGAAGATGGAGGCAAACACAGAAGTCTAGAAGGTTTCCGAGGAGACAAGGAGAATGATGTCCAGCTGGTTAGCAGGAGCAGGAACATGGAGAGGATCAGAGAAGTCAGATTTCTCAGGAAGTGCATGACCTTGGGGGAGGGAATATGAACCCAGGAGACAGATGAGGAGGGAGTGTGTGTGTGTGTGTGTGTGTGTGTGTGTGTGTGTGTGTGTGTGTGTTGGGGAATGTGTGTCAGGGAGGCAGAGGGATGCAGGAGGCAGGGTCTGATGGGTGCGGAGCCACAATGTAAACTGTCCAGGGTTGTAGCTCCACGGTGACCCTGGGCTGGGCGGGCAGGACACTGGGAGCGAGGCTGACTCCTGGCCTTGCTGTGACCTCCTAGGCTGTGAGGATGATGAGCCTGGACCACACAGGCTAGGGAGCCATGGCTGCGGGGGGGAGACAGCGCCCAGGGCCTGGATAGATGAGGAAGAGGCCCCTGCGGGTCAGGAGACAGAAAGAGGGAGAGCGAGACAGGGAGGGGGTAAGGAGGGTCATGGGAAGAATGAAGGCTCTGAGACCTTTCTCCAGGCTCTCCCTTCACCCACCCCTTTCATGGACTGAATTCTGTGTTTAAACCTCAAAGACGTGCCATAAATGATATGGTTTAGCCTCTTATCTTTACAGGGTGAGGTATTCCTTCCCCACTTCCCAGCTGAGGCCTCAACTTGGCAAAGCTCTCCTGGGCAGGACACGCTGAGAAGGGCCCCAGGAGGCAGGTCTTTGGCTCTCTGGGGAGAACCTTGTCCCTTCCACACCTGGACCCCAAGCCTGGCTGCTTCTCAGGGCAGAGCCTGCAGGAGGGGCCCCACAGTGCAGTCATGTGCTTCTCTGCTCTGCCCCTCACCTGCTCTGGGACTTGAGGCAAGTTACTTACCCTCTCTGTGCCTTAATTTCATTACCTGTAAAATAGCAATATTAGTGCCTGCTTCTGTAGCTTGTTGTTAAGGATAAAATGAATTTTATGCAAAAGAACTGTGTACAGTTTTAACAATTTCTAGGTTCTGCCTCAGTGTGTTCCTAAAAGATGTGTGTCCATGGCAGACTGGGAGGGTAAAGTGTTCAAAGAGGAGGAGAAATGTAATTGCCAACTCCTGGCTTTAATCACATGGTAACCCTGTCCATTCTGAACCTTATTACACTTCTAAGTGTCCACGGGAGTGGGATGAAACTGGTGGGTTTTGCTCCCTGGTCTTCTCTGCAGGATTTCTCTGGAAGGTTCTCCTTCCACCATCCCTCCTCCTATTACAGAGACTCCTTGGACTCTAGCTGTCACCAGACATCTGGCCTCCTGGACCTTCAAGTGTGGCTGCAGGGAAGGGGTTGGGCACAACTATTTCCCTTTACATTGCTTGAGTTAATGTTCTTAGGGTCTCCTCTGGCCCTGACAGGAGCTGGGGGAACTGGTCTTTGCAGAGCCCCAAGAAAGCCTGGGGAGAAAGGCAAGGTCCAGCTTGCCATGCTGTCTTAGATCTTCACACACTTGGCTGGTTGCTTCATATCTGGGCCCTTAAAACCTAGATTCAAGCATGTACACTGGCCTCAAGGTCTCTATTCTCTGCCTCAGTTTCTCCTTTTGTGGGTCTCATATGTGTATTTGTGGGGGCCCTTTAGTGAGGAGCTGCTTGAAGGCATTGATCGTGACTGCTCAGAATGTGTCTATACCATCGACCCCAAATGAATGGACAGTCACTAGTAGTTTATTTTGTTCATACTGTGAGTGGTGCTTCTTCAGCTCTCAATGCAGACCCAGTCCCAGGCCTGAACCTCTCCTCCCTCTCCTCCATGGGATCCCTAACCAGTCTGTCCCAGCACCTTCTCCAGACCTCGTCAGCCCCCCTTGCCTGACTGCCTCAGTTTCTCTTTCTCCTTGGCCCCCACTCCCCTGCACTGGGTCTGCCAGGCCGCGTGACCTCTGAGAAATCAGGGCTGAGCTCAGGCCTCCTGTGATGGCAGCATTGCGGGGGGAGGGGAGGGGAGGCGGTGTCCATATCCATGTGGGGCTTCTGGGACCCGGGTGGGCACTGGGAGGGACCCCCAGGTGGGCACTGGGAGGGAGCCTGGGGCAGCCCTGGCAGCAGCCTCGCCCTCTCAGCTTTCTGGGCCCATCGAGCAGCTGCAGCTCCTGAGAGGGGCCGGGCTCAGCAGGAGCCAGGTGAGAGGGAAGAGGCTCCTGGAGCCAATATGCAGCCCCCTCCCTGGCCTGGCTCCCCCTCCTGCTGCACACCTGCCTCCTTCTCTCTCTCTCTGTCTGCTCCCTTCCCCTCCTCCCTGCAGCCCTGGCTTCTTCCTTCCATCTTGGCCTCCTTCACCTTCATCTCTGTCAGCACATCTGTCTGTCTGTGGGCCTGTCTGTCTCTCTGAGTCCAGATATTCTGTGGTCTGAGGTGTCCCAGGACTGGGTCTGCCCTCAGCTCTCCCTTCTGGCTGTCCCTCCCTCAGTGTCTGAGGGTCTCTCTTCCCATCACATCTGCCTGAGTCTCACCCTGGGAGCCTTTCAGTGTCTCTCCCATCCCTGCATCTCCTGTCTGTCTCCTGTGCTGCCTCCCCCATCCCTGGTCCCTCTCTGCCCTCCCTCCCAGCTCTCTCCCTGCTTCTCTTATCTCTGTGTCTCTCAGCCTCTTCCCCTGTCTCTGGCTCACACCTCTGCCTCCTCCCCTCCTCCCTCATCCCACCCCTCAAGGTTCAGATACCTCAGGAGAAATCACTCGGATGGGCCAGAACCCTCAGTTCCCCCCATCGGTACCCCTCTTCCATGAGAAACTTATGGTCCTAACTCTGTGTCCTCTGCACGCCCCCAGCCCTGGGCCAGTTCTTTTCCTCACCTGGTGACTGGGGGCCCTGGTATATTCCTCAGCCTCCCACCCTCTACCCAACAGGCAGTGAGTAGCACAGGGAGAAAGGGGAAGACATTGCTCTGGGGCCTAGATGCAGGGACAGACAGACCTTCCCCTGCACCTGCCCTTCTTGCTGGGTTGTCCCACAGATTGCCCCACATCTGGGACAATCCCAGCTTGAGACAAGGGAAGACAGCCTAGGACAGTTGGAACAGACACAAATCAAACACCCAGATGTCCTTCCCCTCCTGTTCTATCACGACAATCATCCTGCCAATCCTGCCTGTCTCCTCTGCCTCTAGGAATTCTGGCTCTGTACTCTTGGCTGCGCCACTCATCCCCTACCCAGCATCGCACCTGGGACACAGCAGGTGCTCAATTAGTGCCCTTGGCCCATGCATACTGGAGATGTGTTAGGGCAGGGTCAATGGGATTTGCAGGTTTTCCTCAGTTGGAAGTTCTTCCTGAGATCTGGAGCAATTCTTTCTGCTCCAAGTTCAATGCTCTCTTTTTGAATCATTCTTACAGACTCTGTCCCTTTAGGGACCTACTGCTACCCTTCTCTCCCCTCCCTCCACCTCCACCCCAGTCTTTGTGGAACCTAATTTAGGGTTTAGAGAAATCTCAGCACTATCTAGTAGAGGCAGTGGTACCCCTTTTCCTTGAGACCCATGGCTTCCTGGGCCCATCACTTGTACATTCAGCCCTCTGTCTCTAAGTAAACCCCACCTTTTCCAGCTCTGAGAAGTCTTGCCTCTGCAGGTTAATGTTCTGGGAAGACTGAAGCACCTTCCTTTGGTCACTGTTTCAAAGGCTTGGAAGCCCTATGTTTTTATGTCCAGAGCAAGAAGCTCTCTATGCAGAAACTATATATTTTCCTTTACTTCCTCCAGCACAGGGCTCAATGCACATTCAATTAGAATATGCTATGAACACTGAATGATGGTCTCAGGAAATCCCTTAGGTGAAGCTAAGACTTAGGCCTTTTCATTTTATTCCTGGAGTGGGAGGAAACATGAATGAGGGGAAAGGGATGGATGGTGGTGGTAGAAGAACCTGGTCGGAGATTCCGGGAGAGGCAGCTGGGGAGGGTGTGCTTCTACCCTTGTTTAAAGAACTCCTGAGGGTCACCTGGGTGGCTTAGTCAGTTAAGTGTCAGACTCATGATTATTGGCTCAGGTCATGATCTCAGGGCTGTGAGATTGAGCCCCACATCAGGCTCCATGGATTCTCTCTCTCTCTCCCCCTCTGCACCTCTCCCTGCTCACACTCTTTCTTTCTCAAAGGAAAGGAAAGGAAAGGAAAGGAAAGGAAAGGAAAGGAAAGGAAAGGAAAGGAAAGGAAAGGAAAAAAAGAAAGAAAAGAAAGAAAAGAAAAGAAAAGAAGGAAAGAAACTCACTTCTGACTGGGCTCTTTAGCGGGGTCTGAGACTGACCTCCAAACCTCCACAGGCTGTGCTCTACCGGGCTCCCTACACTCTCCTCCTTCCAGCCAGGACCTCCTCTATACCCAGGACCTTGGAAAGCTTGTTTACCTCTAAGTTCACATCTTCCTGTCAACAAAGTCTCCAGCGAAGTCCCATTTAAGCCCTCAGTCAACCACCTCACCCAGACAGGGCCCCACTAGTCTTGCATTGCCTACCTCTGGCTTTTCTCCTGGATTCTGGCTATGCCATCTTCTTAACACTTTCCCACTGTTCCCAAAGCCATGGCCTCCCCGAAGCCACGCCTCCCAGAGGCTCCGCCTCCCTGAGTGCCCCTCCTCCTGCTGCCTCTGCTAAACTCCACTCAAGTCCTGACTTGGCTTGGCCAATCCTTTCCCAGTCTCTGGGTTTGGCTTGCACTTTCTTCTCAGATCTCTCTCCTCTGAGGCCAAAAAAGCCCATCCATCGGTAAGTGACTTCTCATTTTTATAGAGTTGGCAAAAAAACTGAGACCGAGCCAGAGAGGAAGAAGCCTGGGCTTGGAATGCCACCGGCTCTAGAACCCCTGTGGGGTTTTAGCAGAGGGTATTTCGTGGCTAGACTTTGGATTGGGGGGTGCAGACCAGAGGCCTTATATGAGTTTAGGGAGGGCAGGTAGGTTTGCTGGGGTCAGAGTGATGTAGAGGTCTACACTCTGTTCTCCTCCAGACCAGAAACGTTCTTAGCTCTGTTAAAGAACATATAAGTTAGGGGAGGATATTTCTTGGTGCTTCTCCTCCAGGGTCCTTAGCTCTTTGCCCTGCCCTATTCCTGGCCTTTCCTTTCTGACCTGGTGCAGAGCTTGCTTTCTTCATCTTTGTCTTTCGCACATGGCCTACCACATAGTATGCTTAGACATGTTCTTTGAATCAGTTAAGATTCTTTCATCTGACTCTGTTGCTTCCTTCATGTTTTGCCACACCCTCTCACTGGAGATTCTGAAAGTCTCTGTGTCATATCTTCTTAGGGAGGACATTGGTGTGCACTTTGCTGAATAGCAGCTCCAGTTTCATAAGGTGGTCCCCCAACACCAGAGAGGACTTCAGGGGATCTCTTCCATGCTCAAGGAGCTAGGTATCAATTTTTACAGCTGCTGAAGGTATCTCCCTGCCTTTCTTATCTAATTTAAAAAAAGGTGTGGTGGGGGTGGATTATAGGCCTGGTCAGGCTGATTACCAAGTTTCCCTGGGGTGTGGCTGCCTAGTGGCCTTTAAAATACTGGGTCTCCAGGAGGGAGTTTGCTGTTATCAGAAAACGTGTCTGCAACTCTTTTTTAAAAGCCTAGAGAATCTTAAAATGTTCTCCCCCTTTCCCTGCTCCGCACAGCCATGTACACTGTGGGCAGCATCCCAATGCCTGAAGTCCAGACAACACTTACCCATGCATAATATGTGGCAAATGTTGATTTCTAGGTTGTCTTTCTCTTGCCCTCTAGCAGTTCTTGGGCTACTTCTCTCCATTATCAATTAATATGTATTATGTGCTTCCAGAAGGCAGGTTCATTTTAATGTTAATGTATGCAAAATCATGTGGAAAGGCCAATTTCTGTCACCAAGTACATCCCAAATTGATAACTATGAATTTTGGATTATATTCTTTTGGTTTATTCTTCTCCCTTTTTTCTTTTATTGTCACAGAAATTACAAAGCAGAATGGGGATTAGAAAGAACAAGTCTAGGAGTAGAAGCAGAAGCTCAGACATTTCTCATTTGCCAGTTAGATCATCTTGTTTTGGTGTGATAGAAATGTTAAGAATTTCCAAAAGTGGATTCTGACTGAAACTAAACCTGTAAGTGTATCAAATCATGAATGAGGAACATTGCATTTAACTGTCTTCTCTGCAGTTATCTTAGAGGGACTAAGAAAAGTCACCTTGTTCACAACCATCCCAGAATGATACTAGATAACATGGACTTTATACAGCCTCTACAGAAGCTCTGGTGTATGATTGTTTATCCAAATAATAGTACAATGATACTAGTGTGGTGTCTGCACGTAGCAGGGACTCCATAGGTATTGTGGGAAGGAAGCAAATATTTTTTTCTACATCTACCTAGATTTTTGTCTGCATTTGGGTAAATGGATTTGATCTACATACAGTTGGTACGGTATATGTTAGTCTGCATCTAGTTGCATTTTAGTGACTTGAAATTCAGCCTCTGCCAGACTGGGATGGAATTTGGGAGTGGTAGTGCAGGGGGTGGGGGTGGTAGGGTAGGTAGGTGAGTTAGAAGAGGTGGCTGTGTTTCCTCTTGGTCTAATGAGCACAGACAAGTTCAAGTCTTGGTTGCGCTTAGTAATAAGGCTTATGATTGCCTGATTCTCATGGTTCCTTCCCCATTCTGACATTCTACCCTAATCTGTCTTTGCAGTCCTTAATTTCATGAGGTTCCAGAACTGTGCCCTTTATCTCCAGGTCAGTTCTTGATTATCCACAACAATGGTGGGAATAACCAAAATAGTGAATGATACTAAAATGACTTTTGTTTAAATTTTAAGTGATCCAGTTCTGCCTAGGGTTAATCCAGAAAATGAACAGCTTCAGTGAAAGCAATCTATCATGTCACTCCCGATGGGTGGCTGTATGGCATCTCTTCCTTGGCATCTAGAGAGGGAGGCAGATACAAGAACTCAGTTTGTTCAGCCCTTACTGGTTGTCAGATACACTAGACATCTCTTGAGAACCTGCAAAACCTGTCTCCATGCCATGTTTTCAAACTCTGGAGGAGGCTTTTCCTTAGTTTGAGAGACCAATAATTAGTTCACAGAACATGAAAATCGGTAGGCAACATGTGAAACTCTCAGTATTTATAGGGTTTCCATCACACCCAGAGCAACAGCCAAAGTCCTCACAGTGATGCTCAGGCCATATGTGAAAAATCTGTCTTCCAGATTTCTCTCTGATCTCATCCCCTACTGCTTCCCCCTCAGTGACTGTGTCCTGCCCCCACAGGCTTCCTTGTTACTCCTCAAAAATAGTCAAGTACCACTTCACACACAGTAGGATGGCTGCTATTAAAAAGCAGAGGATCACGAGTGTTGGTGAGGATGTGGAGAAATTGGGACACTTGTGCATTGCTGGTGGGAATGTAAAATGGGGCAGCTGTTGTGGAAAACAATATGGGGATGTCTTAAAAAATTACATACAACTACTCTATGATCCAGTGATCCCACTTCTGGGTATATATATCCCAATGAAGTGAAAGCAGAGACTCAAAAAGACGTTTGTACACCCATATTCATAACAGCATTGTTCACAACAGCTAATAGGTGAAACAACCAGCATGGCCCTCAGTGTATGAATGGAGCAAGATGTGGAATATACATACAACAGAATATTATTCAGCCTTAAAGAGGAAGGACATTCTGACACATGCTACAACATGGATTGAACCTTGAAGACATTATGCTAAATGAAATAAGTTGGTCACAAAAGGACAATATTGCATGACTCCATGTAGGGGTACCTCGATTAGTCAATTCAGAGAGACAGAAAGTAGAATGGTGGTTGCCAGAGGCTGCAGGAGGGAACAATGGGGAGCTACTGTTTAATGGGTACAGAGTTTCAGCTGAGGAAGATGAACAAATTCTGGAGATGGATGGTGGTGATGGCTGCACAACAGTGTGAAGAAGAGGCTGTCTTGAACCCCCCATTTTAAAATCACAAAACCCACTCTGAGCACATCCTAACCTTTTCTTACTTTCCCTTTCTCTATAGCATTGATTGCAAACCCAATACGATATATATTTTTATTACTTGTTTAGTTTTTGCTTCCTACCACAGGAATGTAACCAACTTGAGTGGAGGGATGTTTGTGTTTTCTTTGCTTTATCCACAATGCTTAATATTCGGGGACCAGCTGAGGGTTGCTGGAGGGGAGGTGGGTGGGGGGATGGGATAACTAGGTGATGGGCATTAAAGAGGGCACAGGATGTAATTTCACTAGGTTTAATGCCCACAGGATGGGAATTAAAGAGGGCACAGGGTGTTATATGAAACTTATGAATAACTGAACTCTACATCTGAAAGTAATGATACACTATATGTTAGTTAATTGAATTTAAATAAAATTAGATAAAAATTTAAAAAAAAATACTAAAATGCCCTCCAGAAAGTCATGCCTGTACTGGGTAGGGTTGTCAGATAGTGTAATTGATTTGCCCAATTAATTTGAATTTCAAATAAACAGTGAATAATTTTTTATATAAAAAAAATTGGGGGACCAGTATATTTGTTGAATGAATAAATGAACGACCATGATTGGGAACAGCATTCTAGAGAAGGCAGAAAGAGAAAGAGAAAATGGGAACATCCCATTCTTCATTTAGTTGTGTTAACTAAATTTTTCTACCCTTAGATATGAGCTCGACCCCAGCAATCAGGTGGCTTTCACTCTGTTTACCTTTTCGTATGTATTCTAAACTGTTTTGACTTTGAAAGTGTTGGTGTACACATGCACTACACTTACTATTATTTCAAGCTCTCGTCCTGAACGCAAAGCCTCTACTCTTGTATTCATGACTGCCCTCTACCTGATTTGCAGGGATGCTTGAGTTAGGGCTTCAGAAACCCTAAGGAACCTCAGCTATCCAAAAAGCTTTATACTTGTATGTTTGGGAGCTACTGGTTTGTTTGAGTCCAGAGATTTCATTCTCTGGAATTTTTTTTTATGTTATGTTAATCACCATACATCATTAATTTTTTTTTTATTTATTTGACAGAGAGAGCACAAGCAGAGGGAGAGAGAGGGAGAAGCAGGCTCCCTGCTGAGCAAGGAGCCCGATGTGGGACTCGATCCCAGGACCCTGGGATCATGACTCGGGCCGAAGGCAGCCGCTTAACCAACTGAGCCACCCAGGCGTCCCCATCATTAGTTTTTGATGTAGTGTTCCATGATTCATCGTTTGTGCATAACACCCAGTGCTCCACGCAGAACGTGCCCTCTTTAATACCCATCACCAGGCTAACCCATCCCCCCACCCCCCCTCCCCTCTAGAACCCTCGGTTTGTTTCTCAGAGTCCATAGTCTCTCATGGTTTGTCTCCCCCTCCAATTCCGCCCCCCTTCATTTTTCCCTTCCGACTATCTTCTTCTTTTTTTTTTTTTTTAACATAAAATGCATTATTTGTTTCCGAGGTACAGATCTGTGATTCAACAGTCTTACACAATTCACAGCGCTCACCATAGCACATACCCTCCCCAGTGTCTATCACCCAGCCACCCCATCCCTCCCACCCCCACCACTCCAGCAACCCTCAGTTTATTTCCTGAGATTAAGAATTCCTCATATCAGTGAGATCATATGATACATGTCTTTCTCTGATTGACTTATTTCGCTGAGCATAATACCTGCTAGTTCCATCCATGTCATTGCAAATGGCAAGATTTCGGTTTTTTTATGGCTGCACAATATCCCATTGTATATATATACCACATCTTCTTTATCCATTCATCTGTCGATGGACATCTTGGCTCTTCCCATAGTTTGGCTATTGTGGACATTGCTGCTATAAACATCGGGGTGCACATACCCCTTTGGATCACTACATTTGTATCTTTGGGGTAAATACCCAGTAGTGCAATTGCTGGGTCATAGGGTAGCTCTATTTTCAACTTTTTGAGGAACCTCCATACTCTTTTCCAGAGTGGCTGCACTAGCTTGCATTACCAACAACAGTGTAGGAGGGTTCCCCTTTCTCCGCATCCTTGCCAGCATCTGTCATTTCCTAACTTGTTAATTTTAGCCATTCTGACTGATGTGAGGGGGTATCTCCCTGAGGTTTTGATTTGGATTTCCCTGATGCCAAGCGATGTTGAGCACTTTTTCATGTGTCTGTTGGCCATTTGGATGTCTTCTTTGGAAAAATGTCCATTCATGTCTTCTGCCCATTTCTTGATTGGATCATTTGTTCTTTGGGTGTTGAGTTTGATAAGTTCTTTTTTTTTTTAAAAAAATTTTATTTATCTGTTTGAGACAGAGAGAATGAAAGAGAGCACGTGAGAGGGGTTAGGGTCAGAGGGAGGAGCAGACTCCCTGCCGAGCAGGGAGCCCGACGCGGGACTCGATCCAGGGACTCCAGGATCATGACCTGAGCCGAAGGCAGTCGCTTAACCAACTGAGCCACCCAGGCGCCCCAAGTTTGATAAGTTCTTTATACATTTTGGATACTAGCCCTTTATCTGCTATGTCATTTGCAAATATCTTCTTCCATTCTGTCAGTTGTCTTTTGGTTTTGTTGACTGTTTCCTTTGCCGTGCAAAAGCTTTTTTCTTGATGAAGTCCCAATACTTCATTTTTGCCTTTGCTTCCCTTGCCTTTGGTGATGTTTCTAGGAAGAAGTTGCTACGGCTGAGGTCGAAGAGGTTGCTGCCTGTGTTCTCCTCTAGGATCTTGATGGACTCCTGTCTCACATTTAGGTTTTTCATCCATTTTGAGTCTATTTTGTAAGGAAGTGGTCCAGTTTCATTCTTCTTCATGTGGCTGTCCAATTTTCACAACACCCTTTGTTGAAGAGACTGTCTTCTTTCCCTTGGACATTCTTTCCTGCTTTGTCGAAGATTAGTTGACCATAGAGTTGAGGGTCCATTTCTGGGCTCTCTATTCTGTTCCATTGATCTATGTGTCTGTTTTTGTGCCAGTACCATACTGTCTTGATGATGACAGCTTTGGAATAGAGCTGGAAGTCTGGAATTGTGATGCCACCAACTTTGGTTTTCTTTTTCAACATTCCTCTGGCTATTTGGGTCTTTTCTGGTTCCATACAAATTTTAGAACTATTTGTTCCATTTCTTTGAAAAAAAGTGGATGGTATTTTGATAGGGATTGCATTAAATGCGTAGATTGCTCTAGGTAGCATTGACATCTTCACAATATTTGTTCTTCCAATCCATGAGCATGGAACATTTTTCCATTTCTTTGTATCTTCCTCAATTTCTTTCATGAGTATTTCATAGGTTTCTGAGTACAGATTCTTTGCCTCTTTGGTTAGATTTATTCCTAGGTATCTTATGGTTTTGGGTGCAGTTGTAAATGGGATCGACACCTTAATTTCTCTTTCTTCTGTCTTGGTGGTGGTGTATAAAAATGCCACTGATTTCTGTGCATTGATTTTTATATCCTGCCACTTTACAGAATTCCTGTATGAGTTCTAGCAGTTTTGGGTTGGAGTCTTTTGGGTTTTCCACATAAAGTATCATATCATCTGCAAAGAGTGAGAGTTTGACTTCTTCTTTGCCAATTCAGATGACTTTTATTTCTTTTTGTTGTCTGATTGCTGTGGGTAGGACTTCTAATACTATGTTGAATAGCAGTGGTGATAGTGGACATCCCTGCTATGTTCCTGACCTTAGGGGGAAAGCTCTCAGTTTTTCCCCATTGAGAATGATATTCACTGTGGGTTTTTCATAGATATTTTATGATATTGAGGTATGTACCCTCTATCCCTACACTCTGAAGAGTTTTAATCAAGAAAGGATGCTGTACTTTGTCAAATGCTTTTTCTGCATCTATTGAGAGGATCATATGGTTCTTGTTCTTTCTTTTATTAATGTATTGTATCACATTGATTGATTTGCAGATGTTCAACCAACCTTGCAGCCCAGGAATAAATCCACTTGGTCGTGGTGAATAATCCTTTTAATGTACTGTTGGATCCTATCGGCTAGGATTTTGGTGAGAATTTTTGCATCCATGTTCATCAGGAATATTGGTCTGTAATCCTCCTTTTTGACGAGGTTGTTGTCCGATTTGGGGATCAAGGTAATGCTGGCCTCATAAAATGAGTTTGGAAGTTTTCCTTCCATTTCTATTTTCTGGAACAGTTTCAGAGGAATAGGTATTAATTCTTCTTGAAATGTTTGGTAGAATTCCCCTGGGAAGCCATCTGGCCCTGGGCTCTTGTTTGTTGGGAGATTTTTGATGACTGCTTCAATGTCCTTAGTGGTTATAGGTCTGTTCGGGTTTTCTAGTTCTTCCTGGTTCAGTTTTGGTAGTTGATACATCCCTAGGAATGCATCCATTTCTTCCAGATTATCTAATTTGCTGGCATAGTATTGCTCATAGTATGTTTTTATAATTGTTAGTATTTCTTTGGTGTTGGTTGTGATCTCTCCTCTTTCATTCATGGTTTTATTTATTTGGGTCATTTCTCTTTTCTTTTTGATAAGTCTGGCTAGGGTTTCATCATTCTTATTCTTTCAAAGAACCAGCTCCTAGTTTCATTGATCTGTTCTACTGTTCTTTTGGTTTCTATTTCATTGATTTCTGCTCTGATCTTTATTATTTCTCTTCTCCTGCTGGGTTTAGACTTTATTTGCTCTTCTTTCTCCAGTTCCTTTAGGTGTAGGATTAGGTTGTGTATTTGAGAGCTTTCTTGTTTCTTGAGAAAGGCTTGTATTGCTATATACTTTCCTCTTAGGACTGCCTTTGCTGTATCCCAAAGATTTTGAACAGTTGTGTTTTCATTTTCATTGTTTTCCATGAATTTTTTTAATTCTTTAATTTCCTGGTTGACCCATTCATTCTTTAGTAGGATGCTCTATAGCCTCCTTGTATTTGAGTTCTTTCCGAATTTCCTCTTGTGATTGAGTTCTAGTTTCAAAGCATTGTGGTCTGAAAATATGCAGGGAATGATCCCCATCTTTTGGTACCAATTGAGACCTGATTTGTGACCTAGGATGTGATCTCTTCTGGAGAGTGTTCCATGGGCACTAGAGAAGAATGTGTATTCTGTTGCTTTGGGATGGAATGTTCTGAATATATCTGTGAAGTCCATTTGGTCCAGTGTGTCATTTAAAGTCTTTATTTCCTTGTTGATCTTTTGCTTAGATGATCTGTCCATTTCAGTGAGGGGGTGTTAAAGTCCCCTACTATTATTGTATTGTTGCTGATGTGTTTCTTTGATTTTGTTATTAATTGGCTTATATACTTGGCTGCTCCCATGTTAGGGGCATAGATATTTACAATTGTTAGATCTTCTTGTTGGATAGACCCTTTAAGTATGATAGAGTGTCCTTCCTCATCTCTTATAGTCTGTGGCTTAAAATCTAATTCGTCTGATATAAGGATTGCCACCCTAGCTTTCTTTTGATGTCCATTAGCATGGTAAATGATTTTCCACCCCCTCACTTTCAATCTGGAGGTGTCTTTGCATGTAAAATGAGTCTCTTGCAGACAGCATATCAATGGGTATTGTTTTTTTATCCAATCTGATAGCCTATGTCTTTAATTGGGGCATTTAGCCCATTTACATTCTGGGTAACTATTGAAAGGTATGAATTTAGTGCCATTGTATTGCCTGTAAGGTGACTGTTACTGTATATTGTCTGTGTTCCTTTCTGGTCTATGTTACTTTTAGGCTCTCTCTTTGCTTAGAGGACCCGTTTCAATATTTCTTGTAGGGCTGGTTTTGTGTTTGCAAATTCTTTTAGTTTTTGTTTGTTCTGTAAGTTTTTTATCTCTCCTTCTAGTTTCAGTGACAGCCTGGCTGGATATAGTATTCTTGGCTACATATTTTTCTCGTTTAGTGCTCTGAATATATCATGTCAGTCATTTCTGGCCTGCCAGGTCTCTGTGGATAGGTCTGTTGCCAATCTAATGTTTCTACCATTGTAGGTTACAGACCTCTTCTCCTGAGCTGCTTTCAGGATTTTCTCTTTGTCTCTGAGACTCGTAAATTTTACTATTAGATGTCGGGGGTGTTGACCCATTTTTATTGATTTTGAGGGGGGTTCTCTGTGCCTCCTGGAGTTTGATGTCTGTGTCCTTCCCCAAATTAGGGAAGTTCTCTGCTATAATTTGCTCCAATATACCTTCTGCCCCTCTCTTTCTTCTTCTTCTGGGATCCCAATTATTCTAATATTGTTTCATCTTATGGTATCACTTATCTCTCGAGTTCTGCCCTTGTGATCCAGCAGTTGTTTATCTCTCTTTTTCTCAGCTTCTTTATTTTCCACCATTTGGTCTTCTATATCACTAATTCTCTCTTCTGCCTCATTTATCCTAGCTGTTGGAGCCTCCATTTTTGACTGCACTTCATGAATAGCCTTTTTGATTTCGACTTGGTTAGATTTTAGTTCCTTTATTTCTCCAGAAAGGGTTTCTCTAGTATCTTCCATGCTTTTTTCAAGCCCAGCTAGTATCTTTAAAATCATCATTCTGAACTCTAGTTCCGACATCATACTACTGTCTGTATTGATTAGGTCCCTGGCAGTTAGTACTGCCTCTTGTTCTTTTTTTTGAGGTGAGTTTTTCCGTCTTGTCATTTGTCCAGAGCAGAATAGATGAATGAGAGAACAAAATGCTAACAGGGTAACAATGACCCCCCAAAAATATACACCAAACAAATCAGATGAGACCTGAAACTGGGGGGGTGGGGGGAAGAAAGGGAAAGAAAGAAAAAAAAATGATCAAATATGATCAGGCTGGTGAATAGATCAGTGCCACACACTAGATTTTGGGTGCATTTTGGTCTGTTAAAAGAAAGTGCCTCCCAAAATTTTAAAGAAAGAAAAACTTATATATGTACAAAAATATGGGTAAATACATTGAAGGGATGGAATATGATTGTAAAGATGAAAATTATAAGAGATTTTACAAAAGGAATTGATAAGAAAAGAAGTTGGTTGAAAAAAGAAAGAAGAGAAATTTAAAAAAAAAGGGAGAGAATGTGATCAGGCAGGAGACTAGAACAAAGCCATACACTAGAGATTTAGGGTATATTTTGGTCTGTTAGAAGAAACTGTATCCCAAAATTTTAAGGAGAGAAGTATATATATCAAAAATAAGGTTAACTACAATGAAGGGATAGAATATGACACTAAAATTGAAAAATAAAAAATATTTTTAAAGAAGGGATTGATAAGATGTTGAAAAAGGGAAAAAGAAAATTTCAAAAAAAAAGAAAAAGAAAATTAAAAAAATTAACTTTGAAAGACTAAAGAATCATGGGAAAAAAAGCCATGAAGTCTATGTGCAGTATTCCCCTAGCGCTGGCGTTCTGCCGTTCTCATTGATCAGCAAACTTGGTCTTGGCTGGCTGTTCTTGCTGATCTTCTGGGGGAGGGGCCTGTTGCTGTGGTTCCCAAATGTCTTTGCGGAGGCGGAATTGCCCCGCCCTTGTCCGTCCGGGCTAAGCAAGCTGCTCGGGTTTGCTCTCGGGAGCTTTTGTTCTCTGCAAGCTCTCGGTACAGCTTTGGAGGACGAGAGTGAAAATGGCAGCCTCCCAATCCGTGCCCCGGAGGAGCAGAGAACTCGGGGCCCCGCTCCTCAGTCCTCCCCCAGAGAAAAGCTGTCACTCCCGTCTCCCCGGTCTCCGGCCGCACTCCGTGCTCACCCAGCCTGTGACCGAGCATTTCTGTCTCTGGCACCCGACCCCCGTGTGGAGTCTCCAAACCCAGCAGATCCCTGCGCGCTCCCACGCCGCTCCTCCCGGGGGAGGAAGTGGAGTCTCCCTGGCTCTGCCGCTTGTTGGATCCCTGCTGGAGGAGCAGTGGCCCAACTGGGCCGCAGATCAGTTTATGGCAACCCCGAGCTGAGAGCCCGTGCCTCGGCTCCGTCTCTGCAGCCGGTTTCCCCGCTCCGATACCTGGGAGCTCTGCCGCACTCAGGCTCCCCCGGTCTTTCTGTGACCCCGAGGGTCCTGAGACCACACTGTCCCGCGAGGGTTCCACTCCCCGCTTAGCCACTGGAGCGATGTTCCTCAGCGGAGCCGACTTCTAAAAGTTCCGATTTTGTGCTCCGTGGCTCTATCACCTGCCAGAAGCGGCTGACGGAGGCCCCCTTCCCTCCGTCTTTCTTCCCAAATATCGCCTCAGATTCACTTCTCCAAATGTCCCACTTTCCAGAAAGTGGCCGCTTTTCTGTTCCGAGAGTTGCTGCTATTGTTTTCTTCGATTTCCTGTTGAGTTCGTAGGTGTTCAGAATGGTTTGATCCCTATCCAGCTGAATTCTTGGGACCGGGTGAAATTTAGGTCTCCTACTCCTCTGCCATCTTGCTCCTCCCCTATCTGGAAATTTTAAGGAGGATGAGATAATTTACATAATTTGGGATCATGAAGTTGCTGTGCCTGAATACAAAGGGATTGCTGTAATCTCTGGAGATGTTGCATTTAAGGTCTACTTCTTAGAAACTTTGAGAACTTGAAAATAATTATTGAACAGCTTCATTACCCTTTCTTTCAATTCTGTATCAAACTTCTAGCAAAGCAACTGGTATCCAAACTATCTTTGAAGCTCTTCAGGAGGAGCCACAAGGCCAACTTCCTGATTGGCAAGAGTGGTGACACCCAACCACAGGAATTAGTGGAACTTATAGCCTTGTAAAAATTTTTGAAAAGAAAAGGTCCAAAGTGGGGGCAATACACAATGACTTCCAGAACAAAGGAGAGTGGGGGGGGGGCAGTGCTGGCTGGGAAAGCAAGAAAGCCTGCAATTTAGTGGATGTGTGTTGGACTTGACAGTTCTTTTGGGAGACTTGGTTGAGAACTTAGTTTTGGAGTTTGGAACGATCTCAGAGACTGCGAGAAAAACACAGGGAGGAGAGGGAGGGAAGTGCAGCCAGAGGCATTAGGGAATTCATACAAGCTGCCTTCATGTTCCCTGGACCCTCTTTGTATTGTTTCATCACAACCCCTGAGTGGGGACCTCCTTTGGGAGAGACTGTTTCCTAATTAAACTGAGATTCAAAGACCCAGGGCATTCACTGGGAAATGTCCCAAGGAAACAGTCTTGAAATAAATACTGGTACATGTTCTAGTCTCCTGTTCTCACCTGGGATTGGCCCTTTATTTCTTCCAAAGGAAAAAATCCTATTTCTAGGAATTTCAAGATATCCTGGTCAATTAATACATCTATATATTCATTTTCTCTGTCCTAAATGACTCTTATGGTTGATTGGTACAATTAGGAGCAGATCCTTGACCTGGGTAGTGAGCGTTTAGTATGGGATTGTGGAATTCAGAAGGAGGAGGCACATGGATCCTGGTCCTGCCCTCTGGAAGCTTTTAGACCGTTAAGGACTTCAAGTGACAAACACAGAACACCAACAGACAGAAAGGGAAAATTATTTCAGCTGAGCATCAAGATTTGTAAGTCCTGACAGGAGGCAAAGAAGGTTGGAGATGGGGATCAGTCAGGAAGTTTTAGGAAAGGCTTCCTAGACAGGGGGGCAGGATGTAGAATAAGGTTGAGAAGATCTAGAGGGTCAAGACAGGACAGAAAGGAGTGAGGAGGGCATCCCTGGCAGGGCAGGTACTTACCCAGGCCAAAGGCTCATCCCAGGAAGGGTAAGTCAGGATGTAAGGAGCTGAGTTAGGAAGGAGGTGATGTATCTGAAGGTAGGGGGAGAATTAGGGCAAGGCTCTGACACCTGGGTCAGAGTCTGGACTGAATAGAAACCGTTGGAATCATCTCAGATTATTTCATGGAGAAAAGCCCTTTCTGAACATAGCATTTGAGGACGATGTTTGTCTGTGTTGTTATAAGCTGGATTTGTGGAAGGCATTCTCAGGATTCCCAATCATGGGTTTGCTTTCTCTTCCGTGCATTTGGTTGTTCACTTGTTTGTACTGCCTCCTTCTGTTGGACTCATAAAATATGATTATTTAATTCCCAGGTGTTTTGTTCTTCAGGTTGCTTCTCTGGCGTATTCATACTTAGGCTGTAGGCCCATTTTCCCTCATCTTCAGTAAAAGTGAGAAGAGCACAAGGACCACCGTGCACAACACAGTTCAGGGAAACAGAAATTATCAAAAGCATTAGCCCTCTCCAATCCTGCCATTCAGCTGGTCCTCCTTTGGGATTCCTGCTTAGGGTCACTGTATGGACTTCAGAAGACTGTATGACATTTTTTTTTTTTTTTTTTTTTGAGGTGACCAACCTCAGAGGGGTCTGTGATTCAACAAATGTGAAGAACTACTGTTGTACTCTTTGTTGGGAGGTAGGTGGCTGGGCATGGTTCCCCAGAGAGAGAAACATGGTACCAGCATCCTTAGTGCCAACTACAGGAGCCTCCAAGGACAGTTGAAGGGGCTGAAAGAGACAGAGGAATTGGGAAAAGGGAAGTGGGTTCAGTGGGAACCAGTAGGAGGGGTGCCCCATCTTCCCTTGTTCTGAACTCTCTTTCTAGCAGGTATTCCTTCTTTGTCTTCTCCATATTCTGACAATTACAGGATTTCACTTCCCCTTCAGTTTAAATCTACTGAATGCCTGCCATATATCAGGCTCTGTACCAGGTCCACTCACAGCATTATCTCCTGCAATTCCTGTGTTGAAGCTGCAGTGAGAGCACAGAGTGGAGTCAGTCCCTCCCTCTGTCATTGTGTGTTCGCACCATTGCTTCCTGTCAGGCCCCTTTTCAGTGCATTTTATTATCCCCTTTCATTCTTATCTCTATTCTCATATCCTCCTCACTGGCGGCATTTGCTTTAGTGTATTTAACAAATGCTCTTCCAGTCCATGCTCTATATGTGTATTTAGATATATTCCTCCATTCCACAAATACAGTGCTACATGTCAGGCACAGTTGTAGATGCGGGGAATATAGTCAGGAGCCAAACAGTTTAAAAAGTCCTGCTTTCAAGAAGCTTATATTCTTATAGAGTGAGATATAATGAACAAATAAGTAAAACATACAGTACCTTAATTAGTGACAAGTGCTATGGAATAATGAAGGGCTGGGGATAAGGTCTGTTGTGCATGGTTAGGAGTAGATTGCAGTTATTACGTGGGGTGAATCAGGAAGGCCATGCTTTAAACATTCTATTTCACCAAATACAGTGAAGGGAAGAACCATGTGGATATCTGGGTGAGAAGTGGACAGCCAGTGCAAAGGCCCTGAGGTAGGGTCTTGCCTGGTAAGTTAGGAGGCCAGAATATTTAGGAGGCCACTGACAGAGAGAAATGTGTGGGAAGAGACAGAAACAGAAGGCCGAGAAGTAGCTGGATCAGTGACAAATACTGTAGGACTCTGTAGGCCATTGTAAATGCAGACCTTGGCTTTACTCTGAATGAAAACGAAACAGAAAAAGGTTTTCAGCAGAGGAATAATGTGACATTTTTAATAGATGCATGTGAATCCTTCACAAATGTACAGTGTCTTCTGACTGTGTTTTTAAAGGTACATGAATGGCATTGTTCTGTACACCTCATGCTGCTTTTACTTTTCCTACTTGTTACTATTTCTGAGATCTACCCGAGTTGCTCTCTGTAAATGTACTTTATTATCTCTGACTGCCGTGTCATATTTCATTGTGCACACACGGCACATTTTACTTATATGTTCCTCCAGGAACAGACACCGGCACAGCTCCCACTTCCTGCCTCCATAGACAGTCCTGTGAGGAACGTGCTCACATGGGCTCCTTATGGACTCAGGAGAGAGTCTCCTTGGGGTGTGCACCTCGGAGAGGGATCGCAGGGAGGGTGTGTGCGTTCTTAATTCCACTGAGATTGTGCCTCAGGATGGTGCCGCAGTGACGCTCCCACCAGCAGTGTGGGATTGTTTGTATCTCCTCACTGAATTCTCATGCTGATCCAGTGAGGGGGGTCAGGTGAGGTCCTTGTGGGTGAGGAGACTGAGGCTTAGAGAGAGTGAGCCAGTTCCCCAAGTTCATGTAGTCACATGGAAGGGCCAGGGCTCACATCCAGCATTTCTGACATAATGGTCGTTGCTCTTACCTCTAGAGTACCCAGCACTGCCTGTTCCAGAAATAAGATGAGGCATATGCAGGCAAAGAGACTCTTATTATTATTATTATTATTGGTTTTGTTATTATTACTATTATTATTGCATTTTTTGATGTCTGGTCTAACTCAGTAAGCCTATGACCTGTCATAACTCACACCCAATGTGTTTAGCACTAGGAGATGACACTAGAGGAGCAAGTCTAAGTCAGATTATGAAGGAAGGAGAGTGGGGAACCCCTGAAGGGTTTAAAGCCTAAGGGTGGGTGGGGGACACCTCAATCACATACATAGCTAAGAATTGACCATCCTTTTCTATCCTGAGTGAGTCGGTAAATCATAACACTGGAACTAGTGAGTGGCAAATAGGGAGTCTAGATGGATTTGTAGACAGAAGGTCTGACCCGTAAGTCAAAGATTCCTTTTGACAATGTATAGAGAAGACTTTCCCATTATTTTCTTGTTTTTTTATTTCAATTTTTTATTTAAGTTCTACTTAGTTAACATATGTGGTAATATTGATTATTGATTTCAAGACTAGAATTTAGTGATTCATTACTTATATATAACACCCAGTCCTCATCACAAGTGCCCTCCTTAATACCCATTACCCTTTTACCCCATACCTGCCTACCTCCCTCCATTAGCCCTCAGTGGGTTCTGTATAAGACTTTTCAACTTTGACTTGATCTTTCTGTCCTTAAAAACCTCTGTAAACATTTCCTAAAATTCTCTCAAAACCAAAGCCTGAATAGGGGGGACAGTGGGGACTATCTCACTTTGTTTTCTCTGTGCTTCAGAGTCCTTTTCTGGGCATTTCTGTGAATTGTTCATCCAAAGCCTTGATCTCCTCCTGGGAGCTGATCATTTGAATAGCAGTAGGGGAGGAGGGGAAAAGAGAAACCACATGTGGGATTCATTCATTAAGAATATGTATTTAACATATTCGGCAATGTTTTGAGTGAGTTAAAAATAATTCCTTGTGAAAAATTAATAGGGAGTTAAAAGTGAATATCTTAATACAAGCTCAGAGAGCAGGGCAGATTCTCCAGGCCCCTGGCAGCGGACATCCCAGATGGCGCAGGGTGAGTGTGGAGCACAGTGTGGCCAGTGAGGAGACTGTCTGCAGAAGTGCGCTCACCTTCTCTCCTGGAGCCCAGAGACGGAAGAACAGAAGGAATTGTTTAGGTTGTGAGCTACTGAGCTAGGTGACTTATTTCTTTTCTCCCTATCCATCACACTTCACAGCTGTGGATATAAAAACTGTAATTAATTTTTGTCTGGCTGCTCTGGGTGAGGTTTATTAAATGTCAGAATTCAGAGAATTGTCAAAATGTCAAAAAGACTACTTTCCTGGCTCCTCTCCCTTCTCAGTCAGGGACCCTGGGTTGGCTGCTGCCCCCATTTCTCCAGTGTTTCCTTCCCAGGCAGCCTGGTCCTCTCCTTCTTGCAGGTGGTTATGGAGTCCCTGCCCCTTTCTCTCTCCTCCCCTCTGTTCACAGCGCGCCTGTGGGCCTAGGTGGGGAAAGCGAAAGGGTGGCCATTAGCACAGCTGAATGGATGATGCAGACTGAGGAGAAAAGGGGCCACAGTGCCATCTGACCCTGACTACCTGATGTAGGGGCTATGGGTTTATGACTGGGGGTCCAAACTTATATTTTAACCTTAGATGTTATTTTCAAAATGGGTCTGTAATTGCAACGAGGCTGACCAGTCCATGAATTAATCTGTCATAACTCACCCAAGCGCCACTCACACGTCCCATGTGAGAATTACTCTCCAGCAATTCATGCCCTGTTGTGTCTTATAGCTTAATGAGTACATGACACTACCTGAGTTAGATGAACCCAAGTTGGAATATATCAAGTGGTATGTTAAAAAGCAGAATGTTGGGAGCCATTGGCCCCTTTACTGGAGGGAAGGCAATATCGATTTTCCTCTGATGTCTTTGGTGTCAGTTTCTAAGATATTTGTGCTGCAACAACTTCTTTTTTTTTTTTTTTAAAGATTTTATTTATTTATTTGAGAGAGAGAGAGAATGAGAGATAGAAAGCACGAGAGGGAAGAGGGTCAGAGGGAGAAGCAGACTCCCTGCTGAGCAGGAAGCCCGATGTGGGACTCGATCCCGGGACTCCAGGATCATGACCTGAGCCGAAGGCAGTCGCTTAACCAACTGAGCCACCCAGGCGCCCTGTGCTGCAACAACTTCTGAGCTTTAGTTGCTTGGTTGAACACCATTGTTCAGTAAATATTTATTGTTTACGTAGGGATTATGGAGGGATAGCACATAACAGAAAAAAAGATGAAACAGTAGATTTGAAGCCTGAGCAACAGAACTTGGCAGCCCCAACCCAACTCAGCTTAACTCAGCCTCATTGAACCTGATCCCAGACTCTCCACTCCTGGGCTTGCTACAGATCTCTGATCCTAGAATCCTCTTCACTTCCAGCTAGAATGCTGTGTCAGGTCCTTCGCAGAATTGGTCAAAAGCTGGTACGCAGACGAAAGTTGGAGGAAGACGTGAATGAGATGGCCCCTGCCAGAAGACTGACCACTCTGGATTTAGTGGCACTGGGTGTGGGCTGCACAGTGGGAGTAGGTGTGTTTGTCCTGGCTGGTGAGGTGGTTAGAGATATAACAGGACCGTCCATTGTGATCTGTTTGTTGGTAGCCAGCCTATCTTCTATATTGGCTGGGCTGTGCTATGCAGAGTTTGGTGTCCAGGTTCCCTATGCTGGCTCTTCATATCTCTACACTTATGTCACTATGGGTGAACTCTGGGCTTTCATCACTGGCTGGAACCTTATCATCTTCTTTGTTGCTCATACAGCCACTGTGGCCCAGGTTTGGACCTTAGCTTTTGACAATCTGCTTGGGAAGCAGATCTCTCAGACCCTGCATGAGAGCATCTCACCGAATATTCTCCAGGTCCTTGGAGAAATTCTAGGCTTCATTGTTGTGGGCCTTATGTTGTTGCTCATGGAATTGCTGACACTGAGGAATAGGTGGATTTTCCTGGTTTCCAAAGTGTTCACATTGGTGAAAGTTTTGGTTCTCAGTTTTGTTATCATGTCTGGCTTCATGAAGGGGGACCTGCACAACTGGAAGCTCACAGAAGAGGACTACGTAAAGACTGGACTCAATGACACCTCTAGCGTGGGGCCTCTGGGCTCTGGTGGATTCGTGCCTTTTGGCTTCAAGGGGATTCTCCGTGGAGTAGCTATCTGTTTCTATGCATTTATTGGTTTCAGCATTATTATTACCAGAGTTGAAGAAGTCCAGAATCCTGAGCGTTCCATCCCCATGGGAATTGTGATTTCACTGCTCATCTGCTTTTTGGTGTATTTTGGTGTCTCTGCGGCACTTACACTCATGGTGCCTTACTACCTGCTTCGACCTGGGAGCACCTTGCCTGAGGCATTTCTCCATATTGGCTGGACAACTGCCTACTATATTGTAACTTTTGTATTCCTCTGTAGTCTTTCTGTCAGCCTCTTTGGCTTTGTGTTCCCCATTCGTAATCTGATATACATGATGGCACAGGATGGCCTCCTGTTCCCTGTCCTTGCCAGAATCCAAACCAGCACGTACATGCCCAATGTGTCCACTATAATCTTGGGCATTATCATAGGAATCATGGCATTCTTCTTTGGACTCACTGATCTTCTGGATCTCATGTCAGTTGGGGCCCTGCTAGCTTACTCCCTGATGGCTCTTTGTGTTCTCATCCTCAGGTATCAGCCTGAGAGGAGGACTGGGGTAAAAGAAGTACAGGTGCAAGAGGGGAACGGACCTGCTGCTGAGGCGCTGACTCTACAGGGACTATTCTTTCCAGGCAGCCCCACCCCCACTCCACTCTCTGGCCGGGTTGTCGTTGTTTGCTCCTCACTGCTGGTTCTGCTGCTGACTCTTCTCTGCCTGGTGCTGACCCAGTGGCCGGGTCTGCTCTCTGGAGACCCAGCGCCGATCACAGCGGTTGTGCTGCTCCTGGTGCTCATCACTGGGATCACTGGGGTCATATGGAGACAGCCACAGAGCTCCACTCCTCTTCACTTTAAGGTCCCTGCTGTGCCTCTCCTCCCACTCCTGAGCATCTTTGTGAATGTTTGCCTTATGATGCAGATGACAGCTGGAACCTGGCTGAGATTTGGTGTCTGGATGCTGATTGGGTTTGCTCTCTACTTCGGGTATGGGATCCAGCACAGCTTGGTCCCTTAACCCCACTTCAGCTAGGTCCAAAACTGTAGACTCAGCAGTGAACTCAGCAGTGCCAGTCTGTATTTGGGTTGACATTATCACACCTGAATGTAGTCTGACCCCCTGCAATAACGGAGTACTTTTGAGCACATGGAAAGCTTGGCTTCCCATGGGTAGCTGGTGGGAGAACACTAATACAGCTCTGTATTTATTGTGAAATGAAGGATGTGTCTTTGCTCTTTCTCCCCCTATTTTTTTTGTCTACTTTTCAATTGTGTCTGTGCTGCATACTGGGTTTTAAAAAGTTATTATTAAAAGAAACTAGAAAAAGTGTTTTTGTTTTCTTTCAGTTAATATTCAGTAGTGGAAATACTGGATTTTTTCTCTACAACCTCATCAACAGTTGCTATTTCTTGCCTTTTTATTTTAACATTCGGTCAGGTGTAAAATGATATCTCAGGGTAGTTCTAATATACATTTCCTGATGAATAGTGATGCTGACCATTTTTCATGTGTCTGTTAGCCATCTGGTATGTCTTCTTTGGAAAATGTTTATTCAAGCCCTCTGTCCAGTTTTTATTGGATTAGTTGGTTTTTTTTTGGTGTTGAGTTGTATAGTTCTTTATATACTTTGGATAGTAACACTTTTTTAGATATATCAAGTGTCCTGTGGTTAAGTTGATGCTGGATAAAAAAAGAAACCCAACAAAAAAGTGAAAGCGGCTGAGCTGGGTATGCTCGTTGCTGTCTCTTTAACTCACTAATCAAAGTCACAGTGAAGGGGGATGTGAAGACAGAGGCCAGGAATACTACTCTGCTCAGTGGTGCTCAAATTTCAGCAGGTGCCACCTCACCTGGAGAGCTTGTGAAAACAGATTGCTGGGCCCCACCCCCAGCCTTTGGAGTTCAGTAGGTCAGCGTGGCGCCCAGAACTTGTACTTCTAACAAGTTCCCAGGTAAGGCGGATATGCTGGTCCAGGGAACACAATTGAAAACCAAAGCTCCAGCTGACGACCTTGAGAATGTAAAGATTAAGTGAAGGAAACAAAGGTGCGCTTTGCACATTTACTTTCATTTAATGAGACATTTAGATTAAAATACCATCCATTAATCCTTTCCCAGTGGGGAAATCAGAGTGAATCATTTCACAATGTATGTGTATATCAAATTACCACAATGTACTCATTAAATATCTTATAATTTTATATGTCAGTTATACCTCAATAAAGCTGAAATTTTAAAAATGAAATATCACGGTTATCTATGTATCTTTATTTTCTTTATGATTGTAAATCATAGGTAAGGAGTGTGCCTTGTTTACTGCTGAGAGCATCCAGCTGGGGCCAGGCACATAATGAGCATTTAATAAATTCATGTTCAATTGAATTGAGCCTTACACATTTCACTGGTACTGAAAATTCTCCTTCCTTTCAGGCTAGGGCTATGTTATTCCTTTAAAACTATCTTCTGGGGAACTTCCTTGACAAACAGCATTTCTCTCCATCCAGAACTAAATCTAGAGCTGCCTCTAGACCTGTACCGAGCTATTGCCAAGTTTTGCCTTTGTGTGGCGTTGCCTGAGTTCTGGTGACTGTCCTGTCTGTTCCATCAGAGTGGAATCTTGCTCAAAGCAAGGAGTAGGTTCTCTCCTTCCTCTAGACCCAACATTAAGAACAGTGTTGTTCATTCAAAGAGCAACGGGAAAAATACAGACCTGGGGCAGAAGAATACCTGACATGACCTCTACTGGCCCTGCTCCATCTCTTCCCACGGAATATGGGGAGGGGCCAGAAGTAGTGGAATTGATAGAAGGCCCAACTTGCTCTGACTCCAGGGAACCCCAGAAGGTTAAGACTGGCTCCAGTGTGGGCACGACAAGCATCTTTCTTGATGCAGTCTATGGCTGGAATAGAAGGGCCGGTGTTTTTTCTGTTGTATTTATGCATGGGGCCTGCCCTAGGAGGGAGGGCTAGGAAGCTACTTTCTTACTCGCGGAATTTCTTATTTTCCCAACAGGGAGTAGGTGACTCCAAGGAAGCCTGATAGAGGCAGGATTACTCATATGTTTACATGCTCCTTTAGTTGCTTCTTTGAAGGACTGGTGCAAAAACCTTGTGAGAGCATCTAAGATATCTTGGTAAGAGAGAACGTACACCCCAAGTGGGGAGGGAAATGGACTGACATAGAAGGAATTAATAACTGGATAGGGATTAAGGCATCATTACTTTGGAAGGAAACGTATGCACAGAAACTGAGAAAGAGGTATTAGTCAAGGGACACTTCCTGGAGGAGGATGCTTGTGGCGCGATTGGGGAAATAAAAGAGAGGTGAGTTGGAAGAGAAATGGGACGGTAATTCTAGGCATATGGACCTTTAAGAGTCATGAAAGAATGAGACTCTTGTGAGGGATGTGTTTTTTCACATTTGAAGGGAATTTATGAGCCAGGTTTGTATTGTGTATTGTGCCATGGAATGAGATTCCTGAATCAGGAAGGGATGAGATGTGATTCTCACAGCCATCTGGAGGATAGACAGACAGAAGGATGTGGACAGATAGACTCTTCCTGGGAGACATTGTAGAAATGCAAATCCATTGTAGCAACTGCTGTATCATCTAGATCCTTGCTCTAGCAGCATGGGTGTTACCTGGGAGCTTGTAGAAATGCAAATCCTTAGGACCCAACCCAGACCTACTGAATCAGAATCTGCATTTTTAGCAGGCTCCCAAGTGATTTGTATGTTCTTTCATGTTTGAGAAGCACTGGCCTGAGGTGATCAATGATAGGTGTCTGGCCTCAGAGGGACACTATGGAAGGTCTGAAAACTTTGGAATTCGGAGTACAAGAGGATGAGCCTCGGCTGGGGGAGTTGAATTTGGGGAAGAGGGAGAAGTATGGGCATTGGCTTCCTTCTTGTCTCCAGGCCTCCCATACTGCTCACTATGGCAGGTTTTGGCACTCTGCCCACTTTGGGACACTGCCTGTTGTGCCCTCCCAGGAGCCTACTTGGTCTTCAAAGGCTCCCCTGGGACAAGAGTTTCATGGTTGGAGACTGCTGCCCATTCTCTTACCCCTTCTTCATATGATGGCCTTAAAGGGACTGGGGAGGTCATAATAGTCATGCCCCGACTCAGGGTTGTACTGTCCCCTAATCAAATGAGTGATAATGTGATGATACTAATTGAGGAGGCTCTGGAGGTTGGGGGATTGAAGTAGGAGTTCCTTAGTATCTGTCCTGGAAATTAGGATACTTTCATCTTTCAAAAGCTTTAAGGAGAGACCAGATGACTGCATGAGCAGTTATACACTGACAGGGACCAAATTAATGCTTTTTAAGGGATCTTTTAATGATTCTTCATGGGTTGATAATGAACTATATAATTCCAGAGACCTGGAGTGATAGGCAGTGGAACAATGTTACCAGGTGGACATTTGAGAATTTTCTTACACTTTTGATGTAGTTAGATGTTAGATGATGTAGGTTAGTGTACCTGTTCCCCAATCAGAATGAGTGATAAAGACAGGCCAATATTGAAGGAAAACAGATTGAGATTCTGAGATTAGCAAGGTAATGGGGGACATGGGAGGGTGCAGGCTCTCTGGCTGTGCGCACGGCTGTCTCACTTGGCTGTGGAATGCCTCAGATGGGCTCCTGCCCAGAAACAGGGAAATGTACACAATGAGCTCTCAAAATCTTTGTTATCCCAAGAAATCTCTAGTCAACTTGTTAAGTGAAAGAGTGGGGTGGACGTGTGGTGTATATAAGGTGGTGAAGCATAGGGATGATGAATGACAAAAGAAAAAACATTAGAGCATTGAAATCAGCTAAAAATTGTAATCGGGTCTCAGATTTAGGAGAATAAGTTGCATGTTAGGGCTTAAAGAAGAATTTTAGGTTTCCATCTTTCCATGTATTTATATTATCTCATGGATGAGATTTAAAAAACCTCCTAAGGGAATAGAACATCTCTTTTATATATTACTTCTTTATATCTCCAATGCCCACAGAGTGATGATGAAAATAATAGCTACCATTTACTGAGTACTATGCCTTCTGCTTTGTTCCAAGCACTTTACAAAATCACCTATTTAATACAAAAGTTGTAGGAGTTGAGTATCGTTATGCTCACTTTACAAAAGCTGAAACTGAGGCTCAGAGAGGTGCAAAGTGCAGTGAAGTAATTTGTGCCAAGTGAATACTGAAGCTAAGATTTGTACCAAGTTTGAGCAAAGCTCGTGCTGGTAACCCCTCCCTGAGCTGTTCTCTGTACAGAGTAGCCACTCAGTGAGGGATAGATGATCATTGAAACTTGATGGCATAGAGGTAATTGAAAGACAATGGATAATTCCAAATAGTGAATAATGAATAAACAATTTCTATTGTTTGGGGCATGTAGTCAGAGTCACACTTAGTGACACATGCAAGCTTATACTCAGACATTCTCTCACCTTCACTGTGCCCCACCCTGCAGTCAGGAGCTTGGAAAGGGGAGAGGCTGGATGTATTATACTGATAAAGCACCTCATTGAAAGTCATGTGTGTGTGCCAGATATATGGACATATGTCATTGAAGTTCAGTGGAAATAAGCACCAAGGAATGGGGTACATTTTCCTTGGTAGGTCTATAAATATGACTGTATTTGTTAGGTATGATGTGTGTGCCTGTGTGTGTGTGTGTGTGTGTGTGTGTGTGCGCATGCACAAATCCTGAAGGAGTTCAGGCAGCTATAAGAAACTAGCTGCCTTCCTTCCTTGGCCCTGGTTTGTGTGTTTATACTAAATCCTGTTATTAACTTTTCATCTACTTTCAAGGGAACCTCAGTGAGTTTCTTTCTGGGAAGTTCATGGCTAAGAGGCTGGGCTGCTTTGGAGCCCCTATAAATCTGCTATGGTCAGGAGAGGTTTTCAGAGAAACAGCGGCCAAAAAACAATCCCCTCTTGACTTTTCTTTCTAGCCTAATACATAGCCACCCTTGTATGTACACCACCCATGTAACCACCTCCCCTCTCCTAGAACTCCCTGATGAAAAGTACTAAAAGAAGCTATTTTATTTACATCTTCGCTTTCAAATGGGACTTTCTATTTGAGCCATCCCGGAAAGAGGAGAATTAAAAGTTATATTAATTAAGGAATGTGGATTGAGATTGTGAGAAATGGGTGATTTGTGAAACTAACTTCATAGAAAGCAACGAGCTTTGACAGAAGTAAGGATGGTAAGAGGAGCTGAATGTCTCTGTTTCCTTCTTTAGAAAACCTGAAGCAAAGCTCCTGGAAGCAGGAGGCAGGATGACCTGAACATGGTTGGAAGGCAGACAAAGCACAGGAACTCCTTCCTCCACCTTCCAATGCCAGTGCTTGGGAGACTGTTTTATGAGGGATTTTTATGACAAACTTTACATCTGACATTTAATAGCCTCTCTTGTCCAGTGAAGGAGGAAATATAGATATTTATTGACATATAGTGTCTAAAGAGCAAGGAAAATTGACTATGGAGATGGAAGGAGGAAGGTTTTCTTTCGTTCCCTCAGGTATGCAAATTACCCAACTTAATTTGTGTTGTATATGCTTTTCTGTGCTTTGTGCTCTTCTCAGTAATGAGATTAAGAAATCCTTTCATTGTTAATAAGGAACTCAATGGAGGGAGAATGGAGATGAGAGACATATAGATAGAGGCATAATTGGTACCCTGTTCCATTTGAACCATACAGACCTTCAATAAGATCAGGTGCAAGAGAAGGGGGGATAAATGGACGCTGGGACCCAGGTCCTGGCCTTGTCTTCCCTATAGAAAGCTTCCAGCTTCTGCAGTTTTACCTTGAATTTCATGGTCCTTGCATTTCACTCTTTCATGATGATCAGAAGTTCAACATCAAATGATGCCCAAAGTCAAGAAATCCTTCCCAGTAACTATGTCTTTTCCTTGGAATTCCATCCTCCCAATCTCTGACTACTGAAATCCTCCACAATCATCATAGTCCAAATTTAAATGTTACTTCTTGCATACACCTTCCTGGATAACTAGCATCAGAAGCAATTTATTTCCTTCGACCACCTTTACTCCTTTGTGTCAATCTACCATAGTTATCTCTCCACACGCTGTCTTCGGTTATAGTTACCCTGTGTCTTCCTTGTCCCTTACTCAACTCTAAGCTTTTGGAGTGGAGAGACTGTGCCCTGTATACTTTTATATTCTCTCTTCCGGGCACAACACAGAGCCTAAGAATTGTTAAATAACTTTCATGTAAGGTATACAGTTATCGGGAAAGAGGCCATGGGTAGAGATGTAGAAGTAGGTGCATTATGAATATTGATTAAGGATATTATTGTTAGTATGGGTCTGGTCATAATACTTTCAGGTATAATCATATTATTAGGAAATTTTTACCCAACCAGTAGATTTATTCCCATATAATATGTTTATTCATCATTCATTCTTTCTATCATTCAAATATAGAAATTTTCCTACTGGGAAATAGACAATAAGGAAGGAAAAGGAGTTCAAAAAATCACAGTGTGATGAACATGAAAGGAAATAAACAGGGTCTTGTGATAAAAAAAATAACAGGGAATGTTCTTTTGATAGGGAGGATAGGAAAGGCCTTTATGGTCACTGTCATATATTTACCCTACTATGATCCCGACTTAACTGAATTTTATTTTTTTTAAGATTTATTTATTTATTTGACAGAGAGAGACACAGTGAGAGAGGAACACAAGCAGGGGGAGTGGGAGAGAGAGAAGCAGGCTTCCCGCTGAGCAGGGAGCCCGATGCGGGGCTCGATCCCAGGACCCTGGGATCATGACCAGAGCTGATGGCAGATGCTTAACAACTGAGGCACCCAGGCGCCCCTAATTCAATTTTAATCTGAAGAGCAATAATAATAAAATCAGTCACAGAATGAGAAGAACAGCCATTCCACTAGTGGGTGTGTTTGTCAACCCAACTTTAGGATTGGTTTCTCTTTGGTCCAGCTTCCCAATCTCCCTGCTGCCTTGGGAAAGAGGGGAAGTCAGGGCCCTCCCCTTGCCTCAGGATGGACCCTGCTCCCTCTTCTCCAGCTGAGGATTTGGCAAGCAGAGCAGGAGTTATGAGCTTTGATCTTGCTAGAGACTTGGAGACAGATCAAGACAGAGGCCTCTGAAATAAAGCCCCAGGATGTGAGGAGCTGGGGAAGAGATGGAGACAGAAGTTCACAAAGAGAGAGGCTAATTGCTGTCACAGAGACTCCCTCTCACCTCCCACCTCAACGGGTTCTGGGCTCTGTTCTCCTTGGGGGAGATAGTCAGGGCTTTTGGGCTTCTGGTTGGGGGAGATATCCCCTGAGTGACTTTCGAGACCCCTACCCTCTGCCGCAGTCATTCCTGGATCCCTGCTCCAAGGTTGAAGACAACCCAGGCTGTGAGGAGCAGGCCATCCACCAGTGTCTCAACAGCCTCAGCTAGGTCTTTCATTACCAGGGCCTTCTTTTGGCTAATTTCCTGCCCCCTCCTCCAGCCACAAGTTGGTAGCATTAGCTTCTGGGTCTTGCAGATCAGTGGTCACATTAGAAAAGGCTTGGGAGTGGGTAACAGGAATCTGAGACTGGTACCTGGCACTTTTACATCCACTCACCCTTTCCTGACCCTGCTTCCTGTTGGGACATGTTTTGGTCAGTCCCAAGTTCAAGACAAATGGTTCCCCTTCTCATGAAGGCCTTGACCTTGGTGGAGTTGGGGATAATGTTCTATACATTTCACTCCCTGTACTTGTGCTTCTTCAGTCTTTTGATGCTCCTCCTGCAACCTGTCTCTCCCTCCCTCCCAACATTTTCACTCATCTCTACCCCCTGCCTGGTCAGTTCTTCCTGCCTTCTTTCTATGTCAGTTTGCTTGTTTTCCTCTCAACCTTCTTTATCTATGATTCCAACCTTGAGGAGATGTGAGGATGAGCTTTAAGGGCAGCATCTATGAGGAAGTGGGTTTTGGACACAGCAAGAGGCATGGTGGTCAGACATCAGGATGAACCTAATAGACACTGACAAAGTGGCTCAGTGCTTCCTGACCCATTTTCCCTAATGGATGGGGTGAGATGCCAGTGAGAGAGACTTAAATAAAATTGCTTGGATTAAGGGGTCAACAAGCCCTCTTTACCTGATATGTAGACTTAACAATATCCTAATTATGAGGAATCATTGGCAAGTGGGAGAAGATCCGTTTGGGGACATGGGTGTCCCCAAGTGCATCCTCTCTCCAGTCATAAGGAAAGTGGGGCATCCACTCCTTCCACAAGTTCACAGTTAACCCCATGGAGTGGGGTACACTCGGGCTTTTAAGAACCGATTTTGTTATCCCAGTCGCATAGAACTATTAAAGGTGATAGTCGAATCACATAATTGTCAGGGAATCCAACCTATTTTTATGTTGTTCAAGTAATCATATGCCCATGGGGTCCCATTATTATCCCCACAGAGTGACAAGCATGAAAATTGCCTGCACATGAACTATTATGGCAATTTCTCTGAAGTTTACCTCAAATTGTCTAGCTTAGGCAAACAGCAAACATTCAAAGACAGTTAAGCAGAACTAGAATTTAACATCCACAAAAGTGTGTTTGAAACATAACTTTTCTCTCTAAAATCACCCTCATTTCCAAAGAAAGCCAAATTGAGACCTCATTTGAAAAACAAGCCCAATTTTAACAAAGCTGGCCTAATTATTTAAATAAGCCCAGCAAGAATAGCGATAGACTTTATAGATTCTTTCAAACTTGCTTCACTGGAACCTTTCAGAAGGAATCTCTAGACTGAACTTTTAACAGCCTCTTGAGGCCAGAAGCCAAACCTGCCATCAGACTTGCCTTCAATACCTGTAGATTTGTGTGAATTCCTCTTCTCCACGTCCCCCAAATATCCTGAGGTTTCCTGCACTTGCCAGGAAGTGACATTCTTTACCCACCTGGTAAGGCTGCTGGGCACTCTGTAAGCAAGGGATCTGGCCAACTTTTCCAAGGGGCTTTATTGACTCTCTAAAGTAACCTTAGTTCCTTAACGCTGTCTAGTCTATCTGAGTCTATGCTTGTCTCTCTCAAATATGACATTCCAGTCATGAGCCTTGGTAAAGTAACAAATGTTTCCACTGGTGTCCTGTTACAAGGAGAACAGATTCTTACTGAACTTCTGGAAACAAATGCAATTGTCATAAAAGAAAGAATACTCACGGACAGTTTCCGAATTTGGAGTGTTCAGGTGGAGAAAAATGTTAAAGGTTTCAATTTGTTCACAAGAGAATATTTTATCATGTTTCTATAAGTCATGGGTATCTTAAGAGAAAGTCTATTTAAATCTGATAGAGCCAACATAGAGAACCAGCAACATTTCAAACAAGGTCACAAAAACTATAACCATCTTCCTCGATTTATTCAGCCCCATGTTCCTAATTCTCGTTCTGTTTGAATGCAGCTTTTCCATTAGTTCCAGAAAATCTTACCCAGTTTAGTTTTATGATTTTAAAGATATCAAAACCCTGTATTTGTCAAAAGTCCTTTCCATGAATCTCCTCGAAGAGGAAACACATTTTGTCAGAGCATCACAACAGTAAATACACATAACAGAAGACTCAAAAATGGACATGGTAAGAATTCACTATAATGCAGTTGTCAGGAAATCTGGTTATTTCTGTGACACACAACATTTCAATAATAGAACGTCAGGTGATAACTCTATACCAGGACATATTCCCAGCCTGCAGGGCCGTTCTGAGCCTCCTCACCAGGGACACATGGGTGTCCTTTAGGGCGGGTCTCAGTGTTGAGAATTGCCCAATGTTCTCCGAGGCTGGAGAAGAAGGTGAGGACCCAGCGGGGAAGCAGTATTTCCAGTGGAAAACCAGGTGGATGTGGGCAGACACAGTGGAGGACGCGCCTCCTCTCACACGGCTCTGAAGGGTCATTGTGAAGGAGACACTTGCAACGTGTGACCGAAGGGGACATTCCTGGTGGCTGCTGGAGCCCCAGTGTCATTTTTCTGTGTTTCTGTTACAACCAGGTGGCCGTGCTCCCAGGATCATCCCCAGCCTGGTGCTGGAGGGGGAGGCCTGGCATGGCCTGAAATACTTGGTCGAGGGGTCCTGCCCTTGGGGAGCTGACAGTCCCCTCCCTGCCCACTCATATGCACAGTAACCCGGTGACACTCACCCAGCACAGACCCACAAGTGCAAAGGACTAGGGCAAATTCAGAATCAGAGCTGGTTAGTTCATCAGGGTAGGCTGCCCGGAGGAGGGGAGTCATGAGTGGTGTAGAAGGAGAAACCCAGCAGGGCGGGGAATGGAGGAGGAGAAGAGGAAGAGAACCCCCCTCTGTTGCTTCTGAAGCAGGATGAGCCAACCCTAAGCCAGGCAGGAGCCAGCTGTGCTGGCCTGGAATAAACAGCTGGATTGGGGAACCAGCAGGAAGGGGCAGGGAGGGAGGCAGATGTTCAGAGCCAGGCTGGGGGTTCTGAAGTTGCTGGCATTGGAATTGAGGCCACTGGAGGGAGCCCTGAGATATGTTAGGCAGTGATGTGTATGTGCACAGTTGTCTGGAGACGTGTGCGCCCAAGTGAGCATGTCCTCTGTGTGCGCGCGTGTGTGTGTGTGTGTGTGTTTCTCTAGTTCTAGCATTTACCAACCATAGCTCTAAGGAAGTCCTTTTTAAGTGTTGTCTAAATTTCTTTTGCTGAAATTAAGTCCATCTCTTTAGTGGAGGCACTATCTAAAGTCCAGGATCTGGTTCAAAGTGTTTCATAAAAAAATGTGTGTCTATGGGGGAGGAAGAAGGTAAAGGGTAGAACTTGAAGAAGAAATTTAAGTACCAAGCTCCTGGCTTTAATTACTAGGAAGCCCTGGACATTCTGAACTTTATTACACTTTATATCCATGCAGGTGGAATGACCCGGTGTGTTTTGCTCCCTGGTTTTCTCTGCTGGACTTTCTCTGGTTCCCTGTCAACCTTCCCTCCTGTTACTAATGAAACTCCTTGGGCTCTAGCTGTAACCAGATATGTGGCCTCTGGGACCCTGCAGGGAAGGGGGCCAGGAGAACAATTTCGCTTTAGATTGCTTGATTTAATGTTCTTAGGGCCTCCCCTGGCCCTGAGAGGAGCTCGAAGAAAGCCTGTAGAGCTTTCAGAGCCCCAAGAAAGCCTGTAGAAAAAGCAGGGTCCAGCTTGCCAGGTTAATTCTTACATCTTCACACACTTGGCTGATTCCTTCATCACTTGTCCCTTAAAACCTAGATTCAAGCATGTACACTGGCCTCGAGGTCGCTATTGTCTGCCTCAGTTTCTCCTTTTGTGGGTGTCATATGTGTATTTGTGGGGCCCTTTAGTGAGGATCTGCTTGAAGACATTGATCCTGACTGCTCAGAACGTGTCTACACTCTTGACCCCCAATTAATGGACAGTCACTAGGAGGTTATTTTGTTCATACTGTGTGGTGCTTCTTCAGCTCTCAATGCAGACCCAGTCCCAGGCCTGAACCTCTCCTCCCTCTCCTCCATGGGATCCCTAACCAGTCTGTCCCAGCACCTTCTCCAGACCTCACCAGCCCCCCTTGCCTGACTGCCTCAGTTTCTCTTCCTCCTTGGCCCCCACTCCCCTGCACTGGGTCTGCCAGGCTGCGTGACCTCTGAGAAATCAGGGCTGAGCTCAGGCCTCTTGTGATGGCAGCATTGTTGGGGGAGGGAAGGGGAGGCAGTGTCCTTACCCATTTGGAGCCTCTGGGACCCCAGGTGGGCACTGGGAGGGAGCCTGGGGCAGCCCTGGCAGCAGCCTCGCCCTCTCAGCTTTCTGGGCCCATCGAGCAGCTGCAGCTCCTGAGAGGGGCCCAGGCTCAGCAAGAGCCAGGTGAGAGGGAAGAGGCTCCTGGAGCCAATATGCAGCCCCCTCCCTGGCCTGGCTCCCCCTCCTGCTGCACACCTGCCTCCTTCTCTCTCTCTGTCTGCTCCCTTCCCCTCCTCCCTGCAGCCCTGGCTTCTCCCTGCCTTTTTTTTTTTTTAAGACTTTATTTATTTATTTGAGAGAGAGAATGAGCAGTGGGGAGGGGCAGCGGGGGGGAGAGAGAGAGAGAGAGAGAGAGAGAGAGAGAGAGAGAGAGAAGCAGGCTCCCTGCTGAGCACGGAGCCCGATGCGGGACTTGATCCCAGGACCAGGGAGACCATGACCTGAGCTGAAGGCAGACACTTACCTGAGCCACCCAGGCACCCCTCTCCCTGCCATCTTGGCCTCCTTCACCTTCATCTCTGTCAGCACATCTGTCTGTCTGTGGGCCTGTCTGTCTGTCTCTTTGACTCCAGATATTCTGTGGTCTGAGATGTCCCAGGACTGGGTCTGCCCTCAGCTCTCCGTTCTGGCTGTCCCTCCCTCAGTGTCTGAGAGTCTCTCTTCCCATCACATCTGTGTGAGTCTCACCCTGGGAGCCTTTCAGTGTCTCCCCTGCATCTCCTCCTGTCTGTCTCCTGTGCTGCCTCCCCCTTCCCTGGTCCCTCTCTGCCCACCCTCCTAGCTCTCTCCCTGCTTCTCTTATCTCTGTGTCTCTAAGCCTCTCCCCCTGTCTCTGCCCCCCTCTTCCATTTTCCCACCCCTCAAGGTTCAGATACTTCATATAAAATCACCTAGATGGACTCTAACTGTCAGGTCCCCCATCTGTGCCCCCTCCTCCAGGAGAGACTTACGGTCCCTACTCTGCATCCCCCAGCCCTGGGCCAGTTCTCTTCATCACCTGGTGACTGGGGGCCCTGACGTTGTCCCCAGCCTCCTACCCTCTACCCAGCAGGCAGTGAATAGCACAGGGAGAAGGGGGAGCAGAATGCTCTGGGGACCAGATGCAGGGATAGACAGACCCTCCCCTGAACCTACCCTTTTTGCCCTCAACAGATGCACATCTGGGGAAATCCCAGCTTGAGGCAGCGGAGACAGCCTAGGACTGTTGGAACAGACACAGATCGAACACCTAGATGCCCCTTCCCTACTGTCCTGTCGTGACACCCATCCAGCCAATCCTGCCTGTCTCCTTTGCCTCTAGGAATTCTGGCTCTGTAGTCTTGGCTGGGCCACTGTCCACTCCCGAGCATAACACCTGGATCTTGGTCCATGCTTAGTGGAGATGTGTTAGGGCAGGGTTGGTGTGATTTGTAGGTGTTCCTCAGGCGAAGGGTCTTCCTGAGATCTGGGGCAATTCTTTCTGTTCCAAGTTCAATGCTTTGTCTTAGTATAGTTAGTAAAGACTCTGTCCCTTTAGGGACCTGCTGCTACCCCTCTCTCCTCTCCCTCCACCTCCACCTGTCTTTAAGGAACCTGTTTTGGGTTTAAAGGACTCTCAGCACTATCAGGTAGAAGCAGTGATGCCCCTTTTCCTTGAGACCAATGGCTTCTTGGGCCCATCACTTGTGGATTCAACCCTGGGTCTCTAAGTAGACCCCACCTTCTCCAGTTCTGAGAAGTCTTGCCTCTGTTTGAAGATTAATGGTCCTGAAAGGAGCAGGCACCTTCCTTTGGTCACTGCTTCAGGGTCTTGTGAGTACTACATTTTGAATATCTGGAACAGGAAGTTCTCTAAGAAGTGACTCTATCTTCTTCGTTACTTCCCCCAGCAGACTGCTCAATGTATATTCAGTTAGAGTATGCTATGAACGCTGAATGACTGTCTCAGGAATCCTCCTGGTGAAGTTTAAGCCAGAACCTTTTTGGTTTTATTCCTGGAGTTACAGGAAAAGTGGGTGAGAAGGCTGGGATGGATGGCGGTGGTAGAGGAATTTAGTAGAAGATTCTTGGAGAGGCGGTTGGCGGGGGGCGGGGGCGGGGGCGGGGAGGGAAGGGTGCTTCTGTCTTTGTTTACAGGACTGCTGAGTAGTCGCTTTAGCTGGACCTGGGACTGGCCTCCAAATCAGCACAGGCTGGGCTCCACCTGGCTCCCCACACTCTCCTCTTGCCAGCCAGGAACTCCTTCATACACAGGACCCTAGAAAGCTTGTCTACCTCTAAATTCACATTTTGCTGCCAACAAAGTCTCCGGAAAAGTCCCATTTAAGCCCTCAGTCCACCTCCTCACCCATGCAGAGCCTTAGTCTTCCATTGCCCACCTCAGCTTTATCCTAGGAGTCTAGCTAAACACCTCCTTCACCCTTCCCCACCCTTCTCATGTATCTGCCTCCCAATTGCCCCAACTCTCTGAGGCTCAGCCTTGCTAGGACCCTACCTCCCAAGGGCCCCGCCTCCCAGAGGGCCTGGCTTCCCAAGGGCTCCAACTCCCCGAGGGCCCAGCTGAGCTCCACTCCAAGTCCTGACTCTTTGGCCAAGTTCCTTACCTGTCCCTGGGTTTGGCTTGCACTTTCTTCTCAAGTCTTTCTCCTCTGAGACCAAAAAAGCCCATTGGTAAGTGATTTCTTGTGTTTATAGAGTTGGCAAGAAAGCTGAGACAGAGCCAGAGTAGAAGAAGGCTGGGCTTGGAGTGCCACTGGCTGTGGCAGCCGTTGGCATTTGAGCAGAGTGTATTTCTTGGAACCAGAGCTAGTCTTTGGATTGGGGATGCAGACCAGAGGCCTTGAAAGTTTAGGAAGGGCAGGTAAATTTGCTGGGATCAGAGTGATTTGGAGACCTCCACTCTGTTCTCCTTCAGACCAGAGGTTCTCAACTCTGCTGAAGAAAATATGAGTTAAGGGAGGTTATTCCTTGGTGCTTCTCCTCCAGTTCCTTCCTACCTGTTTGCCTTGCTGTCCTTCCTGGCCTTTCCCTTATGACCTGCTGCAGAGCTTGCTTTCTTCACTTTTTCCTTTCCCACAGGCCCCAGCACACAGTATGCTTACTTATACATGTTCTTTGAATGAATGAAGATTCTCCAACTGGCTTTGTTGCCTCCTTCATGTTTTCCCATGCTTTCTCACTTGAGATCTGAAAGTCTCTTTATTTTATACTCTTAGGGAGAGCATTGGTGTGGACAGTTTGATAAAGTGGTCCACCATCAGGATAGAGGATTTGAGAATCTTGTTCCTCCGTGCTCAAGGAGCGAGATATCTATTTTTACAGCTGCTAAAGGTATCTCCTTTCCTTTCTTATCTAATTTTAAAAAAGCTGTTGTGGGGATGGATTATACGCCAGGTCACGCTGTAGGAGGAAAGATTACCAAGTTCCCCTGGGGTGTGGCTTCCTACTGGTCTTAAAACACTGGGTCTCTAAGAGGCAGTTTGCTGTTATCACAAAACATATTTGCAACTCTTTAATTCGAAAGGCCCTTGGGTCCAATGAGCAGTTGGTGGGGGGGCTGCCATGCCTTCAAGTCTTGGTTGCACCTAGTAATATTTACTTGCAGAATTAGGGTTTCTATCCTCATTGAGAAACATGAAGCAGGTTCTACCTTGAGGAGGTTTTATTTTAGAAAGGGAGACAACGGCTTCTTGCAAGTAACAGGCAAACAGAATACAGTACAAAGGAAGACCATAGAAGGGACGATGCCTGGTAAGTGATCCATTTGGTAAAGTTGTTCTCAGAAGACTCCTGGGAGATAATTTGGGATATTTATTTTCTTTAGTATGAGCTGAAGTTGGTTGCTTCAGCCTTCTTTCCAACCTTTCAGGGAAGCTATTTGACCTTTCCTTCTCTTTCCCCTAGGGGAGAAGTTACACATTTATTACTCCTGCAATGGTTTCTCTTTCTTTTCCTTTTCTGCACAGACCAAAGCTGAGAATTATTATTATTATTTATATTATATCTTAATATCTAGATCTGTATCAATATCTGTAGCATATATTTACCTGGATCTGTCTAGCTGGGCAAACTGGATTTATGGCTCAAGGTGTGGTGGAGTTTGTGTTTTTGGTGGAGGGCATGGAAGGAAGGCCTAAAAGAGGCTCTATTTATTGGATCATGGCCAAAGCTGAAGATGTAGCTTGAACTGATGTTTTCCTGGGAAACAGTTATATACAATGCCAAGATGGGGTAATTCCCCCCTCTTCCATGCAGACTTCTCAGGCTGACCCACAGTGCACAGAAGATTCTCGCTAGTTCTGTCAACACCAGAAACTGAGGTCCTTACTGCTCTTACCTTCCATCAACTAGGAAGCCATCTGGGATCTTGACATGCCCTTGCCCTGACTGTTCTTTTCTTACTTAGGAATATCCTTCCACATTCATAGTTCATGTTTCTTTTATCTATTTTGGTAGGGCAGGTGTTCACAAAATGCCCTTAATTGTATGTTCCCAGAGAGGGGAATTCTCTGCCACCATTGTCTTGCACTGTGTGTAACTAAGTGAGTGAGTGATGATTTGGGGGTAATGATGGTGGTGTTGATAATTTAGGGGGAAGAAAAATTTTGTTTTTGCTTGAGTTCTTTTGCAAAAGAATCACTGTGGTGCCTGAATTTTCTAATTTGGAATTTGCCTTTGCATTCATTTACACTTAGTTGAAATCACCTTTAATAGATTGAATCCAATCTTTCCCAGTTAGAAACTTTTTGTGGTTTCTACTTGAGGGACCATCAGATTTCTCATTTTAGACCCAACACAAAGTACACTGAACATATCTGTGGTTATTTACGGACCATACAGGAAAAATGGTAGCAAATACAGAAAATTCTGTTTTTTTTTGAGAGTTTATACTATAAATGGGCATTTCATGGATACTTCTTCATCCTCCTGAAACAAGTGAAATCCTATTCTACACACCATTCAATCTGTTGACTATTAACACTCCTCCATTCTGCAAGCTAGCTTTACATGTCATTATTGCAGTTTGAGTCTCATGTCATGTTGCCTAATGCCAAAGCATTAGATGGCTTATTTTCCAAATAAAGTAAAGCAGTGAAAGTAATAAAACTCAGTGTTGTGCATATGTTCAGTAGTTGCACATCAAGGGGATGACACTGGAGGAAATCACAATCAGCTGACTTAGGCTACTTCCTCTCTACTTTCACTTTGTTGTGATGAAAGAGATTTGGACCTTGGTTATTGTGTCAGATCTCTGACATTGCCAAACTGGGTGTAGATCCTAGGCGTACTTCTTTGGCTGTGGCCAGTTAACTCTTTGCATACCAGGCTTCAGCTGGGGAAGGAAAGGCAAGCTGAAAAGCAGTATGAGACAGAAGCTCTGCTCCTCAGTCCACCTCACCACCTGCTACTCCTACTCTCTTCCCTAACTGGGTGTTCTCCCAGGGCAAAGTACAAAGCCAGGGAGTTATACCACTGCACATTAATGAGGGGAGAGAAGGGAGTAAGGGAGCATACTGGAGAGAGCATATATTTCTCCGAAGTTGTGGCCAGAGAAGCTTGGGGAAGGAGGGTCTTGTTGAACAGGATTTGGAAAGAGTGTTCTAGGCAGAGAGGGACAGTCTCTGTGAGCGCTGATGTTAACGCCAGCAAGATGTACATGTGTGGGGAAAGATTTGTCTTGTTGAAGCAGGAGCGACAGAAAAGGTTAATAGTAGGAGTAAGTGGTCAGTCCCATTGTTTCTGGACATACTTGGGGTTTTCTTCATTTCAAACTAAAATAGAAAGACAATCCTTTATCTTCTCTGTTGTTCTTCCTATTCAAATAGCATGTTCAGAATACTCATTATTTCTTATCTCAAGTCCATATTTGTTAATAACTTTAAACAAATAGTAAGGAGATCCAAAACCAGACAACATTTTCTGTACTGATGCTTGATATCCATTGGTCTTTGTGCTTATATCCATGGGTAATGAGAAATATTAACAATGCTCTAGGCACTGTGATCTGACAACTGGTCACAGACATGGTTCACAATGGGAAACACCAATGTCCATTTTATGTATTCTACTAGGTCATGTCTCTGGTTGCAAATAACAACCAAGCCAGAATGGTCAGTCTTACATGGCTGAAGTCCTATTACCAGCATTGCTCTGCTATTTTAGCTCTGAAAAGGAATTTATCATATTTTGGAGTGGCTGTCCAGCTGACATTTTTCTGGCACTGGTTTTTCTGGGTTAAGGATATAGAGAACATTGCCATTATCTGGCAAGCATTCCCAGTCTGCTCTTGATTGGCAGCCAAGTCTAGGGAGCAAAGGGCCAAGGGAATTAGGAAGCTTAAAAAGATGTTTTGTTAAACTATCCTTGTTAAACCGGCACCATCTGCCTTCCTACCCTCCTTTGTTACATCTGGGGATGTCCTTTGGGACAGGTGTTTCCTAATGGTGCGCGTTGGCAGCATCAGGAAGTCATGGGTGATGACTGAGGTTTGAGAAGCCCAAACTGGAGATATTTAAGTTGTCAGGGAAATTGCAACAATCTTCCTGCCATTGGGCTCCCATTTTAGAAAATGTCTCTTCCCCACCCCCATCTTCCTTTCCACAATGAGAATCAAAGTTTCATTTTCTTTTCTAGCACTCCATAACTGCATGAACATGGGGTTTTTTCTTCTTAAGAATGAGGTAGTGACTAGGGCGCCTGGGTGGCTCAGATGGTTAAGCGTCTGCCTTTGGCTCAGGTCATGATCCCAGGGTCCTGGGATCGAGTCCCGCATCGGGCTCCCTGCTCCTTGGGAGCCTGCTTCTCCCTCTCCTTCTCTCTCTCTCTCTCTCTCTCCCTCTCCCCCTCTCCCCCTCTGTCTCTCATGAATAAAAAAAAAAAAGAATGAGGTAGTGACTAGAAAAGATTTGGAATAGAATGATGAAAAAAATAGGATGATGAAAAAAGTATCAGGACAGTGACTTATGTTTGGCATCTAGAGATCTATTTCCCTATATTTCAACTAAAAGCCAAGCAAAAGGAGATGGGTAAAAGTCATGAGCAGGAATTACAATTACCTGTAAAATCATATCTGGGAACTATTGACGTAGATATGGGTGTGCTTTGGAATATTTCTTGGCATTTAAAAGGATAGTCTGGAAACATTTTGGTCCTGATTATGTTTGGATTCTAATAAGATAATGTTTAGGTGAAGACTCAGATTTAAGATTCCAGTACTTTAGCTCTGGCCCATCAGTATCTATTCGGGAGGAAAGGGAAGACATCAGCAGAGGGTGACCTGAGCACAAAGGTAAGAACTGGCTTAAATACTCCTTTACTAGCCATGCCCTAGAGTCTTGACTCTTTAGAAGGTAGGGTGCTGTAGTAGAAAGAACATGGTCTTTGAAGTAAAAAAGAACCAAGGTCAAATTCCAGCTCCTCTTTTTACTGGCTATATGAGTTTGGGACAGTTGTCTGAACTCTCAGTGTGTAAAGTGGAACGATAATACTTATTTCTTTGGGCTGTTCTGGGGGTTAAATGAAATAAAATATGTGCATTATTTATACATCAACAAATTCTGATTCTGTTTCGCCCTTCTTTCCATGTATCCCTGAATTTTGCACATATACCTCGTACCCCAAATTGCCAGATACCATTTTTCTCTGCCTCCAGCCTCTGCACATGTTCCCAGGGCCTCTAGAGTCAGGGCCCTGGTTTATTATTTTGTGGTAGTCCCACAAAATGATAGTAAGAGTATGGACTTTTTATAACAATACAAACATAAGCCAACATTGTGGTTTCTTGCCAGGCATTTTTGCTTGCTTGTAACTTTAGTTATAAGTCAAAGACAGGGATGTTGTAACCTCCCATCCGCTCCTCTGATCTAAAGTTCGTGATCTGGGGCTAGATCATTCTGGGTGAGGATTTGGTTCCAACCAAAAGTGATGGCAAGCTTGTTTATAAAGGGCATTTAGGGAAGGAGAAACCATAACCTTTACTAATGGGACATTCTTGTTTTCCTCCTACCTTTTTAGTTTGAAAAATATCCAAACTGCAGAAGTTGCAAGAATAGTATAATTAACACCCAAATATTATTCACCAGTATTGACCAACTGTTAAAATTTTGGCACATTTGCTTGCTCTCTCCAATGTGTGTGTGTGTGTGTGTGTGTGTGTGTGTGTGTGTGTGTAAAATATGGTCCATATTCTAAGTTTATTAATTGTCCAATTTTTTTAAGTAACACGTTTCTCCCTGATCCAGATGCAATCCAGGGTTCTTGCATCTCACAATGATGTCTATTTATTGTGCTTTAATCTACAACAGTTCCTCATCCTGTCATCCCTGACATTGGCAGTTCTGAACAGCACAGTTCGGTTGTTTCATAGAGTTAATGTTCTTTGGAAAGTTGTTTTGTAGACTGATCATTTTTATCATTAAATTCAAGTTACACATTTTGAGCAGGAATGTTATATAAGAACATTCTTAACAACAATGAGTGCCATGTTGACAGGGAACACATCTTTTTCCTCCCCGTTTTCTCTGTAGCATTAAGCACTAGGACTGGCATTTAGGAGGTGCTTAGGATTTATTGAATGAATACATGGATGAATGACCTAAGACTGTCACTGCCACTGAGGTCTATTACTTTTCTACTTGAGGAGAGGAGGAAGAGCAGACTTCTATATTCTAGTTCCATTTTTATTATGTATGTTTGAAGGTTAAAGGTAACCCAGGACTTATGTAAAGAGCCCACAAAGAAGGGAAATGAGATGGGGATTATGACATAAGGCAAGTGTGGAGTCTCTTTACCCTGGGGGTGGGTGGTGATCATACTATGTTGAGAGTGGAGGATGAATAAGGTGGTCCTCAGCTGGAAAGAAACACAGCACACAGAAGCTAGGAGCACATGGCCTGTATTCTTGCTGAGAGGAATTGGTTCTTTAGATTTCCAGATTTTACTATACTTCCCTTCCCTAACCCTCATTTGAATCCTAAGAATGTCATTGTGAAAACTCATTTCTGTCTCTCCACCTATCCTAGTGTGGGCAACACCATAATTCTCTCCTTCTCTACCCTACATCTCCCCCTGCAACAAACACACACAAGTGTGTATTTTCTAACATTTATAAATGGTGGTTGGGCAGCCATTCTCTCCAGATTATTTGTGTTGAGAAAGTATATAGCTCCTTGGACTTCTCCTTTGGATGTAGAATCTTTCATTCCTCTTTTCAAGGGGAAGTGAGGTCATGAGAGCTACTCTTTGCCTCACAGAAATGTGTTTTCAGGCCTCCCTTTGGGGATCCTATGTCAGATATTTCTGACAGTTCTTCCTGAGACATCTCAGGCTTGGGACTGGATTCATCTATTTAATTCTACACTTGTTGAATGCCTGATTCACACGGTTCCTCTCCCCTTCCTGGAAGGAGCCTGTCTACCCTTTTCTTTGCAGTCCTTAATTTCACCAGGATCCAGAAAAAGCACCCTTTGTCTCCATCCCAGCTCTTGATTATCCACAATAATGGTGGGAATAACCTAAAATAGTGAATGATACTAAAATGACTTTTGTTTGATATTAAACTGATTGAGTTCTGCCTAGAATTAATCTAGAAAGTGAGTAGTTACAATCAAAGCAATCCATCATGTCACTCTCCCGTGGGTGGCCTCATGTGAAACAGTCACTTTTTGTAGTGTCTCCATCACACCCAGAGTAACAACCAAAGTCCTCACTGTGACACTCACACCCAACTTGAAGGATCTCGCTTCCTGCTTTTTCTCTGACCTTATCCCCTCCTGCTTCCCTCTTACTCACTCTGCCCTGGCCCCACAGGCCTCCTTGTTATTCCCCCAAAATAGCTAAGTACCATTTCACACCTGTTAGGTAGCTATTAAATAAACATAATACAACGAGTGTTAGCGAGGATGTGGAGAAATTGGGACGCTTGCACATTGCTGGTGGGAATGTAAAATGGGGCAGCTGCTGTGAAAACAGTATGGTGATTTCTCAAAAAATTAAGTATACACTTACCATATGATCCAGCCATCCCACTTCTGGGTATATATCCGAAGGAATCGAAAGCAGGAACTCAAAAAGATATTTGTAACCCATATTCATAATGACATTATCCACAACAGCCCTCAGCTTGTCAGTGGATGAACAGATAAACAAGATGTGAGACATACACACAACAGAATATTATTCAGCCTTAAAGAGGAAGGATATTTTAAAATCTGCTGCAACCTAGTTGACCCTTGAAGACCTTATGCCAAGTGAAATCATAATATTATATGATTCTACATCTCTGAGGTACTTTGATTAGTCAAATTCATAGAGACAGGACATAGAGTGGTGGTTGCCAGCGACTGCAGGAGGGAAGATGGGGAGCTACTGTTTAATAGGTACAGGGTTTCAGCTGAGGAAGATGAACAAGTTCTAGAGATGGATGGTGGTGATGGTTCCACAACAGAGTGAAGGTAAGGCTGGGTTGGACCACCCATTTTAAAATCACGACACCCACTCTGAGCACCTCCTAACCTTTTCTTGCTTTCCTTTTCTCTGCAGCACTATTGCAAATCCAACACAGTATATATCCTTATCACTTATTTGTTTATTGTTTGCTTCCTACTACAGGAATGTAAGAAATTTGAATGGAATCATTTTTTGTGTTTTTCTTTGCTTTATCCACAGTGCCGAATAAATGGGGCCAGTGTATTTGTTGAATGAATAAATGAAGGAACATGACTGGACAGACCTCTAGAGAAGGCATAAAGAGAAAGAGAAAGTAGGAACATTCTATTTTTTCATTTGGTTTTGTTAACCAATTTCTTCTACCTTTGAATATGAGACTCAGCCTCAGTGTTCATGGTGTTTTCTGCTCTGTTCACTTTTTTGTATGCATTTTGAACTATTTCCACTATGGAAGTGTTGATGTACACATGCACCACACTTAACTACTACTTCAAGCGCTCGCTCTGAACTCAAAGGATCTACTCTTGTGTTCCTAACTGCTTCCTACCGGAGTAGCAGGGCTGTTTGATTTAGAAGTTTGGAAACTCTGGGGAAGTTCAGCTATTCAAAAGGCTTTGGGGCGCCTGAGTGGCTCAGTTGGTTAAGCGACTGCCTTCGGCCCAGGTCATGATCCTGGAGTCCCGGGATCGAGTCCCGCATCGGGCTCCCTGCTCAGCGAGAAACCTGCTTCTCCCTCCGGCCCTCCCTCCTCTCATGTGCACTCTCTCTCTCTCTCTCTCTCATTCTCACTCTCTCAAAATAAATAAATAAATCTTTAAAAAAAAACAAAAAGCTTTGTACTTGTTTGTTTGGGGGCCACTGGTTTGATTGAAACTGGAGTTTTCATAGTCTGGAAATTTTAAGGACGAGAGAATTTTTATACTTTGGGATCAGGAGGGAGCTGTGCTTGGATACCAGAGGATGGATACTATCTCTGGAAATGTTTGGTTTACTCCATTTCTCTGAAACTTTGAGAACTTGCAGATAATTATTTAACACCCTCATTAGCCTTCCTCTCAAGTTTTTGTCAGACTTCTAGCAAAGCAACTGTATCTAAACTATATTGGAAGCTATTCAGGAGGAGCCACAAGGCCAGCTTCCTGATTAACAGGAGTATTAAAACCCAACCACAGGGGCGCCTGGGTGGCTCAGTCGTTGAGCGTCTGCCTTCGGCTCAGGTCATGATCTCAGGATCCTGGGATCGGGCCCCGCATTGGGCTCCCTGCTCAGCGGGAAGCCTGCTTCTCCCTCTCCCACTCCCTCTGCTTGTGTTCCCTCTCTCGCTGTGTCTCTCTCTGTCAAATAAATAAAATCTTTAAAAAAAAAAAAAAAACCCAGCCACGGGAACCAATGGAACTTACTGCCTTGGAAAAATGTTTTGAAAAGGAAAAGTCCAGAGTGAGGGCAGTACCCTTCTCAGAGACAGAGGAGTGAACACAGTGACCTTCAGGACAAAGGAGGATGGATGGGGCTGGCTGGGAAAGCAAGACAGACTTTGATTTAGTTAGTGGATTGTCCCATTTGACAGGAGTTCTTCTGGGAAACTTGGGATGAAACTTTTGTTTTGGAATTTGAAAGGAGCTCAGAGACTGAGAGAAACACAGGGAGGAGAAGGAGGGAAGGGGAAGCTGGGGACATTATGGAATTCATACAAGTTGGCTTCGCGTTCCTTGGCCCCTCTCTGCATTTCTTTAAACACATCCCCTGAGCAAGCACTTCTTTTGGGAGAGACTGTTTCCTAATTACACAGAGGTTCAGAGACCCAAGGCCCTCATTAGGAAATGTCCTCAGGAAATGCCCTTGGAAGACATGAGGGTGCATGTTCTAGTCTCCTGTTTACACTTCTGTTTGGTCCTTTCTCTCCTTCAAAAAAAAAAAAAAATCCTACTTCTAGGAATCTCAAGATATAGCAGTCAATCAATACACCTATCTCTGTATATTCATCTTCTCTGTCCTAAATGCCTCTTTTGGTTGCTTGGTGAAATTATGAACACATCCTTGCCCTGAGGAGTGAGGCTTGGGTGTGGGAGTATAGAATTCAGAAGAAAGAGAAGGTACATGGATCCTGGTTCTGCCCTCTGGAAGCTTTTAGATTATCAAGGAATTTAAGTGACAAACCCAGGACACGGGCAGACAGAAAGGGAAAATTAGTTTCAGGTGAGCATCAGGTTGGGCTGTAAGTGCTGGCGGGAAGTGGAGGATGGTTGGAAGTGGAGATCGGTCAGGATGGCTTAGGAAAGTCTTCCTAGACATAGTGGGGAAAGGTTGTAGAACAGGGTGAAGAGCTAGAGCATCAGGACTGGAAAGAAGGAGTGAGGATGGCATTCCTGGCAGGGCAGGTACTTACCCAGGCCAAATGCTCATCCCAGGAAGGGGTGGTCAAGATGCGAGGAGCTGAGTTAGGAAGGAGGTGATGGGTCTGAGGGTAGGGGGTGAATTGAGGTGGGGCAGATAGCTGGGGCAGAGATCTGGACTGAATAGAAACTATTGGAATACTTGATTATTTCACGGAGAAAGGGCATTTCTGAAGATGGTGTTTGAGGACCATGTTTCTCTGTGTTGTTATGAGCTGGATTTGTGATAGGTTCTCTCAGGATTCCCAATCATCGTTTTGCTCTCGCTTCTCTATGTTTCCTTGTTCATTTGTTTGTTCTACTTGCTTCTGTTGGAGTCATAAAACATGACTATTTAATTCCCAGATGTTTTGTTCTTTGGGTTGCTTCTCTGGTATCTTCATACTTTGTCTGTAGCCCACTTTCCCTCGTCTTCAGTATAAGTGGGAAGAGCATAAGGACCACCACAGTTGGGGGAAACAGAAATTATTAAAGCATTACCCCTCTCCGACCCTGCCATTCAGATGGTACTCCTCTGGGATTCCTGCTTAGGGTCCATGGATGGACTTCAGCAGAGTGCATGGCCTTTTTTGAGGTGACCAACCTCAGAGGCATCTGTGACTCAACAAATGTGAAGAACCACTGTTGTGTCTTTTTTGGGAGGTAGGTGGCTGGGGATGGTTCCCCAGAGAGAAACACAATACAAGCATCCTTAGTGCCAACTACAGGAGCCTCCAAAGGTTGGAGGGGCTGAAGGAGAAAGAGGAATTGGGAAAAAAGGAAATGGGTTCAGAGAGAACTAGTAAAAGGGGTGCCCCATCTTCCCTGTTCTTCACTCTTTTTTTTTAATTTTTTTATTGTTATGTTAATCACCATATATTACATAATTTGTTTTGGTGTAGTGTTCCATGATTCATTGTTTGTTCATAACACCCAGTGCTCCATGCAGAATGTGCCCTCTTTAATACCCATCACCAGGTTAACCCATCCCCCTACCCTCCTCCCCTCTAGAACCCTCAGTTTGTTTTTCAGAGTCCATCATCTCTCCTGGTTCGTCTTGTTCTTCACTCTTTCTAGCAGGTATTCCTTCTTTGCACTCTCCATATCCTAGCAATTACAGGATTCTGGTTCCCCCTCATGTTAAATCTACTGAGAGCCTGCCATTTATCAAGCTCTGTACGAGGTGCTCTCACAACATTATCTCCTACAATCCTGTGTTGAACCTGCAGTGCACAGAGTGGAGTCAGTCCCTCCCTCAGTCATGGTGTGTTTGCACCATTGCTTTCTGTCAGGCCCCTTTTCAATGCTGTTTATTTTCCCCTTTCATCCTTATCTCTATTCTCATTTCCCTTCCTCACTGGAGGCACTGGCTTTAGCGTCTTTAACAAATGCTCTTCCAATCCATGCTTTGTATGTGTATTTAGATACATTCATCCATTCCACAAATACAGGGCTGACTATGTGTCAGGCACAGTTGCAAGTGCGGGGAATATAGCCAGGAGCAAAACAGTACAAAAAGTCCTGTTTTCATGGAGCTTACATTGTTATTAAGTGAGACAAAACATGAACAAATAAATAAGTAAAACATATAGTACTTTAAATAGTGACAAGTGCTGTGGAAAAATGAAGAGTAGGGTGATGGGGTCTATTGTGTGTGGTTAGGAATGGACTGCGGTTGTATGTGGGGGATTCAGGAAGGCCGTGCTACAAACATGCTATTTCACCAAATGCAGTGAAGGGAGCCACCCTGTGAACATCTGGGCTAGAAGTGGTACAGTTAGAGGGGGCAGCCAGTGCAAAGGCCCTAGGGTAGGGTCTTGCCTGGTATGTTAGGAGGCCAGAATGGTTAGGAGGCCAGTGGCTAGAGTGAAATGAGTGGAAGAGAGAGAAACAGGAGGCTGAGAGGTAGCTGGGTCAGTGACAAATATTGTAGGACTTTGTAGGCCATTGTAAATGCAGACTTTGGCTTCTACTCTGAATAAAAAGGAAAACCAGTGGAAGGTTTTGAGCACAGAAACGACATGACATTTGTAACAGCTATTTGTATATCCTTGAAATATGTGGTGCTCTTTCAGTTTTAATTTTTTTAATTTATTTTTTATTGAGGTATAATTGATGCATATTATGTCAGTTTCAGGAGTAAAACACAATGATTCAATATATGTATACATTGCAAAATGATCACTATAATGAGACTACTTAACATCCATCACCATACATAGTTACAAAAACTTTTTTTCTTGTGATGAGAATATTTTAAGTTTACTCTCTCAACATCTTTCAAATATACAATGCAGTATTATTAACCATAGTCGCCATGCTATATATTTCACCCCCATGACTTATTTTAAAACTGGAAGTTTGTACCTTTTGACCCCATTCCCCCATTCCCCCCACCTCTGGCAACCACCAACCTGTTCGCTGTTATCTATGAGCTTGTGTTTTTGTTTTTTGTTTGTTTTTTAAGATTTCACATATAAGCGAAATCATAAGAGTATTTGTCTTTGTCTGACTTTTTTCACTTAGCATAATGCCCTTTTGGTCCATACATGTTGTTGCAAATGGCAAGATTTCTTTCACTGTTTTTTAAAGGTAAAGAATGGCATTGTGCTGTACACCTCATCCTGTTTTTACTTTTGCTATCTAACATAGTTTCTGAGATCTACCCAATTTGCTCTCTGTAAATCTGCTTTATTATCTCCGACTGCCGTGTCATATTTCATTGTGCACACACGGCACATTTTACTTATATATTCCTCCAGGAACAGACACCGGCACAGCTCCCACTTCCTGCCTCCATAGACAGTCCTGTGAGGAACGTGCTCACATGGGCTCCTTATGGACTCAGGAGAGAGTCTCCTTGGGGTGTACACCTCGGCGAGGGATCGCAGGGAGGGTGTGTGCGTTCTTAATTCCACTGAGATTGTGCCTCAGGATGGTGCCGCAGTGACGCTCCCACCAGCAGTGTGGGATTGTTTGTATCTCCTCACTGAATTCTCATGCTGATCCAGTGAGGGGGGTCAGGTGAGGTCCTTGTGGGTGAGGAGACTGAGGCTTAGAGAGAGTGAACCAATTTCCCAAGTTCATATAGTCACATGGAAGGGCCAGGCCTCACATCCAGCATTTCTGACATAATGGTCGTTGCTCTTACCTCTATAGTACCCAGCACTGCCTGTTCCAGAAATAAGATGAGGCATCTGTAGGCACAGATATTATTCTTATTTTAATTGTGATTATTGTTATTGTCTTTGAGCCTTGCATTTTTTTGATGTCTGCTCTAACTCAGTGAGCCTAGGCACCCCTACGTGTTAGCATCAGCATGGATGTGGGTGTCTAGCTGGAGTCCTTAGTGTTTCAAGGCAAAATATATGGAATAAACTATTTTCATTGTCTTATGATGGCTAGCTAACAGATTTGAGTTTTATTGGGTGATTTTTGAGGCCAGACATTTATAAAGACTAATTGATTCTCAGAGTTTGGGGACATTGGATCAGATTTCATTATGAAGTGTTAGGTAGATGATATTAAGTCCGTATTGTTTGCTACGTACTGAGCTACATACTTTACAGGCATCATTTCACTTACTCCTCACAACTATCCTATAAGGTATTTACTTTTACTCCCATTTGACTATTGTGGCAACTAAAGCCCCAAGAGGTAAACGAATTTGTCCAGAGTCACCAGCTGTGAGGTTGAGTTGGATTTGAATCTGAACAGTCTACCTGCAGAACCTTACTCCTAATGACTCAACTGTGCTGCCTTCCTGTGAAGGAAGCTTTTAGAATCTCTTCCCTTTAAAATTGAGGACAGAGGTGCCTGGGTGGCTCAGTCGGTTGAGCATCTGCCTTCAGCTCAGGTCATGGGCCCGGGGTCCTGGGATGGAGCCCCGCATCGGGCTCCCTGCTCAGCGGGAAGCCTGCTTCTCCCTCTCCCACTGCCTGCCGCTCTGCCTGCTTGTGGGCTCTTTCTCTCTGTCAAATGAGTAAATAAATAATCTGTTTCTTGGTTTCTCTCTCTCTCTCTTTAGAAAGAAAAAAATAATAAAATAAAATCGAGGACAATTTCTTGTCAGGTGATTTGGAGCAGTCATGGGAAGTACAGGGCTAGTGGACAAGAATCTCCAAGGGAGAGATCTGAAGTTTGAAAATGTCCCCAGCTGTCTTCATTAGGCCTCCCTCTGTCTCCTGTAGTGAGAACCTCTGCCTTAGAACATCCTACCTGGATTATAGGGCCTGGGCAGGATGCCTTCAAAAAAGTCTAGCTTCTGTAACTGGGCGTGGGTGGTTGGTTCCTTATAACCACAGGCAGCCTGATATTTTTTTAAACAAGTGTCCTCAAGGGCAAATGATTCTTTATCACCCAGTGTGGCTAATACCTGCCATGAATGATGGGCAGTCAAGGTTTTATCACAGTTGGTTTCCCCTTCCCACTATGCATTTTGCTCACCTTCCACAAGGAAGGTAATACCAGGTATATCTTTACCTGAGCCAGGTTTAAAAAGGTTGCTTGGCTACAAATTATGTATCTCAATTCCAATATATAGATATTCTGGATTATGTGCTCTTTCAGGTTTCTCTTTTCAATTTGGTCATATGTTCAACAAATATTTATTGAGCCCCTAACTCACAGTCTGATGGAGGAGGCCAACAGCTGACCTGGAATTTGGATACATTAGGATCAGTGGCACATGGCGGAAGCCGGGTGCTAGGAGAGCACATGGGAAGGGCAACATAAGGGTCAGGGGAGCCTTCCTGGGGAAGCAACTGCGGAGCTGGGGACTGAATGAGAAGTGGGGGTAGCTAAGTGAAGGGGCCAAGTGGGCAGTAGAGGCAGGGGAACAGGGTGAGATTCAAATCTCGCAGCTGGAGCAGGAACTGGGCAGGGGATGAGGCTGGAGGAATAAGCACAGGTCAGATTAGGAAGGAAGGAAGGATTGTGAAGGAAGGGCAGTGGGAAACCACTGAAGGGTTTGAAGCCTGGGGGTTGGTGGGGGACACTTCAATCACATTTGTAGTGTAGAAAGATTCCATGAGTTAAGATTTGACCCTCCTTTTCTATCTTGCATGCTTTTTGGTAAATCATAACACTGGAACTGGTGAGTGGTAAATAAGGAGTCTAGATGAATTTGTAGATGGAAGTGCTGACCCAGAGCCCAAGGGTTCCTTTTGATCATCTATAGAGAAGACTTTTCAATTTTGATTTGATCTTTCTGTCTTTAAACACCTCTGACAACTTTTCCTAAAACTCTCTCAAAACCAAAGCCTGAGTAGGGAGGAGAATGGGGGATGCATGACTTTGTTCTCTCTGTTCTCCACTACTCATTCTTGGAGAATTGCTGTAAATTGTTCATCAAAAGCCTTTCTCAGATGGAGGGGACCATTTGAATAGCAGCAGGGGAGGAGGGGGAAAGAGGAACCACACGAAAGTTTCCTTCATTCAGAAAACATATTTGGCATATTTTGAGCAAGTTAAGAATAACTGCTTATGAAAAATTAATACGGAGTTACAAGTGTTTTTTTTTAAGATTTTATTTATTTATTTGGGAGAGAGAGTAAAGCCAGAGAGAGAGGGAGAGAGAGAGAGAGAGAGAGCGCAGGTGCACGTGAGCAGGGGGAGGAGCAGAGGGAGAGGGACAAGCAGACTCCCCACTGAGCAGGGAGCATGATGTGGGGTTTGATGCAGTGGATCCCAGGACCCTGGAGTCCTGACCTGAGCCAAAGGCAGACACTTAATTGACTGAGCCACCCAGGCAGCCTGGGAGTTCCAAGTGTTTTAATACAAGCTCACAGAGCAGGGCAGATTCTCCAGGCCCTGGCAGCTGACATCCCAGATGGTGCAGGGTGAGTATAGAACACAGTGTGGTCAGTGAGGAGACTGTTTGCAGAAGTGCGCTCACCTTCTCTTCTGGAGCCCAGAGAGGGAGAAGACGGAAGGAATTGTCTTGGTTGTGAACTACTGAGCTAGGTGACTCATTTCTTTTTTTTTTTTTAAGATTTTATTTATTTATTTGAGAGAGAAAGAGAGAGCACGAGAGGGGGGAGGGTCAGAGGGAGAAGCAGACTCCCTGCTGAGCAGGAAGCCCGATGCGGGACTCGATCCAGGGACTCCAGGATCATGACCTGAGCCGAAGGCAGTCGCTTAACCAACTGAGCCACCCAGGCGCCCCTAGGTGACTCATTTCTTTTCTCCCTACCCATCACACTCTCATAACTATGGACATAAAACTTGTAGTGAATTTTGTCTGGTTGCTTTGGATGAGTTTATTAAATGTCAGAATTCATAAAACCACCTTCCTGGCTCCTCTCCCTTCTCAGTCATGGACGCTGGGTTGGCTGCTGCCCCCATTTCTCCAGTGTTTCCTTCCCAGGCAGCCTGGTCCTCTCCTTCTTGCAGGTGGTTATGAAGGCCCTGCCCCCTTTCTCCCTCCTCCTCTCTGTTCACAGCGCGCCTGTGGGCCTAGGTGGGGAAAGGGAAGGGATGGACTATACATTCCTGACCATCAGTACAGCTAAATGAATGATGCAGAATGAGAAGAAAGGGGGCCCAAGTTCCATCTGACCTTGGCTAGCTGATTTTGGGGCTAAAGGTTTTAAGACCTGGGGACCAATATTTGGTATTTTATACTCAGATAATATCTAAAAAATGGGTCTGTAAGTGCAATGAGCCCCACTGGTCCAGGAATTAATGTGTCATGACTCATGCTCTAGCACAGCACACACAACCAGCATGTGAATTATTGCACAATACATTCATTCCCTGCTGTGTCTTACAGCTTCATTAGTACATGAAGCTACATGAGATGAACCCAAATTGGATTGCTATGTAGTTCATAAAAAAGCAGAATGTTGTGAGGTATTTGGCACTTTTCTGGGGGAAAGCAGGGTTGATTTGTCTATGATGTCCTTTGGTGTCATCTTCTGTGATACTTGGGCTGGAACAGGTAACACGCAACTTCTAAGCATTGGTTGGTTGAACACCATTGTTCAGTAAGTATTTATTGTTTACTTAGGCATTATGGAGGGACAGCCTATAGAAGATGAAATATGAAGCAGCAGCTTTGAAGCCTGAACAAAGGAACTCAGCAGCACCAACCATACTCAGCTTCACTCAGCCCCAGAGAACTCTATCCCAGACTCTGGCTCCCTGGGCTTGCTATAGCTCTCTGATCCTAGAATACTCTTCAATTCCGGCTACAATGCTGCGTCAGACACTTTGCAGGTTTGGTCAAACACTGGTATACAGACGTAAGCCAAAACAACCAGTGGCTGGGACTGCCCCTGCCAGGAGCCTGAGCACTCTCAATTTAGTGGCCCTGGGTGTGTGCTGCACAGTGGGTGTATTTGTGTATGTCATAGCTGGTGAGGTGGCTAGAGAAAAAGCAGGACCATCTATTGTGATCTGCTTTTTGGCAGCCAGCCTAACTTCCACATTGATTGGGTTGTGCTGTGCAGAGATTGCTGCCCAGGTTCCCTATTTTGGCTCTGCATATCTCTACACCTATGTCACTGTAGGTGAACTCTAGGCTTTCATCACTGGCTGGAATCTCATCTTCTCCTATGTTGCTGGTACAGCCATTGTGCCTGGAGATTAGCTTTTGACAACCTGTTTTGGAACCAGATCTCTCAGATCCTGCATGAAAACATCTTACTGCATGTTCCCCAGGTCCTTGCAGAAATTCTAGGTTTCTTTCTTGTTTGCCCTGTGTTGTTGCTCACTGGACTGCTGACTTTGAGGGCCAGGGAGTCAGTACTGTTTACCAAAGTGGTTACATTGGTAAGCCTTTTGGTTCTCAGTTTTGTCATCATCTCTGGCTTCATGAAGGGGGACCTGCACAACTGGAAGCTCGGAGAAGAGGACTACATATAGGCTGGACTCAATGACACCTCTGGCTTGCGCCCTCTGGGCTCTGGTGGATTCGTGCCTTTTGGCTTCCAGGGGATTCTCTGTGGGTCAGCTACCTGTTTCTATGCGTTTATTGGTTTTGACAACATTGTTATCAGAGTTGAAGAAGCCCAGAATCCCAAGCGTTCCATCCCCAAGGGCATTATGATTTCACTGCTCATCTGCTTTTTGGTGTATTTTGGTGTCTCTGCGGCACTTACACTCATGGTGCCTTACTACCTGCTTCGACCTGGGAGCACCTTGTCTGAGGCATTTCTCCATATTGGCTGGGCCCCTGCCTACTGTGTTGTAGCTTTTGCAACTTTCTGTAGTATTTTTGTCAGCATCTATCAGGGCTTTATGCTCCCTATACATCATCAGATACACATGCTGGCACAGGATGGTCTCCTGTTCCCTGTGCTTGCCAGGATCCATACCGGCACATACACCAACATCATGGCCACAGTGATCTTTGTCGCTATTGTAGCAACCATGGCATTCTTCTTTGGACTTACTGATCTTCTGGAACTCATGTCAGTTGGGAACCTGCTTACTTACTCCCTGGTTGCTTTTTGTGTTCTCATCATCAGGTATCAGCCTGAGAGGAAGAATAGGGGTAATGAAGCAGAGATGCAGAAGGAGATTGAGGGAAATGAAGCACAGGTGCGGGAAGAGACTTGGGGAAATGAAGCACAGGTGCAGGAGGAGAATGAGCGAAATGAAGCGCAGATGCAGGAGGAAAATTTGGGAAATGAAGCGCAGCTGCAGGAGAAGAATGGACCTGCAGCAGAGAAGCTGACTCTACAGGGACTATTCTTTCCAGGCAGCCACACCCCCACTCCACTCTCTGGCCAGGTTGTTGTTTGCTCCTCACTGCTTGCTCTGCTGCTGACTCTTCTCTGCCTGGTGCTGGCCCAGCGGCCAGGTCTGCTCTCTGGAGACCCAGCGCCGATCACAGCAGTTGTGGGGCTCCTGGTGCTCATCACTGGGATCACTGGGGTCATCTGGAGACAGCCACAGAGCTCCACTTCCCTTCCCTGTAAGGTCCCTGCTGTGCCTCTCTTCCCACTCCTGAGCATCTTTGTGAATGTTTGCCTTATGACGCAGATGACAGCTGCCACCTGGGCCAGAGTTGGTGTCTGGATGATGATTGGGTTTGCTCTCTACTTTGGCTGTGGGATCCGGCACAGCCTGGTTGCACAAACCCACTTCAGTTAGGGCCCAAACTGTAGACTTTGAACTCGGTGCCAGTCTGTATTTGGTTTGACATCAACACACCTGAAAGCACTCTAGACCCTCTGCTCAATAATGAAGAATATTCTCAAAGTCACAGTTAGGGGTGGGTAGAGAGAAGCCAGAAATAGTACTCTGCTCAGTGGTGCTCAAACTTCAGCAGACATCACCTCACCTGGAGAACTTCTGAGAACAGATTGCTGGGCCCTGCCCCCAGTGTTTGAAATTCACTAGGTCTGACTGGGGCCCAGAATTTCTACTTCTAACAAGTTCCCAGGTGATGCTGATGTTGCTGGTCCAGGGACCACACTTTGAAAACCAGAGCTCCAGCTAAAGCCTCTCCGCATGTAAAGATGAAGGGAGGGAAACAAAGGTGCCCTTTTAACACTTATCTTCCTTTAATGGAATACTTAGATTAAAATATCATGGTTAATCCTTTCACAGTGGGGAAATCATAGTGAATCACTTTATAATGTATACACATATCAAACCACCACAATATATACTTTATATTATCTTACAGTTTTATATGTCAGGTGGACCTCAATAAAGCTGAAATAAAAAAAATAAAATACCATAGTTATCTGAGTGTCTTTATTTTCTTTATTTTGTTCCCTGATTGTAGACCACAGGTAAGGAGTGTATCTTGTTCACATTCCCAGAGCATCCAGCTGGGGGCCAGGCATATAGTGAGCATTTAATAAATTTATGTCAAATTGAATTGAGCCTCACACATTTCTTTGGTACAGAAAATTCTCCTTCCTTTTAGGCTAGCACCGTGCTTCTCCTTTAAAACTATCTTCTGAGAGACCTCCTTGACAAACAGTATTTCTCTCCATCCAGAACTGTCTGTGCCCAACATCTAGAACTGTACCCAGGCACTTCTAATTTTGCCTTTGTTTGGCTATGCCTGAGTTCCTGTGACTATCCTGTCTTTTCCATCAGAGTGGAATCTTGCTCAGGGCAAAGAGTAAGTTCTCCCCTTCCTCTAGACTCAACCTTAAGAACAGTGCTGTTCGTTCAAAGAGCAACAGGAAAAATGCAGCCCTGGGTCAGGAGAGTGCCTGAAAGGACCTCCCTTGGTTCAGCTCCATCTATTCCCCTGCAATCTGGGGAGGGGCCAGAAGTAGTGAAAGTCACAGAAGGCCCAACCTGCTCTGACTCCAGGGAATCCCTAAAGAGGAGACTGGCTCCAGTGTGGGCACAACAGGCATCCTTCTTGATGCAGTCAGTTTTATGCTTTGGTATAAGAGGGCCAGTGTTTTTCTATTGTATTTACATATGGGGCCTGCCCCAGGAGGGAGGGATAGGAAGCTACTTTCTTACTTGTGGAATTTCTCATGTTCCCAACAAGGATTAGGTGACTCCAGAGGCAGCATTACCCATATACTTACCCAATCCTTTAGGTGCTTTTTTGAGGGACTGATGCAAAAACCTTGTGAAAGCATCTAAGATCATTTAGGGAGAGAGAATTTACACCCCAGATGGGGAGAAAAACCCACTTAAATAGGATGAATTGAAGACTAGATAGGGATTGAGGCATCATCACTCTGGAAGGGAAGGTATGAGTAGAAACTGAGAAAGAGGTATTGGTCAAGAGAGACTTCCTGGAGGAGAATGCCTATGGAGCCATTTGGGAAGTAAAAGAGAGAGAGGTGAGTTAGAAAAGAAAAGGGGACAGTAATTTTAGGCTACACAGACCTTTAAGAGTCATGAACAATGAGACTTTTGTGAGGGATATGTTTTTTTCATGTTTGAAAGGAATTTATGAGCCAGGTTTGTATTGTGTATCGTGCCATGGAGTGAGATTCCTGAATCAGGAAGGGATGAGATATGACTTTTGCAGCTATCTGGAGGATAGACAGACAGAAGGATTTGGACAAGCAGACTCTTCCTGGGAGATGTAGCAACTGCTACAGTCATCTAGATCCTTGCTCTTCAGAGTATGGTCCATGGACCAGCAATATTGTTGTCACCTGGGAGCTTATTAGAAATGCAGAATCTTAGGCTCCAACCCAGAACTACCAATACAGAATCTGCCTTTTCAAAAGGCTCCTAAATGATTTGTATGGAATTTCCAGTTTGAGAAGCACCAGCCTTAGATAACTGATGATAGGTGTCTAGCCTCGGATGAACACTATGGAACGTGTGAAAACTTTGGAATTGGAAGTCAAGAGGAGGTGTCTGGAAAACTGAATTTGGGGAAGTGGGAGAAGTGTGGGGTCTGACTGCCCTCCTGTCTCCAGGCCTCCCACATCAGTCACTATGCCAGGGTTTGGCATTTTGGGAAAATGCCTGCTGACCTCATGCTAGAGTCTGCCTGGTCCTCAGGGGCTCCCCTGGGGCAAGCATTAGGTGGGTGGAGACTGCTGCCAATTCTGTTACTCCTACTTAATATGACGGCCTGAAAGGGACTGGGGAGGTCATATTAGTCATGCCTCACCTCAGGGTCATACTGTCTTAAACAGATTGGTGAGAACATGATGATACTAATTGAGGAGACCATGGAGGTTGGGGGATTAAAATAGGAGTTCTTAATGATCTGTCTAGGATATTAGTATTCTTCCATCTTTCAAAAGCTTTAAGGAGAGACCAGATGATGTCTTAACAGGTTATACCCCAATAGGGACCAAATTAATGCTTTTTTAGGGATTTTTTAAATTATTTTTAACGGGTTAATAACAAAATATATGAGACCTATAATTCCAGAGTCCTAGACTGTTAGGCAAAGGAATAATATTACCAGGTGAAAATTATGAGATTTTAAGAATTTTCTTATACTTTTTAGGGTTTGTGTACTTTATTCTCAATCAGAATAACGGATGAAAAGAGGCCAACATTGAAGGAAAACAGTTTGAGATTGAACATAAGGAAGAATTTTCTGAGATTAGAGGGTGATGGGGGAGATGGGAGGGCACAGGCTCTCTGGCTTTGCACATGTCTGTCTCACTTGGGTTTAGAATGCCTCAGATGCGCTCCTTTCAGAGACAGGGAAATGTTCAAAACGAACTCTCAAAATCTTTGTTATTCCCCAAATTCTCCAGTCCACTTCTGAAATGAAAGGCTGAGGTGTATGTAATGTGGTGAGGCTTGGGGATGATGAATGACAGAAGAAAAATAGCAATCTTATTAGAGAATTGAAATCTGCTAAAAAATTTAAAATAGGACTTGGATTTAGTAGAGTTGCATGTTAGCTCTCAAATAAGAGTTTTAGGTTTCCATATCCTTTTACTCTCCATATATTTATCTTGACTCATTGATTGAATTTTAAAACCTCCTAAGGGAAAAGAACATCTCTTTTATGAATTACTGTTTTTTTCTCCAATGTCTCCAAATGATGATGAAAATAATAGCTTAATTTGCTGAGTACTATGTCCTACGATTTTTTCCAAACACTTTACATAATTACCTATTTAATACAAAAGTTGTATGAGGTGAGTGTCGTTATGCTCATTTTCCAAAAGTTGAAACTAAGACTCGGGGGGTTAAGTTATTTGTGCAAAATGAGTAGTGAAACTCGGATTTGTACCAAGTTTGAGCAAAGCTCCTGCCACTAACCCCCAAGGTATATTCTGCATGGAGTAGTGGATCAATAAGGGATAGATGATCATTAAAACTTGAAGGTATAGAGATAATTGAAAGACAGTGGATAATTCCAAATAGTGAATAATGAAAAATAATTTCTATTTGTTTTGTGGAATGTGTCAGAGAAACATTTAGTGACACCTACAGCTTATACTCAAGACATTCTCTCCTTCACCTTCACTGTACCCACCCTGCAGTCAGGGGCTTTGAAAGGGAGCAAGGCTAGGTTAATATATTCATAAAGCACCTCATTGAAAAGTCATGTGTGTGCCTACTATATGGACATATGTGTTTGAATTTGAGTGGAAATATGCCCAAGGAGTGGGGTATGTTTATCCCGGTAGGTCTATAAGGATAAGCGTATTTGTTGGACTTTTTTGGGTATGGTGTGTGTGTGCACAGGTGTGTGTGTGTGTGTGCACAAATCCTGAAGGAGTTTAACCAGCTATAAGATACTAGCTGCCTTCCATCACTGGCCCTGGTTGGTGTGTTTGTATCAAAACCTGATATTTATTTTTCATTATTTTCAAGGAAACCTCAATGAGTTTTCTTTCTGGGAAATTTATGACTAAGATTCTGAGCTGCTGTGGAGCCCCTATATATCTGCTACAATCAGAAGAGGTTTGCAGAGAAAGAGAAACAGCAGTTACAAGGCAATCCCCTCCTGTCTTTTACTATCTAGCCTAATACACAGCCACCCCTTATGTACACCACCCATGTAACCACTGCCCTCTCCTGGAACCCCCTGATGGAAGGTACTAAGAGAAGCCATTTTATTTATTTTTTTGTTATCACATGAGACTCTATTTGAGCCACCCCAGAAAGAGGAGAATTAAACATTATACTAATTAAGGAATAGAGTTGAGATTATGAAAATTATGAAATTATTATGAAATTATGAGATTATTTTAATTATGAAAATGAGATTAGTCATTTGTGGAACTAATTTCATAAAAAAACAATGAGCTTTGACAGAGCAAGATTGGTAAAAAGAGTCGAATGTCTCTGTTTTTTTAATTTAATTTAATTTTATTATGTTATGTTAGTCACCATACAATACATCATTAGATTTTGATGTAGTGTTCCATGATTCATTGTTTTCATATAACACCCAGTGCTCCATGCAGTGTGTGCCCTCCTTAATACCCATCACTGGGCTAGCCCATCCCCCACCCCCTCCCCTCTAGAACCCTCCATTTGTTTCTCAGAGTCCATAGTCTCTCATGGTTCGTCTCCCCCTCCGATTCCCCCCCCTCATTTTTCCCTTCCTTCTCCTAATGTCCTCCATGCTCTTCCTTATGTTCCACAAATAAGTGAAACCATATGTTAATTGACTTTCTCTGCTTGACTTATTTCACTTAGCATAATCTCCTCCAGGCCCATCCATGTTGATGTAAAAGTTGAGTATTCATCCTTTCTGATGGCTGAGTAGTTTACTCTTTACTTGGTTTCCCTCTTTAGAAAACCTGAAGCAAAGCTCCTGCAAGCAGGAGGCAGGACAACCTGTACGCGGTTTGAAGGCAGACACGGCACAGGAACCCCTCCTCCACCTTCCAATGCCAGTGCTTGGGAGACTGAGGGATTTTTATGACAAACTTTACTTTACATCTGATATTTCACAGCATCTCTTGTCCAGAGAAGTAGGAAAGATAGATATTTATTGACATATAGCGTCAGAAGATCAAGGAAAATTGACTATGGAAGTGGAAGGAGGAGCGGGTTCTCTCTTTCCCCAGATATGCAAATTACCTAACAATTTGCATGGTATATCCTTTTTTGTGCTTTGTGCTCTTCTCAAGTAATGAGATTAAGAAATCCTTTCATAGTTAATAAAGAATTGAGTGGGTGGAAAGAAGAGATGAGAGATAAATGGATGGAGGCATAATGGGTACCTTCTCCCATTTGAACTGTACACCCTTCAATAAGATCAGGTGGAAGAGAAATAGGGATAAATGGAACCTGAGCTGGGACCCAGGTCCTGGCTCCTGTCTTCCGTATTGAAAGCCTCCAGCTTCTGCAGTTTTACCTTGAGTTTCACTGCTCCCTGAATTTCACTCTTTCACGATAAACAGAAGTTCAGTATCAAATGATGCCCAAAGTCAAGAAATCGTTCTCAGTAGCTATGTGTTTTCCTTGGAATACCATCCTCCCAATCTCTTTCTCCTGAAATCCTGCACAGTCATCACAGTTCAGTTTAAATGTTACCTCCTACCCACACCTTCCTGGATAATCTGTAAGGAGCAATTTATTTCCTTTGGCCTCCTCTACTCTTTTGTGTCAGTCTTATTGTAGCTCTGTACTCCTTGGGGGAGCTGTCAGGTCTTTTGGACTTTTGGGGAGGGGGAAAATAACCCCTGAGTGACTTTTGAGTCTCCCACCCTCTGCCCCTGGTCATTCCTGGATCTCTGGTCCAAGGCTGAAGACAACCCAGGTTGTGAGGAGCAGGCAGTGCACCAGTGTCCCAGCAGCCTCAGATAGCTCTTTCATTTACCAGCGTCTTCCTTTGACTACTTTCCTGCCCCCCTGCTGGCACAAGTTGGTAGCGTTAGTTTCTGACTTGCAGAGGAGTGGTTGCGTTAGGAAAGGCTTGGGAGTGAGTAAGAAAAATCTGACAGTGGACCCTGGGCTTTTATACCCACTAACCCTTTCCCAACCCTGCTTCCTGTTGGAATAACACCTTTTGGTTCCTAGCTCAACAGTAACGGTTTCCCTTTTCAAAAGGCCCTGCCCTCCTTGGTCATGCTGAAGAACCCTTCAGACTGTTGAGAGGGTCTTATGTAGGTTACCATAATTGAAGTTGTAGCTTTCACTCTCTTTAGTCTTCCCTCACCCCATTGGGACCAGCTTCTCTGCAAGTGGTATCCTGTACAAGGGTAAAGGTTGTACTTATACTTTAAGAGGAACCCCACCTCTCTGCTCCATAGTCCAGAATTGTGCCTAGAGGACTCACACTGCTTTGTTTTGAAGAGATCTTGTTGGAGGAGGAAGAACTATACTTCCTTCTAGCTGCTCAGGGCATACACAAGACACTCTTTTGTTCCTCAGAGATTGATAGGCACTGTGGAGTAGTTGTACATACATATCCCTTGAAGTCAAACAACCAAGTTCTCTTTCCTTTTTTTATGTCTTTATTTAAATCCCAGTTAGTTAATATACAGTGTAATATTAGTTTTGGGTGCACAATATAGTGATTCAACACTTCCATACAACACCCGGAGCTCATCACAGAAAGTACACTCTCTAATCCCCATCACCTATTTTATCCATTCCCCCAGTCACCTCCCTTATAGTAACCATGAGTTCATTCTCTATAGTTAAGAGTCTATTTCTTGGTTTGCCTCTCTCTCTTTATTTTTCCTTTTGCTTATTTGCTTTGTTCCTTAAATTCTACATATGAATGAAATCACATGGTATTTGTCTTTTGCTGAGTTACTTATTTCACTAAACAATATTTTCTAACCCCATCCAGGTTGTAGCAAATGGCAAGATTACATTTTTTTTTTTTTATGGCTGAGTGTTATGCCATTGTATATATATATACTACATCTTCTTTATCCATTCATCAATTGATGGACAACTGGACTGTTTCCATAATTTGGCTATTGTAGGTAATGCTGGTATAAACATAGGGGTGCACGTATCCTTTTGAATTAGTATTTTTCTATTTGGGTAAATACGTAGTAGTGCGATTGCTGGATTGTAGGGTAGTTATATTTTTAACTTTTTGAGGAAACTCCAAACTGTTTTCTACAGTGGCTGCACCAGTTTGCATTCCCACCAACAGTGCACCAGGGTTCCCCCTTCTCCACAACCTCAACAATACCTGTTGTTTCTTGTATTGTTGATTTTAGCCATTCTGACAGGTATGGGATGATATTTCATTGTAGTTTTGATTTTGCAGTTCCCTGATGATAAGTGATTTTGAGCATCTTTTTATGTGTCTGTTAGCCATCCATATGTCTTCTTTGCAAAAATGTCTACTCATGTCTTCTGCCCATTTTTAATTGGATTATTCACTTTTTGGGTGTTGAATTTTATATGTTCTTTTTATATTTTGGATACTAACCTTTTATCAGTGTGTCATTTACAAATACCTTCTCCCATTCTGTAGGTTGCCTTTCAGTTTAGATTGTTTCCTTCATTATGCAGAAGCTTTTTATTTTTATGTGGCTCCAACAGTTTATTTTTGCTTTTATTTCCCTTGCCTCAGGAAACATATCTAAAAAGAAGTTGTTACAGCCGATGTCAAAGAAGTTACTGTCTGTGTTCTCTTTTAGGACTTTTATGGTTTCAGGTCTCACATTTGGGTCTTTAATCCATTTTGAATTTCGTTTTGTTTATGGTATAAGAAAGTGACCAAATTTCATTCCTTTGCAGGTGGCTGTCCAGTTTTCACAGTCATTTGTTGAAGAGACAGTCTTTCCAATTACATATTCTTTACTGCCTCAACAAAAATTAACTGATCATATCATTGTGGATTCATTTGTGGGTTTTCTATTCTGTTCTATTGATCTATGTTGTCTATTTTGTGCCAGTGCCATACTGTTTTGATTACTACAGTTCTGTAATATAACTTGAAGTCCAGAATTGTGATACCTCCCACTTTCCTTTCCTTTTTCAAGGGTGCTTTGTCTATTTGGGGCTTTTGTGGTCCCATACAAATTTTAGGATTCTTTGTTCTAACTCTGTGAAAAATGCTGTTGCTATTTTGATAGGGATTACATTAATGTGTAGATTGCTTCGGGTAGGATAGACATTTTAACAGTATTTCTTCTCCCAATCCATGAACGTGGAATGTCTTTCCATTTCTTCGTGTCATCTTCAATTTCTTTCATCAGTATTTCATAGTTTTCAGAGTACAGTTCTTTCACCTCTTTGGTTAGGTTTATTGCTAGATATCTTATTGTTTTTGGTGCAATTGTAAATGGGTTTGACTCCTTAATTTTCTCTTTCTGCTGCTTCATTATTGATGTATAGAAATGCAACAGATTTCTGCACATTGATTTTGTATCTTGAAACTTTACTGAATTTATTTATCAGTTCTAGGATTTTTTTGATGGAGTCTTTCAAGTTTTTTATATATAATATCATGTCATCCACAAAGAGTTTTACTTGTTCCTTGCTGATTTGGATTCCTTTCATTTATTTTTGTTGTCTGATTGCAGTAGCTGGACTTCCAGTACTATGTTGAATAAAAGTGGTGAGAGTGGACATCCCTGCCTTGTTCCTGACCATAGAGGAAAATCTCTCAGTTTTGCCCCAGTGAAGATATTAGCCATGGGCTTTTCATATATGGCCCTTATTATGTTGAGGTATGTTCCCTCTAAATCTATTTTGTTGAGGGTTTTTATCATGAATGGATGTCGTACTTTGTCAAATGCCTTTTCTGCATCTATTGAAATGATCATATGGTTCTTATCCTTTCTTTTATTAATGCGATGTATGAGGTTGATTGGTTTGTGAATATTGAATCACCCTTATAACCAGGAATAAATCCCACTTGATCATGGTGAATGATTTTTTTAATGTATTGTTGGATTCCACTTGCTAGTATTTTGTTGAGGATTTTTGTACTTATGTTCATCAGAGATATTGACCTGTAGTCCTCTTTTATTGTGGTGTTTTATCTGTTTTTGGTAACAAGGTAATACTAGCTGAATAGAATAAATTTGGCAGTTTTTCCTCTTTTTTTATTTTTTGGAATAGTTTGGGAAGATAAGTATCAACTGTTCTTTAAACATTTGGTAGAATTTACCTGTAAAGCCATCCAGTCCTGGACTTTTGTTTGTTAGCAGTTTTTTGATTACTGATTCAATTTCTTCCCTGGTTATTGATCTGTTTAAGTTTTCTATTTTTTTCCTGTTTCAGTTTTGATAATTTATATGTTTCTGGGCATCTATCCATTACTTCTAGTGTATCCAATTTGTTGGCATATAGTTTTTCACAATACTCTCTTACAATTTTTTTTTAATTTCTGTGGTGTTGGGGTTATTTCTCCTCTCTCCTTTCTGATTTTATTTGTTTGGGTTCTTTCTCTTTTCTTTTTGATAAGTCTGGCTAGAAGTTTATCCATTTTATTAATTTTTTCAAAGAATCAGCTCCTGATATCATTGATCTGTCCTATTATTTCTTAGTTTCTATGTTATTTATTTCTGCTTTGATATTTATTATTTCCTTCCTTCTGCTGGCTTTAGGCTTTGTCAAATAGTCAAGTACTTGTCCAAGCTGGGCCACTTGCTGTGCCTGAAGCAGAAGGTATATCTTCTTACATCTGCACTAAGGCCAGTGCCCGAAATGAGCTGTAGCGTATTTTAGATCTGGCAAGGGACTTCGTGCTATGCATGCAGAGAAATGAGGTGGAAAAGAATGAACACTGCTTGGAAGAGGGAAAGGAAAAGTGAGGCCACAATATACATGGAGTCAAGGAAATGGTGAAGCTGCTTGCTGAACCCAGGGAGCCCAGATTTATATCTGGGACAGAGTTCATAATCTGTAAGCTGTACTAATTTTCTAGTTCCTAGCTGAAGGGCATTTCTGGAGTCACTCCCTCAGTGGGCAGCAGCATTATTCGATGATAATAATAAAGGAAAAGATGGAGCAGAAGAGGATGGAAGATAGAGAAAGGAAGAGGGTCCGATTATCTCTTTTCATTCACTGGGTTAGGGGTGAGAGAGAAGGAGAGGCTTCAGTCAGAATCACGGTATCCATTAACTGCTATGCTTTCATACTTTGCCCTTTTCAACCACAATCTACCTTTTCCCTTGGCACCCCCAGTTCTTGCCTCCCACCCATTAGCTGCTACAAGGAGCTAGAGAACTTGGAGTGAATGACAATATGGAGAAACAACCACAGCTTGAAGATCTAAGTGGCTCTAAAGAAGACAGGTAAGAAAATCAGTGCATAATAAAAACTGCAGGTGAAGCCACATTGATGGAGGGCAGGTGGCTCTCTCTTCCTGCCCTCATTAGTTTCTCTGGGCTCAAGGCTTTCATCTTTTTTTTTTTTTTAAGATTTTGTTTATTTAGTTGAGAGAGAGAGCACACAAGCAGGGGGTAGGGCCAGAGGGAGAGGGAGAAGCAGACTCTCCACCGAGCAGAGAGCCCAACTCGGGGCTCGATCCCAGAACCCTGGGATCATGACCTGAGCTGAAGGCAGATGCTTAACTGACTGAGCCACCCAGGTGCCCTCAAGTTTTCCGTCTTAGCCCAGTGTCCTCTTCTTCCTTCTTTCCATCTACTTTTACTGGTTTAGGGAGGGTTGTTTGCCTTTGGGGTGGAAAAATGGAGAAAGGAACCCAGAAGAGAAGAAAACAGTATATTCAGGGTGTATGTGTGGGTACTGGGATAAGAGGTGACGAGGGATAAGGTAGGAATTATAAGAGAGAAACTTTGAATGGAAATGAGTTTAAATTGCACCATAAAGTACTGTCCTTAGTCAAAAGAAAAACCTTAAAAATGGAAGTAGAAAGGCCCCATGTGAAATGTGTCAAGTTACCCTCTCTGATGGATATTAAAGAAAAAAGTATAAGCAATCTTTCTGGAAGGGCTGGATTGGAGATTTGGCTTGCATAATGAAATAATATATGTATAAGAACCTACTACTGGAACATAGTAGGGATATAACAAATATTACTTTCCTTGTTTCTCAGAAGCAAGGGATGGAGGAAAAGACATTTTAGAGGTCCATGTTGGCTTGAGAATGTGTGGAAAACTTCTGTGCCTATGAATGGTTTTGGCTCTTACTATCTTCCCATCCACACAGTCAAGAAGTTGTTTCTGATATCAGACTTTACCCCATTCTATTGAAATTAAAGCATTTGATCAGTTAATCAACCCTTTATTCCTTAGTGTTTAATGAGCACCGGCTATGTGCCAGACACAGGAGCACAGTCTATTTATGATACAGGATTTAACTATTATACACATAGAGTGGAACAGAAATTCAGTATGGAGTGGGGTTCTCAAATGATAACAGATATATATGTATCAGATATATGAGAGTGCTTTGAAAACTGTGAGGTGTGCCACAGTTTGTAAAGGTTATTGATGAACAGATTTATTTCAGGGTTTGATTTCCTGCATTCCACTATGAGAAAAAGAGGTCCTGGGGGGTGGAACCCATTCAAAGCAGGCCAGTCTTGTTGGGAACAGTGCTCCTTTCCAGGGAGCTATTACAGTGCTAACTGGTGGAGGATTGAGAAGGGAGCAGAACACTTCCCCCTACCCCTACACCCAGCCCCAGTCTTATCTGCTATGAGCCTCTTCTCCTTGTATGCTTTCAATTTTCTCTCTTTAGCAAGCCATCTTTCCTATCCTCCAAAGCATTCCAAAAGTTCCTTCATTTCAGGATATCTTCTAAGATTAGAGGAGAGCTGGTGACTTCCTTGGGATCACTATGGCAGAATTGGACCCCTGCCTCCAGCCTCATACTATATCCCTTCCTGACTCCATTTTTCCAAACTCTGTCTTCCCCTCTCATTTTGCACACATCTTTGTCTCTATTCTCAGTTACACTTACTTCTGATTTCTGTGGGCTGTTATTTAATATTTTGGCCTTCTTATTTTTCCTTTTTGATTTTTTGGGTTCTTCTTTCCTTCATTTGTTATATCATTATTACCATATTATGAGACTTGAACATGCAGGAAGGCCATCTGTGTAATCTCTTTTTGTATAACCCAGCCCAGAAGTATATGTAGATAGATGATGAAGAAAAGCTTAATGACTGTGCTCTTGTGTTAGGTTACCTCTTAGATCTCTATATCCCACATTCCCACATTCATGATCTTCCATCCATTACTGTTCCTATCTCCCCAGGTTGCCTACTCTGTTTTTTATAACTCTGTAGCTTGAACTCTTTTTACGCTTCATTCTGAACATAAAACTTTCAAAAATTATTGAGGGGGAGGAGGCATATCAGGCTACACAAGTAGAGTCCGACAGACAAATACATGAAATTGCAAAGTGGACACCAGATACCAATAGTACATAATGTAAAAGAGAGCTTGGAATTGGAAATTTGACTTACTTAAGGAGGGGCCTTCTGGTGGAAGAGAATACCAAGCAGGGTTTGAAATAAAGGAAGGGATAGACCTAGGTAAAAAAGAGAAAGTATGTGCCAGACAGAGGTCAGTGTGAGGGTTTGGAGGCAGAGAATAAAACAGCTTGCTTTGCTTAAAGCAAAGAGGGCATTGTGGAATTGCAGCCTGAAGCTTAAACTCTAAAGCTTAAGATGAGAGATAATGATTTAAGATTAGGGATGATTGTGAAACACTAATGGCCCTTGAGAAGAAGAAAGATCAGGATGATGGTGAAGGTTATGTTTGATCACTGTGGAATGACCAGATGGAAGCCAGAGGCTCTTAGTAAGCTTCTCTCGTTGTCCTGATTCTGACCAGAGACCTGGTCAATGACTGGGCTAGGCTGTGGCGAGAATGGGTGAAGGGTAAGAGGGTGAAGATACAGGGAGCACATTGTTTCCCCAGAGCTTTCCTCACAGACTTCTTCTCCTTGAACAAAACCCTCTGTTTCTAGCTTCTGCTGACTCATCCCTTCCTTTACCTGTCTCCCTATTGGAGGAGCTCTCCTGGCCCCTGTGAAGATCTACTGTGGCTGCTTGAGGTGGCAGTGATAGGAGAGGAGGCCTCTGCCTCTGCTGGGCCAGGACTCCAGGGTTTTCCCTTTTTTTTTTTTTTTTTTTTTTTTACCCTTACCTGAATCTAAAGAAAAACTGAAAGAAACTTTTTGTCACTTCCCCTCCTTCTGGGATGGATGACTCTTGACTTCAACTGCACAGAGAGGTGCTGGACTTTCCTGAGCATTCCATGGCCACATCATTGCTCAGATCACTGTCCTGTGATTTCTCACAATATCTGTGAGATGTTGGGAGAAGTGATGGTTGAGGTTGATGAGAAGAATGGGCACTTTGAAGGGAAGCTGAGACCCTATGACCTAATACCCTAGAAGGCTTAAACATTTTCAGAAAAGATTAATTGATAATGTCAGGCCTAGGAAATGGGAGGTTGGAGAAAATCAATTCTCCAGACCTGGAGTTCTGGGACTAATTTTCTAGCTTGGGGAATACTGGGTGAAAGTTGAGTGAGAAACTTCCTAGAGAATGGGGGTTGGGATGTAACAAATGTGATTATAAGTTACGTAAATTATGGAGAGAAAGCCAGCAGTGATTGAGTAGGTTAGTGCTTCTCTCTCAGTTGTGTTCCTAAGACCTACACAGGCTAAAGCTGGAAGGCCCAAAGGAGGTTATTCCATACAACATGTTGTCTTAACAGAATCAAACTGAAATAAATGAAGAAACAAATATTTACTGAGCATTTATTTATAGGTGCTAGGCACTGGTTTACTCTTTCTAAATGTTTTCTCATAAAGTTAAATCCTCATAAAACCCCACATAGCAGGTTCAGAATTTAAGGTCTCAGCTAATAACTGGTGGAGCTAGGAGGCAAACTCACTTCTTCTAACTTCAGAACCATTGCTTTTTCTAGAACACTACAGTGCATTTTCATTCTAGAAATTCAATTGTTCAGTTGGCTGGTATGGTGTCTCTAAATATATTATATGCACAATCATGTGTATAAGGAACTGTGCTAAATGCCTTGGGGTGACAAAAAGAAAGGCAGTGTCCCTACCTCCCAGTGGTTGAAGTCATTTGGGCAGATTAAATGTATATCATATATAATACATACAATTGAGTAGTATAATTAATATATTACATATAATATATAATACTTACAGTGTGTATTTAAGTATAGCATTGGCAAACTATACATCGAGGCAGTAAGACGATGCCCAGATACAGACAATTAAATGCTACTAGAATTTTGAGAAAGGAGGGAGAATTGTGATAGGGAAATCTTCATGGAAGTGGTAGGATTTTAAGGAAAAATTTAAGACTATACAGAACATTCTACATGAATGGAATGGCACAAAGTTATGGGAGCAGGAAAGCAAAAAATATTTTTTGGGGGGGAGATTCTGGGGATACTAAACAGAGCTTTCTCTGAACTTCTTAAGGTTAAAGGTGATATATATTCACATTTGCTTTCTCAACATGCCAAAAATACAGTAGCTAGATGTTATATTCATATTTGTTGAATAAATGAATGAGTGAATGACTCATTTATCTGGCACAGAACATTCATGTGCGGGTCTTTTAAGAGATATGAATAGAACTGTAGGCTGTAGTGGAGGGGATGAACTGACATGCAAAGAGGTTTAAATGAGATTATTCTTGAGTCAGTGGGAAGTTAAGCCTGGAGAAGAGACAGAGGCAGGGAGACCAGTCAGGATGCTAATGTGGAAGTATAGATGAGAAATGCTACAAAACTAAACTAGGATAATGGCACAGGAATAGACATGAAAGGGTGGAGGTGCCAGCATTGTGAAAGCATGATGAACAGACCCAGTCATTGAGGGACTTTGATGGTCTAGTGGTGGGGAGGGCGGGTAAGATGGGGGAAGAGGGAAAAAGAAAGAGGAGTCAAAGATGAAGCAGGAGGTTCTCATATCTTCTGATTAGTAGAATAGTGGTGCCTCTGACAGAAAAAGAACAAGTTAGAAGAGGCTGGTTTTGGAAGGAATATGAACTACGTTTTAGATTAAATTGCTGGTAGAACCCCCCCTAGGAAAATTCATCATACATTGAAAGTGGAAGAGTAAAGAGAATGTGGTCATGTCTAGAAGGACAGGTTCAGAATTCACTGACATATAAATAATCACTGAAGCTAAGAAAATGGATGAGATAATTGAGAAAAAAAAAGTGTCCGCAGGAAAAACTAGAAAGTTGAACGTATCTTTGAAAAGGAGAGAGTACATTATAAGGCCACCTCTAATGTCTTCTGGTGTTGTCGCCAGTTTACTTGTCTTGTTTTTGAGAGGTGAGGTTAAATAACTCTATAGAAATATAAAAGACCCTCTGCTTACCTTCTCTTACAGATCTCTTCTCCACCAAATTCTTGATCTTGACCAGGATAGTAATAAGCTGGATGTTCCCAGAAAATTTTTAGCTTATCTGGCTGAAGCAGACAGTCTATTCTAAATACATGTGTCTGTTTTCTCAATTTTCAAATCCCTAGAGAAGTAAATACTTGGGCAGTTCCGTTTAGGCTAGCTTGAAGTGCTCATGCTTCGATGCTCTTTTGCACCCATTTATGAAAGATTAAGAAACTTAGTCCGGGAAGTTGGTGAGTGGGGTGGACAGGGATTTGCTCCTGAGCCCCAGATGCTTCAGCTGAGTTTTTCACAATAACCCACCCTTTTTAGTTTTCATCTAGAGATCTCAAAGCTCTAACAAGTCTTTATTCTTCCCTGACCCTCTGAATCATCTTCTACTTCCACTTTCCCAGATAGGGGTGGGGGCGGTGGGATGCCACATTTGGAGATGGGTGCTTGGTGGGTGGGTGGGAAGGTGGGGGAGAAGCGGTGGGGATCTAGTTGCCCCTTCCCAATCACACAGTGGGGCTAGGGGCAGGCTTCAAAGTGGTTTTATGTAGTTTGGTTTCAACTTGTCCTTCTACGGTTGTTTTATGACTGAAGAGATTCAGATAAAAAGGCTGAACTGGAGAAACTGAAGAACAAATGAAGCCATAAAAGATGCCAATAAAATTTCCGACAGCTCAGAATAGTCTTTGGAGCCACTCTGAAGAATCTCAGCGCAATCTGGAAAGGGTAATTAAGTCTCACAGCCCCCAGAGGGGACCAGGGCTGGATCAGGGCCGCACTAAGGTTAGGAGAAGGGAGCACTGAGAGAATTCCTTTCTCTCTTTCTTCTCTTAAGGGGCCCTGGTGTTCAAACATCCAGTTTGGAGACTGAATTAAGACTGAGAGGGAAAAGGAGAATGGATAATGGGAAATACTGATATTTTGTAAGAACCCTTTTTAGGGAGTTTTTGAGAACCTGGGAGCAGGATAAGTGATGAGGAATCCGAATCAGAGGACATTAAGAATGGAGGCTCTGGGACATGAAAATAGGGGGTACTCCCCATAGGAGTGATATGAAGAATGGGTCTAGATAGGGGTGAAGGCACCTGGCCTGAGAGAATGGCAGAGGGTGAGCAGATCTGCACTGAGGGCTTATGAAGCTAAAGAATCTATATTTGGGGAGGAATAGAACAGGAGTTCTGGATGGGGGGGAGCTGTGTGGCAATAGGGAGAAGGGGTAAGAGGGGTGGTGAGGTTGGATGGTAGGAGTTAGGAGGAGCATCTGTGCAAGAGAAAAAGAGGGGTGATGATAAGGGAAGGTACCTCAGCTGAGGTGAGTGGTTAGAAAGACTTTTTTCCCCAAACCGGCAATTCTTCTGTTCTTTGCTACAAATGAATTGGTGTATTGGCCATAAAGAAATCTTTTTCTTTATTATGTTATGTTAATCAACATACATTACGTCATTAGTTTTTTTCTTTTTATTTTTTTATTATGTTATGTTAATCATCATACATTACATCATTAGTTTGGATGTAGTGTTCCATAAATCATTGTTCACGTATAACACCCAGTGCTCCATGCAGAACGTGCCTTAATACCCATCACCAGGCTAACCCATCCCCACACCACCCTCCCCTCTAGAACACTCAGTTTGTTTTTTAGAGTCCATAGTCTCTCATGGTTCGTCCCCCGCTCCGATTTCCTCCCCTTCATTCTTCCCTTCCTGCTATCTTTTTTTTTTAACATATAATGTATTATTTGTTTCAGAGGTACAGGTCTGTGATTCAACAGTCTTACACAATTCACAGCACTCATCATAGCACATACCCTCCCCAATGTCTATCACCCAGCCACCCCATCCCTCCCACCCCCCACAACTCCAGCAACCCTCGGTTTGTTTCCAGAGATTAAGAATTCTTCATATCAGGGAGATCATATGATACATGTCTTTCTCTGATTGACTTATTTTGCTCATCATAATACCCTCCAGTTCCATCCAAGTTGTTGCAAAAGGTAAGATTTCATTCCTTTTGATGGCTGCATAATATTCCATCGTGTATATATATATATATATATATATATATATATATATATATGTATATATATACCACTTCTTCTTTATCCATTCTTCTGTTGATGGACATCTTGGCTCTTTCCATAGTTTGGCTATTGTGGACGTTGCTCCTATAAACATCGGGGTGTACAAAGCCCTTAGGATCACTACATTTGTATCTTTGGGGTAAATACCCAGTACTGCAATTGCTGGGTCATAAGGCAGCTATATTTTCAACTCTTTGAGGAAACTCCACACTGTTTTCCACAGTGGCTACACTAGCTTGCATTCCCCCCAACAGTGTAAGAAGGTTCCCCTTTCTCCGCAACCCCACCAACATCTGTCATTTCCTGACTTGTTAATTGTAGCCATTTGACTGGTGTGAGGTGGTATCTCATTGGGGTTTTGATTTGGATTTCCCTGATGCTGAGTGATGTGGAGCACTTTTTCATGTGTCTGTTGGCCATTCGGATGTCTTCTTTGGAAAAATGTCTGTTCATGTCTTCTGCCCATTTCTTAATTGGATTATTTGTTCTTTGGGTGTTGAGTTTGATAAGTTCTTTATAGATTTTGAATACTAGCCCTTTATCTGATATGTCATTTGCAAATATCTTCTCCCATTCTGTTGGTTGTCTTTTGGTTTTGTTGACTGTTTCCTTTGCCGTGCAAAAGCTTTTTACCTTGATGAAGTCCCAATAGTTCATTTTTGCCCTTGCTTCCCTTGCCTTTGGCGATGTGTCTAGGAAGAAGTTGCTGTGGCTGAGGTCGAAGAGGTTGCTTCTCCTCTAGGATTTTGATGGACTCCTGTCTCACATTGAGGACTTTCATCCATTTTGAGTTTATTTTTGTGTGTGGTGTAAGGAAATGGTCCAGTTTCATTCTTCTTCATGTGGCTGTCCAATTTTCACAACACCCTTTGTTGAAGAGACTCTTTTTCCCATTGGACATTCTTTCCTGCTTTGTCGAAGATTAGTTGACCATAGAGTTGAGGGTCCATTTCTGGGCTCTCTATTCTGTTCCATTGATCTATATGTCTGTTTTTGTGCCAGTACCATACTGTCTTGATGATGACAGCTTTGTAATAGGGCTAGAAGTCTGGAATTGTGATGCCACCAGCTTTGCTTTTCTTTTTCAATATTCCTCCAGCTATTCGAGTCTTTTCTGGTTCCATACAAATTTTAGAATTATTTGTTCTGATTAATTGAAAAAAGTTGATGGTATTTTGATAGGGATTGCGTTAAATGTGTAGATTGCTCGAGGTAGCATTGACATCTTCACAATATTTGTTCTTCCAATCCATGAGCATGGAATGTTTTTCCATTTCTTTGTGTCTTCCTCAATTTCTTTCATGAGTATTTTATAGTTTTTTGAGTACAGATTCTTTGCCTCTTTGGTTAGATTTATTCCTAGGTATCTTATGGTTTTGGGTGCAGTTGTAAATGGGATCGACTCCTTAATTTCTCTTTCTTCTGTCTTGTTGTTGGTGTATCGGAATGCCACTGATTTCTGTGCATTGATTTTATATCCTTCCACTTTACTGAATTCCTGTAATGAGTTCTAGCAGTTTTGGGGGTGGAGTCTTTTAGGTTTTCCACATAACGTATCAGATCATCTGCAAAGAGTGAGATTTTAACTTCTTCTTTGCCAATTCAGATGCCTTTTATTTCTTTTTGTTGTCTGATTGTTGTGGCTAGGACTTCTAATATTATGTTGAATAGCAGTGGGGATAGTGGACATCCCTGCCATGTTCCTGATCTTAGGGGGAAAGCTCTCAGTTTTTCCCCATTGAGAATGATATTCGCTATGGGTTTTTCATAGATGGCTTTTAAGATATTGAGGTATGTGCCCTCTATCCCTATACTCTGAAGAGTTCTAATCAAGAAAGATGCTATCCTTTGTCAAATGCTTTTTCTGCATCTATTGAGAGGATCATATGGTTCTTGTTTATCTCTATGTATTGTATCATATTGATTGATTTGCGGATGTTGAACCAACCTTGCAGCCCAGGGATAAATCCACTTGGTCGTGGTGAATAATGCTTTTAATGTACTGTTGGATCCTATTGGCTAGTATTTTGGTGAGAATTTTTGCATCCATGTTCATCAGGAATATTGGTCTGTAATCCTCCCTTTTGATGGGGTCTTTGTCTGGTTTTGGGATGAAGGTAATGGTGGCCTCATAAAACGAGTTTGGAAGTTTTCCTTCCATTTCTATTTTTTGGAACAGTTTCAGGAGAATAGGTATTAATTCTTCTTTAAATGTTTGGTAGAATTCCCCTGAGAAGCCATCTGGCCCTGGGCTTTTGGTTTTTGGGAGATTTTTGATTACTGCTTCAATTTCCTTAGTGGTTATGGGTCTGTTCAGGTTTTCTATTTCTTCCTGATTCAGTTTTGGTAGTTGATACATCCCTGGGAATGCATCCATTTTTTCCGGATAATCTAATTTGCTGGCATAGTGTTGCTCATAATATGTTCTTATAATTGTTTGTATTTCTTTGGTGTTGGTTGGGATCTCTCCTCTTTCATTCATGATTTTATTTATTTGGGTCCTTTCTCTTTACTTTTTGGTAAGTCTGGCAGGAATCAATCTTATTCTTTCAAAGAACCAGCTCCCAGTTTCACTGATCTGTTCTACTGTTCTTTTGGTTTCTATTTCATTGATTTCTGCTCTGATCTTTATTATTTCTCTTCTCCTGCTGGGTTTAGGCTTTATTTGCTGTTCTCTCTCCAGCTCCTTTAGGTGTAGGGTTAGGTTGTGTATTTGAGACTTTTCTTGTTTCTTGAGAAAGCCTTGCATTACTATATACTTTCCTCTTAGGATTGCCTTTGCTGCATCCCAAAGATTTTGAACAGTTTTGTTTTAATTTTCATTTGTTTCCACGAATTTTTTAAAGTTCCTTTTTAATTTCCTGGTTGACCCATTCATCCTTTAGTAGGATGTTCTTTAGCCTCCATGTATTTGAGTTCTTTCTGACTTTCCTCTTGTGATTGAGTTCTAGTTTCAAAGCATTGTGGTCTGAAAATATGCAGGGAATGATCCAAATCTTTTGGTACCAGTTGAGACCTGATTTGTGACCTAGGATGTGATCTATTCTGGAGAATGTTCCATGGGCACTGGAGAAGAATGTGTATTCTGTTTTTTTGGGATGGAGTGTTCTGAATATATCTGTCAAGTCCATTTCAGTGAGTTAAAGTCCCTTTCTATTATTGTATTTTTGTCAGTGTGTTTCTTTGCTTTTGTTACTAATTGGCTTTTATAATTGGCTGCTCCCATGTTAGGGGCATAGATATTTACAATTGTTAGACATTCTTTTTGGACAGACCCTTTAAGTATGATATAGTGTCCTTCCTCATCTCTCATTATAGTCTTTGGTTTAAAATCTAATTTGTCTGATATAAGAATTGCTACCCCAGCTTTCTTTTGGTGTCCATTAGCATGGTAAATGGTTTTTCCACCCCCTCACTTTCAATCTAGAGGTGACTTTGGGTCTAAAATGAGTCTCTTGCAGACAGTATATCAATGGGTCTTGTTTTTTTTTTTTTTTTTATCCAATCTAATACCCTGTGTCTTTAGATTGGGGCCTTTAGCCCATTTACATTTGGGGTCACTATTGAAAGATACAAATTTAGTGCCATTGTATTCCTGTAAGGTGACTGTTACTGTATATTGCCTGTGTTCCTTTCTTGTCTATGTTCCTTTTAGGCTCTCTCTTTGCTTAGAGGACCCCTTTCAATATTTCTTGTAGGGCTGGTTTCGTGTTTGCAAATTCCTTTAGTTTTTTTTTTGTCCTGGAAGCTTTTTATCTCTCCTTCTATTTTCAATGACAGCCTAGCTGGATATAGTATTCTTAGATGCATATTTTTCTCATTTAGTGCTCTGAATATTGCCAGGTCTCTGTAGATAGGTCTGTTGCCAATCTAATGTTTCTACCATTGTAGGTTACAGACCTCTTCTCCCGAGCTACTTTCAGGATTTTCTCTTTGTCTCTGAGACTCGTAAGTTTTACTATTAGATGTTGGGGGGTTGACCTATTTTTATTGATTTTGAGGGGGGTTCTCTGTGCCTCCTGGAGTTTGATGCCTGTGTCCTTCCCCAAATTAGGGAAGTTCTCTGCTATAATTTGCTCCAATATACCTTCTGCCCCTCTCTCTCTTTCTTCTTTCTGGGCTCCCAATTATTCTAATCTTGTTGCGTCTTATGGTATCACCTATCTCTCGAATTCTGCCCTCATGATCCTGTAGTAAACAACTCTTTTTCTCAGCTTCTTTATTTTCCATCATTTGGTCTTCTATATCACTGATTCTCTCTTCTGCCTCATTTATCCTAGCAGTTAGAGCCTTCACTTTTGATTGCACCTCATTAATAGCCTTTTTGATTTCAACTTGGTTAGATTTTAGTTCTTTAATTTCTCCAGAGAGGGTTTCTCTAATATCTTCCATGCTTTTTTCAAGCCCAGCTAGTATCTTTATAATCGTCATTCTGAACTCTAGTTCTGACACCTTACTAATGTCCATATTGATTAGGTCCCTGGCAGTCGGTACTGCCTCTTGTTCTTTTTTTTGAGGTGATTTTTTCGTCTTGTCATTTTGTCCAGAGGACAACAGATGAATGAGAGAACAAAATGCTAACATGATTAGGCTGGTGCATAGATCAGTGCCACACACTAGATTTGGGGCATATTTTGGTCTTTAGAAAAAACTGCCTCCCAAAATTTTAAAGAAAGGAAAACTTATATATGTACAAAAATAAGGGCAAATACGATGAAGGGATGGAATATGACTGTAAAGATGAAAATTATAAAAGATTTTATAAAAGGAATTGATAAGAAGTTGGCTGAAAAAAGAAAGAAGAGGAATTTAAAAAAAGAGAGAGAGAGAATGTGATCAGGCAGGAGACTAGAACAAAGCCATATACTAGAGATTTAGGGTATATTTTGGTCTGTTAGAAGAAACAGTATCCCAAAATTTTAAAGAGACAGCAACTTATGTATATATACCAAAAATAAGGTTAACTACTATGAAGAGATAGAATATGACTCTAAAAATGAAAAATAAAAAAGATTTAAAAAAAAAGGATTGGTAAGATGTTGGTTGAAAAAGGGAAAAAGGAAAATTCAAAAAGAAAAAGAAAAAGAAACTTAAAAAAATTAAGTTTGAAAGACTAAAGAATCATGGGGAAAAAAGCCATGAATTCTGTGTGCAGTATTCCCCTAGCGCTAGAGTTCTGCCATTCTCATTGATCGGTAAACTTGGTCTTGGCTGGCTATTCTTGCCGATCTTCTGGGGGAGGGGCCTGTTGCCGTGGTTCCCAAATGTCTTTGCGGGAGGTGGAATTGCCCCACCCTTGACGGTCTGGGCTAAGTAATCTGCTCAGGTTTGCTCTTGGGAGCTTTTGTTCCCTGCAAGCTTTCCGTACAGCTTTGGAGGACGAGAGTGAAATGGTGGCCTCCCAATCTCTGCCCTGGAGGAGCTGAGAACTTGGGGCCCCACTCCTCAGTGTGCCCCCAGAGAAAAGCAGTCAGTCACTCCCGTGTCCCTGGTCTCCGGCTGCACTCCGTGCTCACCCGGCCTGTGACCGAGCGTTTTTATCTCTGGGACATGACCCCGTGTGGAGTCTCCAAACCCAGAAGATCCCTGCCGTGCACACTCGCGCCACTCCTCCCAGGGGGAGGAAGGGGAGTCTCCCCGGATCTGCTGCTTGTTGGGTCCCTGCTGAAGGAGCAGTGGCCCGACTGAGCTGTGGATCACAGTTTATGGCAACCCCGAGCTGAGAGCCCGTGCCTTGGCTCCGTCTCTGCAGCCGGCTTCCCCGCTCCGATACCTGGGAGCTCTGCCGCACTCAGGCACCCCCAGTCTTTCTGTGGCCCCGAGGGTCCTGAGACCACACTGTCCTAGCAAGGGTTCCACCCCCTACTTAGCCATCGATGCGACGTCCCTCAGTGGAGCCGACTTCTAAAAGTTCTGATTTTGTGCTCCATGGCTCTATCCCTTGCCGGTAGCAGCTGACAGAGGCTCCCTCCCCCGCCGTCCATCCTCCCGAATGTCGCCTCGGATTCACTTCTCCTCACATCCTACCTTCCAGAAAATGGTCGCTTTTCTGTTCAGAGAGTTGCTGCTATTGTTTTCTTCAATCTCCTGTTCGGTTCATAGTGTTCAGGATGGTTTGATCCCTATCTAGCTGAATTCCTGGGGCCAGACGAAATTTAGGTCTCCTACTCCTCCACCATCTTGCTCCTCCTGGCCATAAAGAAATCTTATTAGCTGATGTGACTTCGAGGTGGGAGGGAAGGTAGTGGTGGGGGGAGTGCGAGGGGGAGCTGGAGAGACAGCCAGTTTCCATGCTGATGGCCAAAATCTTCATTTCTGTTCTGATTTCTGCAGCAGGTCAGGATAAGCTGTAAGGGAGAGCTGCTTCTTTTCCACCTCTTCAAAAGAATCAAGATCTAGAGTGGGCAGGGAGTTGGTGAGGGTAGGGATCTTTGGTAGGGGTAGAGTTTCTAGTTCCATGATTAACTGAGTTATCTCCTCTGATATCTCTAGTTACATTTAGGAAGTCTGTGCATGGAAATTTGCAGCAGAAGCCAGAGACTGTTCTTACCAGTGGGAGTCCTTCAAGCAGTGCCATCCTGATCTGAGTATAGCCAGATAGGCCTCTCCTCTGAAACCAGCAACCAAGTTTGGGTAGCTACAGTCCAATGATCCTTCCTGAAATTTCCTTTGCAGCAGTATGGACCTACTTCTGAGTCTCTTCAGCTCTTCAAGGAGCCTCAACACAGCCTGGCTGCTGTTGGGCATTGAGCATTGAATCACGGGAGAAGAGCTTGATGACAGTAGGTGGGTAGAAAAGGCCAGGGAAGAAGCTGTTTGCTTCTATGGTTCAAGATTCACAGGCATAAGACCTAGATATTGTAAAGCTCCTGGCTGTACAATTTTGTTTACTTTCCCTGGGAGGGTTTGAGAACTCAAGTGACTTACCAAAAGACACCTAGCATATCAAGGATTCAAACTTGCTTTCTGTCCCAGAGTACCCTGACTTTTGCTCCCTTCTTACCCCCTTTATAATCAGCTCTGAGTCGAAGTGGGTGCCCAGGTCCCCAGCATAATGAGATCATATCTTAGGCATAGTAGCTTCTGCGTGATTCCCAAATTCCTTCTGCCTGCCTGACTTGTCTGGGGACTTCAGAGTTTGGCAGCTGTCCAAGCTGGCTCCTTCATCCATGGAGATTTGCTACAGGATATTTGCTGAAAAAACATGTCTCCTGCTTGTCTGTCCTGTACTCAGTTCTTCCTAGTCATCATATCCTTAGCATCTAACTTGGCTCCTGACTTAGAAGGTTCCTGAGAAGGTACCTCCTTCAATAGTAGGCACCAACTGTGAGGCTATAAGGGAATGCCTTGTGCAGAAATTTCCTCATACTTTCTCTTTTCACCATGACCCTGCCTCCATTCTGGTTCCACTGGGATCCTGGTGGCCCTAGTTCTCTTTCTCCTATGCCCCTCAATGCTTGTTTCTCCTCTGCTGGTATACTGTAGCTCCTGCACCTTTTCCTATGTCCCCGGTACTGTCTCCCTACAATGTCCTCAGCCCTGCCTAGGCTCCTTTTCTCTCTCCATCCCCTTTCCTTCACCAGATATTTATTGAGTACCTATTATGTGCCGTGTCCTCTGGTTGGTTCTGAGGGCACACAGGCTGAGCGATTTGAGGAAGCACAAAGTACAACAGCAATTTTTATATAATGTGACAAGTGAAGCTCCCAGGCCTTCTTCCAGAGTCCTCTTTTGTTTGTGACAAGTTGGATTGACTCACATCCCTTAGTAGTGCATTTCAATGCTTCACAGTTCCTACAGATGGTAAGTTCTTCCCAATGCCTAGACTTAGTTACTCTGCAGGTAAGATCATTCCCTGGGCTTCTGTTTACTTACTCACATATATATATATATATATATATTTTAAACTGAGCACCATAATACTAATGCCAACTTTCCTCATTCCTATACAGGATGGTTGTGAAGACTGGTTGAAATAATGGGTGTAAAAGTTCTCTAAATAAATTTTGTGAATGTTAGGTAGTGATTCCCTCTTAACTTCTCAGTAGAAAGAGAGCCTTTTCTCCTATGAATAGTAACAGCTCAAAAGATAATTTTAAATAATTATGAGTTTTATCAACCTTTAGTCTCTTTTCTATTGACTCATTTGTAGATGGCAATTCCTTGATCTTTGCTGCCAATGAGATCCATGTCTCTTTATTTTTTTATTATTTTTTAATTTAAATTCAATTAGCCAACATATAGTACATCATTAGTTTCAGAAGTTGTGTTCAATAATTCATCACTTGCATATAACACCGAGTGCTTATCACATCACATGCCCTCCTTAATGTCCATCACCCACTTAACACATCTCCCCATCCATCAACCCGCTAGCAGCCCTGTTTGTTTCCCAGAGTCAAGAATCTCTTATGGTTTGTCTCCATCTCTGATTTCTTCCCATTCAGTTATCTCTCCCTTCCCCTATGTTCCTCTGTGCTATTTCTTATATTCCACATGTGAGTGAAACCATATGATAATTGTCTTTCTGATTGACTTATTTCACTTAGCATAATACCCTTCAGTTCCATCCACAGTGATGTAAATGACAGGTATTCATCTTTTCTGATTGCCGAGTAATATTCCATCGTATATATAAACCACATCTTCTTTATCCATTCAGCTGCTGAAGGACATTTCATCTTCTTCCACAGTTTGGCTATTGTGGACATTGCTGGTATGAACATTGGAGGGCAGGTGCCCCTTCGTCTCACTACATCTGTATCTTTGGGGTAAATACCCAGTAGTGCAATTGCTGGGTCATAGGGTAGCTCTATTTTTAACCTCTTGAGGAACTTCCATACCGTTTTCCAGAGTGGCTGTACCAGTTTGCATTCTCACCATCAGTGTAAGAGGACTCCCCTTTCTCCACATCCTCGCCAACATTTGCTTTTTCCTGTCTTGTTCATTTTAGCCATTCTAACTGGTGTAAGGTTGTACCTCATTGTGGTTTTTTTAAATTAAGATTTTATTTATTTATTTGAGAGAGGGAGAGGGAGGGAAGAAGCACAGAGGGAGAGTGACAGGGAGAAGCAGACTCTCCACTGAGCAGAGAGCCCAGTGTGGGGCTCAATCCCAGGACCCTGAGATCATGACCTTAGCCGAAGGCAGACAACCAACTGACTGAGCCACCCAGGAGCCCCTCATTGTGGTTTTGATTTGTATTTCTCTGATGACAAGTGATGTTGAGCATTTTTTTAATGTGTCTGTTGGCCATTTGTATGTCTTCTTTGGAGGAATGTCTGTTCATGTCTTCTGCCCATTTCTTGACTAGATTATTTGGTTTTTGGGTATTGAGTTTGAGAAGTTCTTTCTAGATCTTGGATACCAGCCCTTTATCTGATATGTCATTTGTAAGTATCTTCTCCTATTCCATAGGTTGCCTTTTAGCTTTGACTCTTTCCTTTGCTATGCAGAAGCTTTTAATCTTGATGAAGTCCCAAAAGTTCATTTTTGCTTCTGTTTCTTGTGGCCTTTAGAGATGTGTCTTGCAAGAAATTGCTGTGGCCAAGGTCGAAGAGGTTGCTGCCTGTGTTTTCCTTTAAGATTTTGATGGATTCCTTTCTCACATTTAGGTCTTTCATCCATTTTGAGTTTATCTTTGTGTAGATCTATGTCTCGTTAAAAATTTCCTTGAAGAAAACAAATGCTCTTCAATGTAGTAATAGGCATTGTGGGCAGACTTCAGAAAGGAGCCCTTAACCACCTAAGTATGAGGACATAAATAATAGGAGAAATCTTCCCCAGTCACAACGCAATTCCTTGCATTACCGTTGGAGACCAGGGGATTGCTATGATGGCTGGGGAGGAGCCCGAGGAATACATAAGTGCTATGACACTTGATCCTAGATGATAGATTTCCAAAAAGAAATTAAGAGTCTGTTTAGGCTGCACTGAGTCAGGAAATACCATCAAGCTCTGCTCCTATTACTGATTTAAAAGCAGCTGGCTGGATTCACCATTACCTACAGAGGGTGGAGGCAGAGAGCAGGGGCAGAAGCTGATCAGGGGCAGAGACCTTCTCTGGATCCCAGGATGGGAAGCCAGCCTCTTCTCAGCTCCTTGAAGCGCTTGCTGACTGGGCTTACCCTTATGGGTAGGTTGCAATGGGGTATCACTCTGGTGCTTCCCTATTGGATGGATCAGTGAAATGGGTTTCAGGCAACTGCCTGACTTCTGCAACTTTTCCTTTCTCCTCTATCTGCATTCAGACTGACCCAAAGAAAGGTTTTTGGTTTTCCAATCTCCCTTCTCAGCATCCTCCCACCCCCAGCACATACCCCATAATCCTGTCAGGAATTTCTTCCAATTATCTAGCCTGAGGCTCATCGTTTATTTATAGGCAAGCCTACTTCACAGCCTGTGCCTGGTAGAAACATTTGCACATTGCACTGGTGTTCTGTTGTGTAGCCCCTTCTCTAGCCAAAGCTGCACTTCCCACTTCCCCACCCACCATCCTGGTTTGGTCTGTGTCTTCCGTGCCTCTGACTTTAGGCAGAGCAGTTTCTTTGCTTCTCTGGCCTCTTCCAGTAATCACCACTATTTTCTTCCTGGGAATATTTCCAATTTTAATTGTTGGTAGGTTCTTTTCCTTCTCTACCAGTCCAACTCATCCCTTTTTCCCCTCATTTCCTTGGGGAATTAGAAAACAGCTGTGTACCCCCCAGAACTCTGAGCCTGGGCATTTTCAGAGCTCACCTTTTCTCACTGTTAGCCTGATTCTTTCATCTGCTGGCTACAGAGCAAGGGGATCCACGCATGGCACCCACAGAGCAGCTCCTAGTGACTCAAGCTGAGTGATTGAGCTCAAAGGCACAACAGAAACCCATCTGTAACGTGGTTGTTTTTCTTTCAAATCCTTAAGAACATAAGTGAACTGTCCTATGGTAATAGTGAAATGAGAGGGGCGGGGTGGGGCTGAGAGGTGGTTCCAAATTTTAATTTGACTTCAGGAGGCCCATTTTTCAGCATCTCCTCAGCCTACAGTGGGCTTGGATCTTAGTCATATTTAGATAGTAGCACCAACTTCTTATGGCCTCCACCTCCACTATGATTTTTTATTGTGGTATAATATACATAACATAAAATTGAGTATTTTAACCATTTTCAGGTGTGCAGTTCAGTGGCACTAAGTACATTCACACTGCTGTGCAACTGTCACCACCCTCCATCTCCAGAACTTTTTCATTTTCCTAAACTGAGACTCTGTCCCTATTAAACAGTAATTCCCCATTCCCCTGTTGCCCCAGCCCCTGGCACACCTTTACTGTGATATTACTTAGTTTCTTAAAGCACCATTCTGACCACAGAGCCTCTATTTCTTCTGTGAAATCTCAGCAACTCAGACTGAATTTCAAGACCCTTCACTGGTGCCTACAGACTCACTCCAATGAGCCCCTATCATTTTTTGGCCCAGAATCCTGCTCTCAGAGGTGAATCGGGGCTCATGCCCTTCTTTCCCACCTGATCCTTTGCACATGTTGGTCTTGAGTCTTCCCTGCAGTCCAGTTGGCCCTTAACCTTCATATTCTGTTCATAAATCTCCTGTTTTAAGACAACCTCCCTGATGTCCTAAGATGTCCAGGCTCTATTATATGGCTCCCCTTTCCAATCTCTGGAGTATTCTGCCTGGTTGCTCTTACCCTGTGTCTTGGTTCCCTCTCAGACTGGAGGCCACCTCAGGGCAGGAGGTGAAATTCATTCTGGGTTCATGTACTCTGTTTTAGGTCTTCAACACTCAGAGCGTGGTCTGGGTTCTAGGGCATTAGCCTCACTCCAGAACTTGTTAAAAATGCAGAATCTCAGACTCCATCCCAGACCTACTGAGTCAGAGTCTGCATTTTTAACAGGATCCCCAGATTACTGACATGTACATTAAGTGAGATAAGCACTGCTGGAGGAGGGCTGATAAGTAATTCATAATGTATATTTACATTGTATAATTTATAATTTATATTGTAGGTGTGTGTGCTTTTTAGGGTATGAGGGACTATAAAGGAACTGGAGGGCAAAGTACCTGGGGGTGAACTGGGAAGAAGAGGTGATATGTTGAGTGGGAAAATAATGTAATGAGAGGTTTCCCCCCAGAGTCATGGAAAAGATTCCTCTGAGTTTTTCCCACATTTTTATGGGTCTCTGGATTTTGCTCTACTGGTGGAGCCATGGATTTCTTGGTCTTCTCTTAGAGGTGACTTCTAGAGGAAAGGCCTTCAGATTACAGCCTTAGCAAAGAACTCATGTGTATCTCTTCATCTTTCCAAAAATATTTACCCTCAGAAGCAGTGCCCTTTGAACTTTACCACATGCTCTGATCTAGTCCTTGAGTATCACTGCATAACAGGGAGTGGTAGGGTGAGTCTTTGGGGCCTAGTGGTCAGGACCAGGAGGGAGTGTAGCCCAGGCCTTTCAGAATATAGTTTCCAGGAATTTCAGTCATTCAGAGTGAATAATAATACCCTTCACCTCTCTCTTCTCTGTGAGGCAGCATGGGGTTGGACATTTCGTCTCTCATCAGGATATCTCTCTTGTACTTTGAATCAGACCTGGGACTTGAGAACCACTCCTCCAGCATTCAGTGCAGTATTTCAGTGTCCTAAACTTGTCCATTTTCTCCATCAGGCTGAAGGTTTCCTTTAAGGAATCCTACCTTTCTACTTCAAAAGTTATCTAAGATATGGACTTATTTGCACACAGTTCCATTATTGGAGAGGTTATCAGGTTTTTTTTTTTTTTTTTTTTTTAACTCCTTAACTTCTACATCAGGTTGTGTTGGTTCAGTTGAGTAGGACTTCCGAGGCTGGAGCTTTGTGTCTCTATTCTGTCTTGGGCTTCTTTCTGGAGCTCTCAATGTTTTGAATACAAAGTTGGGGGATATTGCTGATGACTGGGATATGGAGAAGTCATGAAATTCTAGCCAGGAGAAGCTATCTCAGAAATCTAAGTGTGTATGTTGTTATTTCTTTTCCAACAGGCTGCATAATTTTTATGGCCAATTATCCCATTTGTAACAATGCTGAGATAACAGATCCTATCTCATGATCCATGGCACACACCAGGCACTCATGGGAGCCAGAAGATACCACCCCTTATGCAATTGGATGGCTGGAGCGGTTGGACCAAGACTCAGTTCCAGCAGGAGACAGACAGGGGTGCTAATGGAATCTCTGTGATAGGAAGGGTGTGAAATACTGGGAGCCAGGCATGGAGGGGACTGTAGTTTTAAAACTGCAGAATCTTTCCCATCTATCTGCCCTCTTACTATTTTCTCTGTGTTTTTTTTTTCCCTGCTTATTAATTAAGGGTTAGATATTTGAAGCCAGCAGGCCTAAGTTTGAATCCTTGCTCTACCACTTAGTATTGTATTACTTAGACTCTTCAATCTTGTTTTCCCATCTGTAAAATGGGGATACTAAGACCTATTTCTTAGACGAGTTTTAAGGGTTAAATAAGAGAATGTCTCTCTCTGTGCTCTCCGGCCCATGGACACACAGTTACGGTTTAAGGAACAGATAATGAAAATGAAGTAGAGGCAGAGAGAACGTGAAAGATATGCACATGGAGAGGAGTAATGAAAGGTAAGAGAATGAAGAGAGATAAAGTCAGATGGAAAGGCAAAGACATGAGTGAAAGCCAAACATGAACTGTCAGAGGACAGAGGTAGATGTTTCATTTGTAGAAGCTGGCAATAAGATCCCAAGCCAAGATCCTGCTTTCTTCTTGCCCTTTGCCACCGGGGGACTCAAGTTCTAAGTCCCTGTCCCCCTCCTGCACCTCCCTGCACTGTGATCATCACAGATCTGGCTCTACCCTGAAGCCGGAACAGCCCTGCCCTGTGCTTGTTCACATATCTCGGCCTGCACCATCATAGTTACCCAAGTCCATAGGCATTTTTCATTTTGAACACAACTGTTTGGAGTGCAAAAGCATCATGGTGTCAGCCAGTCAGTGCAATAACCAGGGGGAGTTTTATAGTCACTGCCGTGATGATAATAGCACTTTCATGTATCTCTGACTGTGACAGGCAATTTTCTTTCAAAGATTGTTTTTTTTTCTGGAGCCCGGGATTTCTACTCTTGTCTCCATCATCTGGGATATTAAAACAGGGTCAGTGGCTTGGCAGGCTGACTAATTTCTGGTCTTTCCTAGCTCCTCTTTTCACCCTCCCTTGTTGTCACTTCTCCCATCTTGGCATCCCTCTACCTCTGCACCCCATCTAGTTAGGCTACACGGAAATGGCTTCTGTGGCCCTCCCTACTGAGTAGTATTGTCATGTGTCTAACCTGAAGAGTAGAGGCTGAGTGGGGTGCAGCTGAAGATCCAAGAGAGGGTTCACCTTCTAAGCCTCACCCCTGTTCTCCATGGCCCCCACTCCCCCATGCTGTTCTGGGATGGAGCTGTCAGTTCCTTTCCACAAAAATATTGGAGCTTATTTTCCAGGGGGAACATTTTGAAGAAATTGGTGAATTGAACAAAGATTTAACATTAAGGAATTTTTCTATGCTAGAGACTGGGGGTGGGGTGAGGCAGCTAGTGTAATGTCTTTTTTTCTGGAAAATTCAGAAAAATTCCCATATAGATTAAGGACTGGGTGAGGAGAAATCTGGCGTATGGGCAAGGGATATGGCAACCTTTGGATCCCTGCGTCCCTAAAGAGAGACTCTATGACTCTGCTCTTGCTGCCAAAAGTAGTCTCTTCCATTGTTTGCTGGTGTGGCAGTTGCTGGCCAGCAAAATCGCTTCCCTATTTCACCCAGGTAGGGTTATTCTTAGAAGAAAGAACTAAACCTGCTTTGGGGGCTGCCCATTTGAGGAATTTTTCTATTCCCTTCCTTGGCCCATGGTCTGATGCCAAAATCCTTTCTGAAGTCCTAACTCCTGTTCCTCTTGCTTTGCCAACAGATCAAATCCTCTTGAAAATCAACATGACACCACACACTCCCCCTCCTCACTCATATCATCTCTTGTTTTTATTAAATAAAAGTGGAGCTATAAGATGTGATTGGCCTGGATCCTGGCTTCATAAAACAAAACGAACACCCTCTTTATCAAGGGGCTCAAGTATCCAGAGATTTCTTAGGCTGTTTTGCCATCATGTAAATGGGAATCAATATTCAATAAGCCCTTGATGCACTTCACTAGTGGTTTACTTAATACCGGCTCCTAGTACAGTAAGTGGCATTGATATAGGGAGGACTTTTTAAAATAGCACGGCAGTCCTCACCTTCTGGATACTGGACCTGGTTTCCCCAAGAGAGAAGACTCAAGACACTGAACATGCAGGAAAGTCATCTTGCCAGGCTTGCTGCCTCAGCATAGACGCTCCTATAACTTAGCTTAAAAAAGAAAACAGATTCTATGTGTTTTATAGCAACCAGTGTAAGATATTCTAGAGGTTAATAGGCCTACACTCCTATTAGGAAGTTTTCCACTATGTCTGGTCTGATTGCCTCCCCACTTCCAATCAATTAGTCAAACTGAAACCAACTGAAGGACCGAATTGATTCCACCATTAACAGGTAAGAGTAGACTCTCCAGTGCTCTCAGAGCGTACAGGGGTTAGTAATAATACCTCATTTCTCTGAGCCCCTGTGTTTGCTGCAGGGGAAGACTGATGGCTGCCTGGCCCCCTGGTGGATGCATGGTAGATCTGGGTTTCTCTGTGCCTAGTGACTGAGAGTTTGGCAGGAAACTGAATAACAAAGATAAATCTTCTATAAAAATTACACATAATATATTTTAGACCCAAATGGATTTTTGAAAACTTATCAACAGTTTTGGATTGTCTGTGCTGTTGTTCTCCATTCTCAGTGGTCACAGAATATAGGAATTTACAATCCCGGGTAGAAGTGGAATCTTACAGAGATTTATCCTGCGTTATGGTCTTGGCTAGGTCTCATCCCATTTAGGGGGTTTGACAGTTTGGAGGAAGCTAGGGGTAGAAGATTTTTCCATTTTACTGTTTGGGGATACAGATCTCTCCGCTGTCTGCAGTAACCCTGTAGTTGTCTCTACACAGAGAGGTCCTGGCTTAAGTCTCGTAGAGCCATTTTAGACCAGACCTTTAGAAAGTTCCCAACCTGCTGCAGACAGGTTTAGTGAACCTAAAGCAAGAGACTGGCATTTGGCCTCTCTGTTTGAGCACACATAACAGGAGTGAGCCGTCCTCGTGTTTGCTCCTATTGTCTTTTATGGGGTGAGTTCTCCAAGGATATTTAGTGGATGTTTTGAAGGAGAGATGTAAATAAACTCTTGTGGGCTTCTTGTCTTCAAAGTTCCTCACCTGGCAAAGAATACCCAGAGTGCTGAGTCTAGAAGGGCCTCAGAGATATGATAATGTGGCTTGGGGCTTTTATAACCAGTTTCTGGGGTACATAAGGGAAGGAGAAGGGTCTTTCTTTTCTCCTTTTTCAAATAACAGGAAAAGAGATCATTTAAAGCTGGAGGTGCTGAGGTTAAACTTAGTAAAGGACTTCCTAACAGTAAGCACAACCTGACCAACTCATTTAGTTTAGAGGTCATTCTGGCCTTCCTCCCTGGCCTTCATTTCTGCTGCCCTGCATCGGATGCAAAGGCCAAGCGTCATTATGGCATCTCTTACCACATCAACATTCAGAGTTGACTGGATGGGTCTCCCTACCTCCCTCTGCCTTCATGTCCATCCCTCTTGCAGCTGTATACTTAAAAAAAAAAAAAAATTGTGACGTGCTTTTCTTTGGTTAAAAATGCTTTCTTTGGTTACACAGAAGCAGACTTCCCTGCCAAGCCTCCAAACAAGCTTCCATTGTTTTGTATTGTTTTTTGCTTCTACTTTTTTTAAATATATTTATCTGGGAGAGAGAGAGAGATCGCACGCTCATGAGCAGGGGAAGGGCAGGGGATGAGGGAGAGAATCCCAAACAGACTCAACTTGAATCCAACCTTAAGACTACACTTTAAAAATACAACACTCTAAATGAAGTTATTTTCAATAGACTTTAATTTTTAAAATCTTGAAAATCAAAGTTAGTTAAGCAGAATAAGAAACTCAAAGCGTGGCAGATAAAGCGAAGACAAAAAGACAATCGTGACCATTGAAAAGGATAGGACCCACATGGTTCGGCAGACATGTAAATACAAAAATTCTTAAGACTGACAAAACGGTAGAAAAGTAGAAGTGTTATAATGAAAGAAATGGAAACAAATAGCAATGCTAACCTTAGACATAAGATAGGCCCGGAGAACTCTGTGGTAGGCAGAAAGATGCCAAAATAATAAAACAAGCCAAAGCACAATATACAACTTTAAGGAAAGAAATCATTTAACTGAACATAAAGTGGCATTTTACTACGGCGGAAACAGGTGGTAGAAAAGTGAAGTTTCAAGGAATTTTTGGAAAGCTGTTTCCAAGGGTGGCAAAAAGGAAAATAATACAAATATTTAAGTATACGCATATTTATGAAAAATCCAAAACCTCTAATAGGGGAGTTTAAAATCCCGTCTCCCAAAGAAACGGCCAGTAACTTGCAGAGGACGCTCAGTTTGTCATGTGCACAAACGTTCCCAAGAGTGAACCACGGGCACCGCGCATCAAACTTTCTCTTGTGGCCACCTGCAGGAACAACGCGCCCATCTAACTGGGAGGGAGAGCCCCGCGACGCTGGTTCAAGACAGACGCTCAGAAGGCTTCCTCCTCCCCAGATCCCACCGACCTCCTCCTCCCAGGCCAGGTCTGCCACTGCAAATCCAGCTCCCGCCCCCTCAAGGCAGCCCTACGCGTCCCGCATCCCTAGCTCAGTCTGGCAGGCCGCCGCCCCCAACGCGGAGCTTCGTTCATTGATGACCGGGTCAGTGGGGCGGGCGAGACGAGCTCGAGCAACGGGTGTGCGAGGATCCAGGCGGGGATCCCGGGGCGAGCGCTTTCTCTGGGTGTCTATTAAGGAGATCATGGCGGCAGTAGTGAGGGCAGCGGGTACAGCACCTCGGGGCGCCCAGGGCGTGAAGCACATTCCGGAGAAGAGAAGCCGGGAAACAGCCGAGGGGAGAACCCCCGGGTCTTCGCCGAAACATGCTCCTACCCCAGCTTCAAAACCGCTTCCCATTGGCTAAGCCCGCCCCCAATATTGACCAATCACACGTAGTCTTGTTCGGTGACTCACGTCGTGGCCACACCCCTCCACAAATTAGAGAAGGGTGTTACTTGCGATTGGTTGAGGAGACCTATCCCGCCCGCTGCTGGAGAAAAAGGCAAACGCTGGTGGCGGGAAGTTTTCCGTGGAGAGCGGCTGAAAACTGTAAGTAGTTGTCCCGGGGGTCGGCGCTCTGAGGTCAGAGAGAGAGGCGGCTGGGCTGGAGTGGGGGTGAAGGGGTTCTTTAACCCCTTGGGGAGAGGTTCTGTGGTAAATCTGCTTTGAAAGGGCTAATTTTTCTTTTCCTTCCTGAGGGTGCGGCCGGTCTATCGCGTATCACTTCCGTTCACCCATATATTGGCAGGAGAGAAACGGGCGTTAATCCTCGCCCATCTCTGATGGAACTTGGTCCTTTAGGGGCACGTCGGACTGCCTACCCCTCTCTTTTTATCTCCAGCCTTTTTCTATGCAGGAAGCTTGGTTACCAACGTCTGTATATGGGCAGTCACCATCGGGGGACGCATAAACATAGTGGAGGGTATTATTACATTGCTATTGTTTTCTAAACGCAGGTGGTGGGGAGAGGGGGACGTGTATCTGATTTAGCCTGTGGTACCTCAGTGGCATTTACTCCATCCAGTGTGCATGACTGGCTGTGACTTCGTGAAATATTTGCTGTGGATGCTGTCAAAAGTTCAGAAATAGCAGAAGGAAAACCAAAGAATCACGGAAGTAGTAATTAGTAAAAGTCTGTTGTGCACCCACCAAAGAACAGCTGGGGAACCAGGTGCACTCAAGCCAAAACAGGGAATGAGGATCAGGGGTATGTTGTTACAAAGCAGCTTAGAGAGTAAGAAGTCAGTGACTGTTTCTTCTTCACAGTGATTAGAATATTAACATTTTCTTAAGCGATAGGGAATTGGTTAGTGGTTACCTCATATCAACTTTGGGAAACTGTTTTTGCTTATGGTTTCCAGAGGTATAATTATCCAGGTGAAGTTAGTCTTACAAAATAAGCTAAAGTAAGCTTTGTATGACTAAAGTGGTTTTCTCTGCTCGGGGAATTTTTAAGGCTGGTCTCTCTGTTTTTTTTTTTTTTTTTTTTTTTTTAACAATTCTCCCCTTTTGAACATTATCTCAGCAGGGTGAGAGAATGACCAACCAGTACAGTATTATTTTTCAGTTTCCATCATTGATGTAGTCAGGCTGAAGGATCACATATTTGCTGTTGCCATTAGTCGAATCATCAGGTGAGTGCCATGTAGTCACCATCTTCATCATTTATGTGGTTATTGTTGATTTCATCCAGTTGTCTGATCCTGTTGGATACCATTTGGCATATGAGTGGCAGCTGACAGGCCTTTAAAACCCTTAGGGTTAGATGACGTATTAGTTAAATAAGATGACTGAAGGAGAACAATAGCCAAGGACTGAAAACTTCCCAGAGCAGATTCCCAGGTGCCAAGATTTAACGCACTAAATAAATCAAATGGATTTTAGTTTTTAAAAAGTTATTTACATTAGCATAACAAGATGTTTTAACAATCACCTCCTCATGCTGACTTAGGACTGGTTGAAGGTGAGATTGATTTATTTTAGGAGGTTGTGTGACAGGTGAACTTCCACCCAAATTAGGCGTCTGTATGGTGTGAGCAGTGAGGTAATTTAATGAGAGGCATTTCTATGGAACAAAAAGGTTAATAGTTCACGTAAATTATAAGTTCACTGAGTTTGGAGATCAGCTAGTTGAGATAATTTCTAAGTGTTGGGGTTAAAACATCTTCAGATGGAGAGGCCAAGAATGGCAATCTGAGAGATTTTCCTGGTTTGCAGTTTGAATGTCTCGTGATCTTGCTGCATGGCCACAGAGCAACAGACACAAAGATTGCCCTCACATGCGTTGTTTTGGTGGTTTCTCTTAAGTTTATGTCAAGTTGTCCAGCCTTAGCTTGCGTGGCTTTGGGCAAAGCGCAGTTTTATTTTCATAGTGATTCCAACTCAGAAGAGTGGGAGAAAATTGGAGATGTTAGTTCAGAGAGTTCTAGCCAAATACTGGAGGAATTTAGAATTCAGGATCCAGTCCAGTTTGTGGGTAGAAAACAAAACCTCAAGGACAGTTAACAGCAGTAGAATCTGATATCCACAAAGGTGTATTACTGAAACTTCATTTTTCTCTTTGAAATTGTCCCTGTTTTTATCAAAGATGACCGCAGTAAGACTAATTTGTTTGTAAATTAAGTCTAGTTTCAAAAATTTGGCCTGATTATTTACATAAGTGCAGCAAGAATAGTGATTGACCAAATAGGCGCTTTTAAATCTGCTGTGCTGGAACTTGTGTCCTATTAAAAGGAGAACTGATTGAGCTTATGTAAATACATATATTGTCATGAAAAGTAAGGATATTCAAAAAGAATTACTGAATTCTGGAGGGATCAAGGAAGGAGAAAAAGATACTTGTTTTAACCTTTGTTTACAAAAGTATATTTTACTGAAGTGCTGTAAGCTATAGATAGCTTAAAACAGAGGAAAAAATAGGGCCCTTTAAATCTGGAAAACAAAACATTAAAGAACTAGCAATGTTTTAAATGAAGTCATAAAATTATAATCATCTTTAGTTCAGTCTCCTGTAATTCTTGTTTTGCTTCAACTTGGGTTAGCAACATTATGAATCAGTTTTCCATTAGACTTTTAGAAATCCTTACCTGTTCAGTGTTATGATCTTAAAGTTATCAGGAACCTGTAGTTGTCAGAGTCTTCTCCGTGACTTTCCTTACAGGTGAAGCACTTTTGTAGGAACACTTTTATGACAATAACGGAGTAAAACAATAACTGCCAATGAGTGAAAAAAGATTTAAAAATAGCCATGGTTAAAGATCTCGTGAGAGTTCACACAAACACGCACACGCACACACAAATGGAATTGACAAATAAAATTGGTTATTTTTGTGATCTGTAGTATTTTAAGATAATAGCTGGAATTATGGCTAGATAACATTATACCAGGACGTGTCAAATTTTTAGGAATTTCATATAATCTTTGAATTAGTTATTAATATACCCCATATAAATTATGATCTAAGATAAAACATTTTTTGACAGTGTTTCCCATGCAAATTAATATATCAAATAAGTCTACATAAATTAACATTTCTCTTTTTACTTCATTCAAAAGTTGATTTGGGGAAGTTTGTTGAAAATATCAGAAGATTTAAAACATTTGGTCAAATAGAATCATAGGTCACTCTTAAATAATACTTAGTTACCCATTCAACCAGAATGACAATTGAAAGATTTCAAAGGCAGAGATTCCTGTGGTGCTCTCTGTAAGTAGTGCTCTCACTGAGTGGCTGGAGTTGAAGAGAACATGAGTGAGGAGGTCCTGGAGTACTGTGCATTATGGTGTCCTAGCATGTTATCTGGAGCCAACATGATACAGGTCTGGATTATTCCAGGGTGCTTTGTGCCTGATGACTTTGGCAAGATGGCTGTTGCTGTAGCGAGCACTGAGCAGGGGTGTTACAGTGTGCACTGCATTGGGGCTGTCTTGGTAGGTTGGCTTGGGATGATGTGGGCTAGGGAACCAGTGCTCACTGAGGCAGTAGGCCTCAGTAGGCAGTAGGCTAGGGTACCTGGACTGTGCTCCCATCCATGCTATGAAGGTAGAGGGGAATGTAGAATCTGGCACTCACCAGACCCTCCAATCCAGAGAAATTTCCAGCAGCTTCCTTACCATTTGGTGGAGTTCTAGGGCTAGATACTTTATATTCTAGTTGCTCTTTTAAACTGTAGCTTTTTTTCTGTGCCCTAGGGGGTCCAAGTTTGATGTGGTTTAGAGGCCCAGGGCTCACTGAGGCAACAGGCCAGCTATGGCATCCATAACCTGTTCCTGTCTGTGCTGTCAGGATGTACTGGAAACAAACCATGGCACTTGCCAGCCTCTCAGATCTGGAGAGAGTTGTAGTTGCTGTCCTGCCATTTGGTAAGGTCCTAAGGCTGGTTCCTTTATATTCTAGTTTCCCTCTCAAACTGTGGCTTTTTTTCTGTGTACCAGGGCAGATGAATCTGCTCATAGCCCCTCAGTGCTATCCCTCCCACTGCAGTTCCACAGCATTCGGGGGTGGCGGGGGGGCTCCTTTGTTAGAGTGTGTCTGTCTGTCTTGTTGTTCTTTATGTGATCTTTGTATCTTCTGGTGTGCTGAAGCTGTTCAGTCCATCCCCAGTTCTTTAGGAGGAGTTGCTCTATTAGTAGGTGTAGATTGGTTGTATCTGTGGAAGAGATGAGTTCAGGCTCTTCCTGTGTTGCCATCTTGAATCAGAAGCTCTCTGTCAGGTAGGGCTTGATCAGAGAAGCAGAGGCACTGTGAGTGATATAAGGGATTTACTAGAGGGATTTAACCTTATGTGATTATGTGAAGTGGTCAAGCTCTTCCCTGGCATATGTTTGCCTGTGTGTCTGGCACTGGGCCTGAAGTCAGCAGAGCCAGCAGTCAGGAAGAGAAGGCAGATACACAGTGGGGAGTGCAAAAACAAAGTGCAGCCGGTGAGGATGAATCCTGTTTCTTAACAGAACCTGCATTAGTCTCATTGCCTCAAAGTCTCCAGTTTGAACGATGCAAGAGACCTGCCAAAGAGCTGGTTGCATACTGCTCGGCTGAGGATTTAGAGAAGCTGAAGGAGAACCCACAGGGTCTGGAGCAGCTGCAAACTCTGCTCTTTCCAAAAGGATATCTGGCAGCAGTCAGAGTTGCAGTTATTTGTTTGGAAAATAAGCCCACTGTTTCACTTCTGCCCTCCAAATCTCTGGCTGCCCAAGGAAGCACAACTGTCCCTTGAACAACCAAATATAAATTAATCCTCTCCCCAAAAGAGGGCACACATTCTTGTTATACGTATTTGGATGCTGCTTATTCCTCTTCTTGCTGAATCACATTCTTTTTGATAATCCTCTAACTTAAATCCTGAGATATGAAGTCAGCTCTTATTAACATTTTATTTTAGATGTTGGGAGAATAGGAGAAGGGACCCAAATACATAGATATATACATACATACCCACCACCACCAACAACAAAATAATGAAGAAATGCTTATAGTTATTATAATCCTGTTTCTCTCTGGTCATGTGGTCATTAGATGTTATTTTATAACTATCTTCTTCAGTTTCCCATTCCTTACTCCTTTGCTCTCAGCAGGCACCTCATCTAGTGACAAATGTCTGGTGTGTGGACTCGCCTTAGCAGTTGGCTTGTATTTGGCTTTTGAGTTTTCCACTAACTTTAATCACAGGACATGGGAATACCAGAAGGTACCCTAGGGGATCCCCTACATTTCAGACCTACTCCTCCGTACTTCAGTAGTGTCACAGCAGTCCTATTTCTCTTGAATAGTCAGAATCACTCACCCCAGCCAGTACAGTAACCTGGTTCTTTGCCTGTTGATTCATTGGTATGAGGAGCTCAAAGTGGTCAAGAGGCAGTCCACTCCCATTTAAATGGAGCCATTGCTTTTTCCCCTGGTGGAAGCATTCCTTCCTTCCTGAGACCTCTAAACCAGCAAAGTTCTAAGTTTCAGGGATGGGAAGCAAACATTTCACTAGTGGATCACGAGGAGGTAATAGCAAGAGGAGCCACTCCCATTTCCACCCCGATTCCTAGGCCCAAGAATCCTATCTATGGGACAAACCGTGCTGTTCACTGTTTTGGTAGGTAAGGGCAATTATACTGGCTTCCACTTGGTCTTTTCTTCCATAATAGTCCTTACTTATAGGCCAGGGGACCAATATGTGGATTTGGTTAGTTGCTGAATTTATCTGTTCTAATAATACAATCTGGAACTGGGGAAATAATCACAGAGTGGGTTAGAGAACCTCCTGAGCCCACTGTGTGATGGACTGAGCAAAACTGCACTGGTCACGTGACTTGCATAAGTCCAGTCCCTGTTCTGACTGATAGATCACCATGGCATTTTAATCATCCAGGAACTGTCAGTTCTGAGTTAATGTCCAATACTTTCTGAGAAGTTATTTTCCTTTCCCAAATACACAGTTACCTGATAAGTTGCTCTGGAGAACACTAGTGTGAAGATTTCCTACATAATTTTTTAGTTATGTAATAGAGGCCTTCCTCAAAGGGCCCCAACCTCTACTTTATTCAAGGGACTCTGGGTCTATAAATTGGCTCATTTCTGGGAACTGGTTGAAGGACTATGACACTTATGTGTACTGGAATCAGGGCTTTGTATTCTGCATTTTTAAATCAAGTAATCTGTTTCAAAGTCATGATCAACTAGCCAATGCCAGAATTCTCTTTGGGTCAGACTATCCTGATTACTGTGTTGCTCTGTTGCATATTATAGCAACCACATGTACCTTTTCTTTGGTTGTGAACTGAATTGCTACCATTTAGCCCCCATACTTTGGAATCCCATCATTCTCATTGATTCAGGTAGTTTAGTTCAAAGGCAGTACTTCCCATTGTCATTCTTAGCTTACAGAAAACAGCCACTAAGAGCTCTTCAGGGATGCTGGGGCTCCCTCTGGATCTTCCCTGGGCACAGCAAGAGAGTAGGTGATCAGGTAGACTGAGACTCTGGCATTCCCATCTCCCTAAGCCTCTGGATCCCTCCTTTAGGGTATAGCCAGGGAGTTCTAGCCCTTCAGTGTCTTTGGAATCTACCCTTGTGTCATTCCAGCCCAACCTTCTGATATTCATCTTTGGAGCCAGGTTTCTAGCAAGCAACTAAATAAATTATTAGAGCTACTCCTGGCCACTATATTTAACACAACAAACCAGAATTTCATATTGAGTCCCTATCAGTAAATTTAGGTTCATTCAATATTTTATTCTGTTCACTCCGGCTTAGTACCCTTAGGATCTATTCCCACACATATTCCTTACTTTTCTGGTGATACAGGCATACCTCAGAGATCTTACAGTTTTGTTTCCAGCCACTACAATAAAGCCAAGATCACAACAAAGCAAGTCAAAGAATTATTTGGTTTCCTAGTACATATAAAAATTATATTTACACTAAACTGTGGTCTATTAAGTATGCATTAGAATGTCTTAACAATGTTCATACCTTAATTAAAACCATGTTATTGCTGAAAAATGCTAGCCATCATCTGAGCTTTCAGTGAGTGTAATATTTTTTGCTGCTGAAGAGTCATGCCTTGATGTTGATGGCTGCTACCTAGTCAGTGTGGCGGTTGCTGAAAGTTGGGGTGGCTGTGGCAATTTCTTAAAACAATAAAGTTTGCCACATCATCAACTTTTCCTCCCATGATTTTTCTGTACATGCGATAGCATTTTGCCCACAGTGGAACTTCTTTCAAAATTGGAGCCAATCCTCTCAAAGCCTGCTGCTTCTTTATCAACTAAGTTTATGTAATATTCTGAATCCTTTTTTGTCCTTTCAACAATCTTCACAGCATCTTTAGGAAACCACTTTCTTCACTCATCCATAAGATGACTCCTCTCTTTTAAAGTTTTATCATGAGGTTGCAGCAATTAACTTCAGGCTCCACTTCTCATTCTAGTTCTCTTGCTATTTCCACCATATCTGCAGTGACTTCCTCCACTGAAATCTTGAACCTCAAGATCATCCGTGAGAGTTAGAATCAACTTCTTCTGAACTCCTGTTAATGTTGATGTTTTGACCTCTTCCCATGAATCGCAAATTTTCTGAATGGCATCTAGAGTGGTAAGCCCTTTCCAGAAGGTTTTCAGTTAACTTTGCCCAGATCCATCAGAGCAATCCCTATCTGTGGCAGCTGTAGCCTTATGAAATGTATTTTGTAAATAATAAGACTTGAAAGTCAAAAATTACTTATTGACCCATGGGTTGCAGATGGATGTTGTGTTTTCAGGCATGAAAATAAGATGAATCTCTTTGGACATCTCCATCAGAGCTCTTGGATGACTGGATGGATTGTCAATGAAAAAAAAAATATATATTTTTTTCTGAACACTAGGTCTCAACAGTGGGCTTAAAGTATATAGTAAACGCATTTAAATAGATGTGCTACCATCCAGGTTTACAGAACACAATTTAGCATAATTCTTGCCCCTGTGATTTTTGGAATGGTAAGTGAACATTGGCTCCATTACTTTGTAACGAGAGTCAGCCTATTTGAAGCTTTGCAGGCAGGCATTGACTTCTCTCTAGCTATTAAGGTCCTAGATGGCATCTTTTTTCCAATATAAGGCTATTTTGTCTACAGTGAAAATCTGTTTAGGGTAACCACTTTCATTCATTATCTTAGCTAGATCTTGCAGATAGCTTGCTATAGCTTCTATATCAACACTTGCTTCACTTTACACTTTCATGTTATAGAGATGATTTCTTTCCTTAACCTCATGAACCAACCTCTTCTAGCTTCATACTTTTCTTCTGCACCTTCGTTACCTTTCTGAGCCTTCATAGAATTGAAGAGAGTTGAGGCCTTGCTCTGGATTAGGCTTTGGCTTAGGGAAATGTTGTGGCTGGTTTGATCCTCTATCCAGACTACTAAACCTCTCTCCATATCAGCATTAAGACTGTTTCTCTTTCTTATCATTCATATGTTCACTGGCACTTTTAATTTCCTTCCAGAACTTTGCCCTTGCATTCACAACTTGGCTAACTGGCTCAAGAAGCCTAGCTTTCAGCCTGTGTTGGCTTTTGACATGGCTTCCTCCCTAAGCTTAATCACTTCTAGATTTTTATTTAAAGTGAGAAATGTACAACTCTTCCTTTCATTTGAACAGTTAGAGGCCATTGTAGGGTAACTGACTGGCCTAATAACAGTGTAGAAGTGTCTAAGGGAATAGGGAAAGCCATGGGAGAGAGACTGGGGAATGGCTGGTTGGTAGAGCAATTAGAATACATACACCATTTATTAAGATTTCTGTCCTATATGGGTGTAGTTTGTGGTTCCCCAAAGCAATTACAATAATAATATCAAAGAGCACTGATTACAGATTACCATCACAATTGTAATAATAAAAAAGCTTCAAATATTACAAGAATTACCAAATGTAATAGAGAGACATGAAGTGAGCGAAGGGTGTTAGAAAAATCTCATTTGTACATCATTCTCTCGGGCTTCCTATTTTTGAAGCACTGAGAGGTGGCAGGGCAGATTCTTAGTGGGGCTTAGCAATCCCTTGTGAGGCAACTGTCTCAGGAAAGACCATCACAGGCATTCAGACAGGGGGAAGCTGTCTGAGAAAGAGGAGGAAGGGCAAGAGAGAATGGCAGAATTGAGTGGTTTAAGGTCCCTTGCGTGCTTCATTGGAATCTGCCCAGATGTTCCCTTCCCAATTGCAGAGTCTCACTTCTTTCTAATCAGTGCCCTAACTTTAACATAAGAGTCTGTGCAAGGCTGGGAGTTCAGTTTGCACTGTAATTCAGCCACTTGCAGAATGTTGGTATTTAGTAATCTTAGTTATAGTCCTAGAGACTTTGAGGTCCCTTTATGCAGATCCTGCATTTTTTCAGCTGCTTCAGCATATTTAGGAGCAGACAGTCAACCCCATTATTCTCACAAAAATGTTCTGTGACAGCAAACACTTGGTCACCCAAAAAAGCCTTTCCCTCTCTAGATACTTAATTATTAGTGTCTAGATTATAATTTATATAACTTTGTCTACTGCGTGCCATGGAATACCATTGTCCCTTTTACCACTGCAGGGAAGGGTCATTAATGCCCTTAAACCTTTAAATCAGAGACTATTCTAGGTGGCATAGAAGCAATTTAGAGAACCTACTTTTAACTTTCTTTTCCTCTGGAACAACATTTGGCATTGGTTAGGGTTCAGAGAAGCTGAATCATTATGAGTGATATAAGGGATTTATTATAGGAATTAGCTCCTACGTGATCACAGGACGTGGTTAAGCAGTCAGCAGTGCCAGCAGTAGGGACAGGAAGATGGAGTGTGGGAGGGTAAAGAAGAGCTGAAACCAATGAGCACAAAGTGGAACCCGTCTGTCTCTCTCTTGGTCTTGTGTCGGTGTGTCATTGCCTCCAAGGCTCTGACTGCCAGGATGCTGGTGCCCTGCGGAAGGGCTGGTGCGCTTGCCATAGAAAATTGTACAAGAACATGGCCAACAATTCAGGGAAGCTGAGGAAGCTGTGGGCCAATCTGCTGCCCCAAAGAGGCTGAGCAGGAGCTGGAGGAACTGGCTTCTACCCAACGGCAAGATGAGGCAGCAGGTCTACGACAATGTGAATGAACCGCAATAACACCTGACATTACACCAGCCATCTGAACGTAAAGCTGCTGCTGTTTCATTTCTGCCTTCCAAGTCTGAGGCAGAGTTCACTTGTGGCCAGTCCTAACCCAGAATCCTGGAAGGAAGTGAATGCTGGTAGTTGGTACAATACAAAGCCACCATGATATTCTATTTTAAATCATAACTGTAAGATTTCATCTTTGGAAAATTTCAGGATTAAAGCCGGACACTGATTAATGCAGGCAGATGTTTTAGAAAGCACCAAGGACATCTTTAAAAATTTTTTTAGTTTCCATTGGTGTGGTGTCAAATCTCACTTTGGCTTTAATACTCAGATTGATTAGAGTCATACATTAAGGCTGCTTTATAAATTAGTTATGATGGAATTGTAATGTCAATTCCAATTCTCTTTTTATTGTTACATCAGCTTGTTTATAATCACCGGCTCCTCATCATGCCAACATATGAACCCAAATATAAGTGTTTTTGTGAAATAATAGCTAAGTAGTTAAGGGGATTACTTTTAAATAGCATTCTTGGGACACCTGGGTTGCTCACTTGGTTAAGTATCCGACTCTTGATATTCGCTTAGGTCATGATCCCAGGGTTGTGAGATCGGGCCTCGTGTTGGGCTCTGCACTGAGCGTGGAGCCTGCTTAAGGTCTTTCTCTCCTTCTCCCTCTGCCCCTCCCCGCTCACACTCCCCTCTCTGCTTCTCTAAAAAAAAAAAAAAAAAAAAATTAGCTTTCTTTTGCTTTAAAGTCTGGTCACTTTACTTAAATGACTTAGGACCACTCCCTACAACACAATAAAAAATAATGATCATTTATTAAATGCATAACTTTGTTCCAGGTACTATGTTAAGAACTTTACATATGTTATCTCACTTAAATCTTTAAAACAGTACGATGAAAGCTAGGTATTATCCCCTTTTACAGATGGGGAAATTGAGGCTCAGTTAAGTACTTAGCCTGAGCTGAGATGAGGACCTAAGATATAACTCAGGTCTCCTGTCTCCAACATACATGCCCTTAACCACCCTGCTCTACTACTAAGTTTGTAATTTCAATGGTGAGGAATATCCAAAAATCAGTAGGGAAACCTAAAACTAATTAGTCATTGTATCTTTTTTTTTTCTTTCTTATAGCTTTGAGGAATTGGATTCTATAACCAATAAGCTACATGCAGTAGACCTTCAAGTTCGGGAACTTCCTGGAAAAGCAACAAGAGCTCATTCAGAAAAAACATCCTAACAAACCAAATAAAGCAGCATTTAGAGGCTTCTAATGCTGGGAAAAGCAGTGAATGGGATTCTTCACCTGCTGCTTGGAATAAAGGTTTATTCTGTTTTTCTTTGCAAATTTTGTTTCTGATTGTTTCTTTATGCGGGAGTTTAATGATTGTTCCTGGATCGGTGCTTTCCAGCGGTTTAGAGGGAAAATTGGCCGCGCTTCAAGTGGCATGGGAAACCTGTAGGCAAACCATTCTTACCCATGTTCTTTTTAAATGAAGCTTTTCTTATTCAGACTTCATAATTTTTTTCCAAATATGGTTCTAGCAGCATCAGTCAATGCTTGGAAAAAGAAGATTCTTACCTAACTTTTCTAAGTTTTAACTAGAGAAAAATTAAACAAGAAAAAAAGATTCAAACTTCTTGCTAAAGTCTAGTTTATTTTCCTGCCCTAGTGAACGCACCTTTCTTGATTCAAGATCTTGCTAAACATCATGTTTATCACTGGCTATCACATTGTAATGGAATACTATGACTCTCAAATTGCAATGCTTTTCTCGGCCTTGCTTTCCAGGGATTCACTTCTAAACAAGATATTTACATAAATTCTACATAATTGTTAACTTAATATTTGAGATTTTTATGATATTTGAATTCCCTTATCAACATTCAGACTGTTTTTTGAATACCTATCAAGCACTTTCCTCTTCTTTGTAGGTTAACGCTAACTGGCAAATATTTATTTATTTATTTATTTATTTATTTATTTATTTGACACAGAGAGAGAGAGAGAGAGGGAGAGAACACAAGCAGGGGGAGCGGCAGGCAGAGGGAGAAGCAGGCTTCCTGCATGAGCAGGGAGCCCGATGTGGGGCTCGATCCCAGGACCCGGGGATCATGACCTGAGCTGAAGGCAGCGGTTTAACCAACTGAGCCACCCAGGCGCCCCTATTTTTTTTGATATACTGTTTCTTATCATATATCATTAAATGCGTTTTTGCTTAGCTTCATTAAACTAATTTTGAAATTGTTATTTCTGCTCTAATGTTTATTATTTCCCTTCTGCTGGCTTTAAGCCTTATTTACTGTTCCTTTAGGTGTGAGGTTAGGTTGTGTATTGGAGACTTCTTGCTTCTTGAGTTAGGCCTGTATTGGAATATAAAACTTCCCCCTTAGGACTGCCTTTGCTGCATCCCAAAGATTTTGGACTGTCGTGTTTTCATTTTCACTTTTTTCTGTATACTTTTATTTCTTCTTAAATTTCCTGGTTAACCCATTCATTCTTTAGTAGGTTGTTCTTTAACCTTCATGTATTTGTGGTCTTTCCAAATTTTTTCTTGTGGTTGACTTCAAGTTTCATAGTGTTGTGGTCTGAAAATATGCATGGTATGATCTTGATCTTTTTGGACTTGTTGAAAGGTGGTTTGTGACCCACTATGTGATCCATTCTGGAGAATGTTCCATGTGCACTTGAAAGAATGTGTATTCTTCTGCTTTAGGATAAAATGTTCTGAATGTATCTGTTAACTCCCTCTGGCCCAGTATGTCATTCAAAGCCATTGTTTCCTTGTTGATTTTCTGCTTACATGATCAGTCCATTGCTGTAAGCAGGGTGCTAAAATTCTTTAGTATTATTATGTTATTATCAATGAGTTTCTTTATATTATTAAGTGCTTTACATATTTTGGTACTCCCAAGTTGGGGGCATAAATATTTACAATTGTTAGATCTTCTTGATGGATAGACTACTTAATTATGATGTAATGGCCTTTTTCATGTCTTGTTTCAGTCTTCAGTCTAAAATCTTGTTTATCAAGGGGCGCCTGGGTGGCTCAGTCGGTCAAGCATCTGCCTTTGGCTCAGGTCATGATCCCAGGGTCCTGGGATCGAGCCCCACATCAGGCTCCCTGCTCAGTGGGGAGCCTCCTCTCCTCTCCCTCTGCTCCTCTCCCTCTGCCCCTCTCCCTGCTTGTGCGCGCTCTCTCTCTCAAATCTTTAAGTAAAATAAAATAAAACCTAGTTTGTCTAGGGGTGCCTGGATGGCTCAGTCAGTTAAACATCTGACTCTTGATTTCAGCTCAGGTCATGATCTCAGGGTCGTGAGATCCAGCCGCATGTCAGGCTCCACACTCAGTAGGGAGTCTGTTGAGATTCTCTCACTTCCTCTGCCCCTCCCACCATGCATGCTCTCTCCCCTCTCTCTCTAAAATAAATATTTTTTAAAAAGTCTAGTTTGTCTGATATAAGTATGGCTACCTCAGCTTTCTTTTGATATTTATTAGCATGACAGATGGTTCTCTATCCCCTCACTTTCAATCTGTAGGTGTCGTTAGGTCTAAAATGAGTCTCTTGTAGGCAGCATACAAATGGGTCTTGTTTTTTTTTTTATCCATTCTGATTCCCTGTGTCTTTTGATTGGAGCCGTTTAGTCCATTTACATTCTGAGTGATTATTGAAAGATAGGAATTTAGTGCCACTGTGTTACCCGTAAAGTTGGTGTTTCTGGTGGTGGCCTATGTTCCTTTCTAGTCTTTGTTGCTTGGTTTTTTATATTTTTGAATGATTAAAAAAACCAAAAGAAGAATACTTTGTGAAGTGTGAAAATTGTATGAAATTTAGATTTCATTGTCCATAAAGTTTTATTGGAACACAACCATGCTTGTTCATTTACGTCTACCACTGTTTTCACACAATAATGGCTGAGTAGTTGTGATATTGTATGGCCCACAAAGCCTAATATTTACTATCTGGCACTTTACAGTAAACAATAGCTGACTTGTTTTATATTATCTATTAGAAAATAGCAAGAATTTCTAATTATGCAAGATAAGTAAGTACAACGGTACATTACTAGCAAGGTACCCTTTCTCTGTGGAATTTCATCTGTTTGAGAAGGGACTCTCTTACCTTGATCTGTTGAATAAGCATTTCCTAGCTATTCTTTTTTTTTTAAATTTTTTATTGTTATGTTAATCACCATATATTACATCATTTGTTTTGGTGTAGTGTTCCATGATTCATTGTTTGTTCATAACACCCAGTGCTCCATGCAGAATGTGCCCTCTTTAATACCCATCACCAGGCTAACCCATCCCCCAACCCTCCTCCCCTCTAGAAACCTCAGTTTGTTTTTCAGAGTCCATCATCTCTCCTGGTTCCTCTCCCCCTCTGACTTACTCCCCTTCATTCTTCCTCTCCTGCTATCTTCTTCTTTTTCTTTTTTCTTAAAATATGTTGCGTTATTTGTTTCAGAAGTACAGATCTGTGATTCAACAGTCTTACACAATTCACAGCGCTCACCGTAGCACATACCCTCCCCAATGTCTATCACCTAGCTATTCTTTTTTTAAAAAGATGTTATTGAAATTTCCAAAAGTATAGAAAAGTAGAATTGTAATAAAACTGCCAAGTATCCATTAACCACTTTTAACAATTATCAACATATAACCAATCCTTTTTCATTTATATGCCCGGAATTTTCCCTTCCTCCTCCCTCTCGGTTTGTTTATTTGAAACAATTCTCAGACATCATATCATTTCAGTTGTAACTCCTTCAGTATGTATCAGAAAAATATAATGACATCATCACACCTAAGAAATTTAATACTGATTCATTAAAATCATCAAGTAAAAATATTCACATTTCTCTGTCTCATCAAAACTTACTTTTCTTTTTTTAAATTGTGGTCCCGAATAGATTCATGGTTTATGTTGTATTTTGTTGATATTTCTGTAGGTTTCCCTTATTTCCTGTTTGTTTCCCATGTAAATTTAAATTATTTCTTGAAGAAATCAGGGTCTTTGGCTTATAGTTTGCTATATTCTGGTTTTTCTGATAACTTCCTTGTGATGTTGTTCATTTTGTTCCTTTTGGTTAGATTTAGAAGCTTGACTGTATTTGGCCTTTTTCTTTTTTTTTTTTCCAAGAGTATATTTCCCATGGCATGATTCAGGAGGTATATCATAACCTGGTTATTTTGTGTGATGTTAAGCTCGGACAGTGGGTTCGGGTGATATTTGCCTATTCTATTACTGTCAAGTTCTCTGTCATCTTTTCGTCTAATGGCTTTAGAGCTGCTGATGATTATTGTTTGCCTTAAATAATGGCTTTAATTAGGGGCTTACAAAGTGATGATTTCTCATTCTGTCACTCCTTATATCAGCTAGACTTTTTCTATAAAGAACTTGTTCCTTGTTAACTCTTTGCAGATCGAAAATCCTTTCCCTATCTTTACTGTTTTTCAGAAAGAGATGCTTTCCTGACATTTCTAACCAGGGTCAATAAGGTCTTTTTTTTTTTTAAATATCATTATAAACTTATGGATATTTAACATATTTGATAGATTTTAATCCATATTATTCTTTATTATGCTGAAATAGTCCTGTTTTTGGGCACTGAGCATCTCTTTAGATTGCCTCCTGAATCTTTTTTCTTCACCCCATAGTTTTTGACTCCTTGCTTGCTTTTAGGAGAAGTTACTCCATGCTCATTTTGCATATTTTCCTCTGGACCTGGGGTCAGCCATATCTCCAGGTAGCCGTGGTTCCTTTAGTTTTTCCCATCTATTTCTGTTTTATTTAAATTCTCATGTCCGAACTGCTCTCCTATTCAACAGAACGAATATGGAGAACATTTTTTTCTACTACTGTACTTCCTTAACCCTGAAAAAGAGAGTAGTAATAATAGGAAGTAGCTAGAAGTTGGAGATAATTAGACGTTCATGCCACATCACTACTGTTTGAAAAATTGGGGAAGGAAAAAAGAGAAAGGATGGGTCAAGGTCAAGTCCAGTTTTGTTTGCTTTCACTAGCAGTTCATAGGCTGTGAATATAACTTTTTTTTTTCACCTCTCCATTTCTGAGGAAATAGCCTTATATTTGCTTCCCTACGATTTCTGGGGCATTTAAGGACCGTTGAAATATTTAATACACTTTAGCCATTTCTTAATAAACTTAAGGATATCTCAAGGAATTTGCTGGGACAATGAAAGCAGTTTGAACATTGTCTATCACATCCACAATTGTTTCTTTATACTTGTTTTGTTCCTAATTAGGTTAGGAAATTAGAAAATTAGAAAAATTAGAAAAATATGACCCCTAATGTGCTAAATATTTTATGAAATAGAGCACTAAGAACCCAATAACTGTGAGCTTTTAAGATATATTTTTATTATATAAAAGTATATATTTTATATTACAAAATCTTAATGAATAGGATGCTTTACAAAACCTAAAGAGATTGAGTAGATTTGATAGCATCATAAAAGTAACTAGCTAATCAAGAATAAATTTTGTTCAGGTATATGAAGTGATCACAAATACAGTGTTAAAGTTAATAAAACACAACTTTATAATCATCCCTGCTGCATTTCGTTCATATTTTGGCATTTATTATGAACAATTTAGAATTATATCTTCATAGAGTAAATACTTGGAGTGTTTTCATTTTTATTTTATTTATTTTTTTATCAAATGAGATTATTTTATCAACATTTGGGTACAAGTAAACAACTAAAATGCTATTTGCAGTTGCCCTAAATTTAGCACTGGCACATGGTCTGTTTTAATGAACTGAACATCTGCTAAAACAGCCCAAGGCTGTGGCTTGAGTAACGAGCATCTTCATTTACTGCTTAGTATCCCAGTCTGCTAGCTTAGTTCCATCATTGTGTCTGTTTTTGCTTTCAATAGGAGCATGTGAAATGGGTTCATGCTGAAATGGTAAATAAAAACTCCAAGCTAAAGCTAATTTATATTACTCCAGAGAAAATCACAAAAAGCAAAATGTTCATGTTGAGACTAGAGAAAGCCTATGAAGCCAGGAGATTTACCCAGATTGCTGTGGATGAAGTTCATTGCCGTAGCCACTGGGGACATGATTTCAGACCTGGCACGTATGATGTATCTAGAACACTCCTTGATACTAGGGACTATTTTCTTACTCACTTACATGATGGAAATCCTTGCTTTCATTAAAATTATTTCCTCAGCCAGTTATTACTCATTTTCTCTTACCTTAATATAAGGGGAACCAAGAGGCAGAGTCTTCAATCTCTTTACTCCTCCCCAGGGTAGCACTTAGTCTGATTGCGTTTATCCCTTGAAATGCATGTTTCTCAGCAACATGATTCTCTCCTACCTTTAGCCATAAAGGTTTACTGACACCGGGCTCTCCCTCACATCCGTTGAGGAATTTGTATCTGCTTCCAAGCTGTCTTCTTTAGTCGTCAGTCAGGGTCTCCGCCATCCACTTCCAGGTCTATACCCAGCTACCACCACGGGGTTACAGTGCTGTGGGGTATTTTAGTAACCCCGTTCTTTACTCCTCCAACCTAATCCTGCAGTCATAGCCGGAAGCAGATCACCCGGACTTGCTCTGTGCAAAACAACCTTAAATTTAAAAAATCCTGCTCATGATTTCAACCTCATTTCTTTCTGAACCTGCTTTCCCACACATATGGACCCCTAGGGTCCCCTTTAATCCCTCCGTATATTTGTCCACGGCTCTAAATTCCACCTGATGGTCACTCTCTCCTCCTTCCAGACTCTGCTGTTGCCACTTCTGTTTCTCGTGGTTTGCCTGGCATTTTACCTGCCTCAGGCTCTGTGCCAGACTGAACTGCTGGACCGCTCCCGGCTTCTGCTTCCCCCATTCGTGCTGTTTCAGTACTAAACGCTGCCAGGAAAAAATTGCACAGCTGCGTTCATTTCCACCTCAGGTCGCTGTCATCAGACTCCACTGTGTTTTACTTGTCCCTGATGTGTCTCCTGTAAGCATTTCTCCCAGCAAGCTTTTCGTGCCTTTAACTTCCCTTTAGGTCCTCCTCCTACTCAGTGGACGCCTCCTGGTCCCCAGGAAATAAGTGCCAGCAGGTCTGGAGGTCTCCTCTTTCTCCTTCCATACATTAGTAATCTTGTTTTCTCTTCTTAAGGTAAAAGAGACCATTTCTTGTAAGGGTTACCATGACTCCTCCCACTTCATCCTCTCCTGCCTTCTTAAGATCTCGCTCTGTCAAAGTCTTCACTCCTTAAAATCAAAGATAGAAACTGAACTAGGCTTCGACCTTTCCCACCCCTTTATGGTGTTGTCCTGTTTCTGCTCTTCCTTTCGCCTCATCCTCTGAACTCACCATCTGTTTCTCACCTTCCTTCCTTTCCGAATTCACTGAGTCACTTCTGCCTCACAGGTGACCGTGGCCCCCCACTCCTCACTGCCTTAATCCAGGGGGCTGGTCTGCATTCCTCTTCCCGATTAACTTCTGGAGCAGGAGGAGCGTTTCCTGGTTCACCTCTCTCCTTGCCCCTTGCTCCCGTGGTTACTGTGGTTACTGTGACAGAGGCTTTGACATGGTTCCTCTGCGTTCTCACTGCTTTCGTTCTCCTTCCTTTGCTGCCACCCTGAATGTTAGTGTTCCCTGCGGTTCTGATCTGTTCTCACCTTTTCTTACACTTCCCCAGACATGGTGGACTCGTGGCCTGAGGACACAGTTCTCTACCTTCAGAATTATTGGGGGCACAGTTATCTTTTTTTTTTTTTTAAGTTTTGATTTAAATGCCTTAGGCAGTATATATAATGTCCTTTCAACTGGAGACCCCACCATGTTAATCAGACTACTCCAAAGAGTTGTCTGCAGCTACTGAAAATATCAGGTTTCTCACCTTTGCCGTATATTTCCAGCCTCAGTGGTCTGATCACTTTGGATGAGAACCCTTGCTTGTGTGTTACCATCACTTGCATTGTCTCTGCAGATAAGCTGCCACCTGTCATCAGTTGTTCCCGTATCTAGTCCTCTTCCTCTTCAGCTGCAGATCTATGTTCCTAATTGTTTATTGGAAATGTGTACCCATCCTAAAAAAATTTTGAGATATTATTGATATATAACATTGTTTTAATTGTATAAGGTAGGTATTTGATATGTGTATATACTGGGATGTGATTATTACAGTATGTTCACTTATATCCTTCACCACACATAGTTACAAAATATTTTTGGTCCTCCTGAGAATGTTTTAGATTTATTCCCTTAGCATCTTACAAAAATATAGTACAGTATTGTAACTATAGTCAGTAGGTTGCACATTACATCCCCAAGCCTCCCTGTATATTTAGAAGTTTGAACCTTTTGACCCCCTTCACCCATTTTGCCCACCCCCATCCCTCACCTCTGGCAACCACCAGGGTGTTCTCTGTATCTTTGGGTTTTTTTTTAAGATTCCACATATAAGTGATATCATATAATGTTTGTCTTTCTCTGACTTATATCACTTAGCATAATGTTCTCAGGGTTCATCCATGCTGTTGCAAATGGCAGAATTTTTTTTTATGGCCAAATAATATTCCATTGTGTATGTATGTATATATACATACCATATTTTCTTTATCCATGTATCAGTGCACACTTAGATTGTTTCCCTGTCTTGGCTATTATAAATAATGCTGTAGTGAACATAGAGGTATAGATGTCTTTTCAAGATAGTCATTTTTTTTCCTTTGGATAAATACCCAGAAGTGGAATTGTTGGATCATATGATAGTTTTAGTTTTAATTTTTTGAGGAACCTCCGTACTGTCTTCCATAGTGGCTGTACCAATTTATATTGCTACCAGCAGTGCACCAGGGTTCTCTTTTCTCCCACGCTTGTTATTTCTTGTGTTTTTGATGATAGCCATTCTAACAGGTGTGAGGTGATATTTCATTGTGGTTTCGATTTGCATTTTACTGATGATTAGTGTTACTGAACGCCTTTTCATGCACCTGTTGGCTATTTGTATGTCCTCTCTAGAATAAAATGTGTACCCAGATCCTCTGCCTATTTTTCAATCATATTTTTTGAGGCTTTTTGCTTTTGAGTTGAATGAGTTCTTTGTATAGTTTTTATGTTAACCTTTTATCAGATAGTTGCAAATATTTACTCCTAGTCTATAGGTTGCCTTCTCATTATGTTGATGGTTTCCTTTGCTGTACAGAATCATTTTCTAGTTTGATGTAATCCCACTTATTTTTGCTTTTGTTGCCTTTGCTTTTGATGTCAAATCCAATAAATGGTTGCCAAGATCAGTGTCAGGAACTTATCCCCTATGTTTTCTTCTAGTAGTGTTATGGTTCCAGGTCTTATGTTTAAGACTTTAATCCTTTTTAAGTTTATTTTTGTATATGGTGTAAGGGTCCAGTTTCATTCTTTTGTATGTGGCTGGCTAGTTTTCCCAACACCATTTATTGAAGAGTCTTGCTTCTCCATTGTATAGTCTTGACTCCTTTATCATAAATTAATTGACCATATATGTGTGGGTTTATTTCCGGGTTGTCTGCTCTGTTTTGTTGATACATGTTTCTGTTTTTATGCTAATACCATACTGTTTTGATTACTATAGCTTTGTAGTATAGTTTGAAATCAGGAAGTTCAATGCCTCCAGCTTTGTTCTTCTTTCTCAAGATTGCTTTGACTATTGGGGGCCTTTTGTAGTTTTAGGATGGTTGTTTCTAGTTCTGTGAAAATGCCTTTGGATTCTTGATAGGGATTATATTGAATCTATAGAATCTATAGACCGCTCTAGGTATATGGAAATTTTAACAGTGTTAAGTCTTCCAGTTCATGGACACAGAATATCTTTCCATTTATTTGTGTTATCTTCAATTTCTTTATGAGTGTCTTATAGTTTTTAGATGTATAGGTCTTTTACCTCCTTGGTTAAATTTACCCCTCGATATTTTATTCTTCTTCATGTAATTGTAAATGGAATTGTTTTCTTTTCTCTAATGGTTCGTTATTAGTATATAGAAACACAACTGATTTTTGTAGAGTGATTATGTGTTCTGTCACTTTAGTGAATTTTAGTTCTAATGAGTTTTTGGTGGAATCAAGATTTCCTGTGTATAATTTCATGTCATCTGCAAATAGTGATGGTTTTATTTATTCTGTTTCAATTTGGATGCCTCTTATTTCTTTTTCTTGCCTAATTTCCATGGCTAGGAAGTATGTTAAATAACATTGCTGAGAGTGGGCATCCTTGTCTTGTTCCTGAACAGGAAGAAAAGATTGGCACTAATAAGCTTGAGAGGAGGTTCTTTGTGGAGCTGAAACTCTGACCTCTGAGGAGGCACAGCACCCTGGTGCTGGTGTCTCTTAGTGGAGACAAGGTGGGGGGGGACCTGTGATGAAGTGGGTTCCCCAAAGCTTGGAAAAATGGCCAACTGCTGCTCCTATGAAGATATAGTTCTGCAGTAGGGATGAAGAAGCCTTCTGGGGTGATGTTCTTGAGAACACAAGCAAGCCCACATGAAGCAAAAAGGAAGGAGCAAGACCCTTCTTCCTCTTCCAGGCTTCTATTCTGTCTTTCTAGGGCCAGCTGGCAAAGCAAAAATGGAGTGTGCAGATTCCCCGCTCTAGCACCACAGAGCAGGGTACAGAAGGGTGGAGTTGGAGCTGAGAACAAATAACATAATAGCTCAAACTCTGGTACTTCTCTTCCTAAACTACCCGGCAGATCTTCTTCTTCTTCTTTTTTTTTTTTTTTTAAGATTTTATTTATTCATCAGAGAGAGAAAGAGA